>NW_009258309.1:121948-124890 GCF_000687185.1 Egretta garzetta | reverse complement strand
CCCAGTTTGATCAGTGGGCAAAAGGAAGTGAGCAGCGAGATGCCTCCCTGCACAGAGCTGGGTGGTGGATACCTGTGCTTAGGGCAGGAGCCAACTGGGGAAAGGCAGGCAGCTAAGGAAGGGACTAAATAACTGGACATGGGAGCTTTTTCCCTTTCCCTCCCAAACCTAAGCAGCTAAACTTGTAATCAGCCACGCAGTTTTGTGACCTGCCCTTACTACATGCAAACATCACAGTGATGTGAGGAAAGCAGTAATGTTCAAATAAAAGAGAGTCCTTGCTTCGCCCTGCTTGTGCTACTGTGGGAATTTCTGAAAAAAAGGTGCAGCCTGGCAAGCGTAAAGACTATAATTATGTATCTGTTTTTCCTCATCCCATCTTTCCCCAGCCTACCCAAACCACTCAGTAATTTGTGCCAAAGTATGGCAATGTTTGCTAAGAGGGTGTCCTAATGCCACTCTTGAACTGGGAGGGCATTTTTAAAAGCATCATGGTGGTGCACTTACTGGACTTATTTGTAAGCTAAAATTAAACAGTGGTGAGAATGTCTGGTGTTGCGAATCTTAAATCTAAGCAAAACTGCCTTCCTTCTCAGGTTTTCATACCTTTAAGCCAAATTTTATTCTTGCTGTTCTCCATGCAACAAGTAAATGGAGTGTGAGAGACAGGGGTGGGAGCAGGCTACAGCCATCCTGTGGTACTGCTGCCGTTGAGCTATTTTAAGTTCCACAGCGTCAACTAACAGAAGGACGTGTCACTGCTGTCTGCTTACATGAACCATCATACTGAACTCAATTAGTCTTAACATTTGTGTACATGACTTACCCATTTAGCTATTGGACATCCTTGAGAACTTTTGCCTTCTTTCCCAGTGTAGACAACCCTCTCAATCCTTATAGCTTTGCCCTTCTGTCCAAATCTTAAACAAACAAAAATATGTACGGTAAGCAGATTCATTTGGTTCTGTGTGAACACTGAAAAGATGGAGCATATTTGCCAGTCTTATCTTAAAAAATAAACACTATGAATTACAGGGAGGGATGTGCAATGTGGTTTATCTTGCTGATTTTATTATAGCGGTGGATTGATATGTTGAGAGGCAAATGTCTTTAACGCATCACGGATGAGTAAAAATTATCCATATCACATTAATATTCCCAAACCTTTAAACTGTTTCTGTACAGAATTTGTTATAGATGACATTTTGAAAAGTGGCCTTGCAGTCTCTCTATTTTGGGGAGGAATTTTACATTTTTCTTTAATTTCTGGGTTAAACTTGAAGTTATTACTCTGAAATGTATGTAATTAAGTTGTCATGGAACAGCTAGCATGCATTAGTCTATTAATTTTCTGTGCTTGTTTCTGGCTTAGATACAGTGTGAATCAGTTAAGTCATGATTAATTTGCATCATATCTATTTCCTTTACTTTATCAGCCACTCAGAAATTGTTACTTATTTACTTCTGCCTGACTTCTATACTGAATTAGGATCACAAGGTGCCCTCAAACGATGCCCTTTGTGTGTGTCTTTTTGTGACCGAGGTGGGCAAGCTCAGCTAGTGCTGAAGCATTTAATCAAGGTGACTATGGCGTCCAGGCAGAATCTAGCCCCACATGCAAGTACTGCTGTTACCCAGAGCAAATGGGATTCGCTTCCCACATCCTCTGATGGACCAGGTGGAAATATGCAGCAAATGCTAAGTGAAGCAAATCTTCAATTAATAAAAAGCATCAGACCTGTTAAGCCATTTCCAGACATTTCTCTGGCCAGGCCTCTCCCCAGGCTGCTGCAGCGGGGGGGTGTCCACCTAGAGCCCACCAGGTCTCAGGTGGGGCCATGTGTTAGAAAACTCAGTGTCTGCAACATTACAGATCCAGCTACCGTGTTGCCTCGGCTGCCTTTTGGGGACTGGGCAAATGGAGTTTCCATCACCGTTTCTTGAATTCTGCTGCTCTCATTGCCTTTTTTTTAATAACCAAGTGTGGGGACTAAATCACAATCTCCTTTTTCTTTGCCTGTTACCTATAGAGCAATCAAGATAGTTCCTTCCTGTTATGCAGTCATTTAATGATGCCTTGAGAACTTTTGACCTTTCATCCCTCTTGTTTTTGCACTAAAATCTTGGTGACATATTTAAGAGCAAATATTTGTATTTAAACTTCTGTCCTGTAAAGGAAATGAAAAATGCTTATTTTTAGATGTGATCTCATTGTGAAATTTCAGTGTCACCCTTCCTCCCGCGGGCGCTCGGCGCCGGGGGTTTCCTACTTGGGCTTGGATGTTGGTATACATTTGTTTCTTTAATTAACCATGTTAAAAACACCCATTTTTAAATCTCAACATTTTCTATCAATTTGCTATAGTGGATTGCAAGACAACTGTGTGGATGCCGCTATAGAAGTATGTTGTACATTACACACTGGAAGTGAAATGGACTTTGTCTCAAATCTTTTCAACTGTCACAAAAGAATTTGTGCCTGATGTTTGTCATGTTTGCTTTCAGGCCAAAGCTGATTGGCTTTAAAACCAGAGCAAAACTCACTGAGCATAAGGTAGGGATTGGGAGAAGGAAGAGGTAAAATGTATGTATTCACCATGGATTCTGCAAGAAATTTGCTCTGGTATAGCTTAAATATTAACTGCAAGTCTAAATCCAAATCCTGGTTTGTTTGGCAGTG
Source organism: Egretta garzetta (assembly GCF_000687185.1). Lineage (NCBI taxonomy): Eukaryota > Metazoa > Chordata > Aves > Pelecaniformes > Ardeidae > Egretta > Egretta garzetta. The sequence goes on along the minus strand of NW_009258309.1, from coordinate 122,210 downwards.
CTGATACCTTAAAAGTCAATCCATATTCATGGGAAGCCAGTTTAAGAGTGCTTCAGTTATGATTAGTGTCACCAACTGCACACATGTGCTTGAGAGTATCTTTATAATTAAGTGCTTTTTTTACTTCGGGATACAAAATTAACTAACGAGGAGGAGTTCTGGAGTTCTTCAGTCAGGGAATCGCACAGTTCATACCATATGAACAGTTGAAAACTAGCCATTGTTCAAGTGGCTGCTGCTATTACTCTGCTGACCTGGACTG
>NW_009258309.1:104238-121891 GCF_000687185.1 Egretta garzetta | reverse complement strand
GTTTGTTGTTGCCAATATTAAGTGTAATTAAATATAAAAAAAAAAAAAAGAAAAAAAAAAAAAAGAAAGAACGTGAGGTCAATATTAAGGATGAAAAATTACATTCCAAAGTAAAGAAATGAAAAAAGTTTCATCTCTAATAATTGACATCATGACATGAATGAATTCCCTCTTTTATTTATTATTTGTAAATACTAAAGAATTAACCAGTCAGTGAGAGCTCTGGAGATAAAAAGTTATAAGCAGCTTCTCGGGAGGGTCAGTGTTTGCTCCCCATTTGCAGGAAGAAGCTGATTTACGTAGTTTACATGCATTCGAGCTGCTCACAAAGCTGAAAACAAGTATTTGGGGCAAGCCCTGCACAGGAGTCACAGGAAGGAGGTGCTAAGAAAGAGAAAGGACCTTAGGACTTAGAGGTAATCCAAAGGGTTTAATATGCCCTCAGTGGCCCACGGTCATGCAGCGATGAGCACAAGCTAAGAGACCTTGCTAAGAAATGGTGCTCCTTAGCTCAGACACAGCACTGCAATAATGCCCATTTGCTTTTGGTACTGCAACTAGCTGGAGCTTCCTTGCAGTTCTGGAGTCCAGATTTTTAAGGTATTAACAAATCAAATTCCCATCTGTCTCTGACTTACTGGGGAGCTTTTTGTTTGCTTGTTTGTTCAGAGGGGAACTGAATTCCCAGACACCTCTCAAAATCTGGTCATTAATGTCTATGCACGCCAAAAGCTGCAAGTAATGCAGAATTCACAGTGTAGAAGTCACTTTCGTGACAGTTTTTAATTTAAATACTTTATAAAGGCTGGTGGGTTTTGCACTTACACATATTTTTAATTAGCACAGATCATGTATCCATTCTGTGCCATTCAAAATTCCTGGTCTGGTGTCTTTGATGTAATAAATATATCACGGGATGCAACCATGATGCAGGGATTGTCTGCAGCCATGATGCAGGGATTGTCCTCAACCAAGATAAGGCTGGTTTTGTGCAATACTCTGAGGAAGGGGGATGTTTTTTCACAAAACTACTTAACGATTCTTGAGCTGAAATCCTATCCAACAACTTTGCGGCACTGCTTTGGATGCGACCGAGTTAGACTTAGCCCTTTAGGGTTGTACTATGTACTTAGTAATTTGGCGGGGGGTGGGGGGGAGCAGCAGCAGCTAATTTTGGAGTTTGGTACTCTGCTCTTTGTTTTCCTTCTACCTTGGCATTCTCCTACCCAGAGGGAACACCAGGTCCATGCCTGCTTTTGCAGCCTTTGCCAACCGTCTTGCTTGGCAGGCTGGTGAATGCTTGTTCCTGCTTGGGTTTGCTGGCATCCGTCTCAAAGTGCGCAGCCTGTGCCAGCCAGCAGACTATTAGCCCTGTCAAATATTGTGACTCTCTGGTGAATAGCACAGTGCGTAATGTTGGCAACACTGGAGTAGCTAAGCCTACAAGTAATTACTTGATTTGCAATTGTTTATTTCTTTATGTGCAAAAGCTGGAAAAATTCTGACATCCACAAAAGGATAAACGTTAATCTGCCCTGTGCCTTTGCACTAATTACCTTTCTTCCATGATTTCTCTAATAGCTGCCACATTAGGACCGGCTCCTAGATGGGTATAGAAAGGACCTTCATCTTTTTCAATAATTTGCTCTGTTTAAAACAAAATAAAGGTTATTACTTCGAAGCTTAATTCTTTAATGTAAAAATTCACATTGCAAAGCTTACATCTAGCTTGTATAGAATACTGCTGGATGGGTCTGGGGTCAGAGTTTTCAAACACTTATGTCTAAAGTATGCCCACACAATTTGTACAAAACATGCAAAGCATGTGGCTAATCCTGCAAATAGCCATGATATGGACCGTGTGCCTTTTGCTAGTACAAACAGTTGTTACACATCTCGGGCTCTACACCGAAATTCAAAAGGCATTTTCCTGTTATCACCAAACAATTGTTTCTCCCTCTCCCATTTCCTCCTCTCCCAGTATCTAGAAAGGAGGATAAATGGGATAACAGTGGTAAATATTGACATTAGTGAGCTGTACAGTACTTGTTTTTCAGCAGACATGTCAAAGTGTAGGAACCTACAGCTTGAGAAAGTGGCCAGTAAGGTTACATAGAGAATTTCTGCCACCCACGGAAAGACGCTGTGAAATGAAAAAAAGCAAGTTTGCTGAAAGAAATCCTGCACAAGGCTTAGTCAAAATCCTTATATGCTAAGAATGTGGCTTCAGTTTTCTGTGTGTAGGTAGGACCATGTCAGCATTCACAATATATGCTGTATGATTTGTTTGGTACCAGGAGGCGGGCTCCAGCAGTGCGAAAGAAACGGTCGGGCTCTGCTTGGGTTCAGGAGGAAACGGTGGAGCTGTGCTGACTTGTCAGAGGGCTGACTCTATGCTTTCTGCCAAGCTAACTCCAAAGGCTGGATGGGGTGATGCTGCTCTTGATGTACAGCCTCCGGAAGCATGATGAAGGCATGCTATAAACCTGAACGTGTCAATGGGGGAATGGCTTAATTTAATTTTCCTAAGGACGAATATTGGTAGGAAAGAGTAATAAACCCTATCGATTATGCTGTGGCACTGGGTTCTTCAAAGAGGACAGGAACTAAGATTCATGCTCCTTTATTTCGTAGAGGGTCTGCTAAGACTGAAAAATTAAAATGCAAGTGGAGAATAAGCTGTTTTGCTTAGTTAGCAGTTGCAGTACTGGCTAAAAAAATAGAATAATGAAATGATTGCCAGAAAAACTTGTGCCAATGACATTGGAGAAACGGTCTCAAGAAAAAACACCCAAACAACTTAAGCGTTTTCAAAAAACCCTACAGTTCATAGGCTGTTTCTTATAAAACAGCAAGGAACTGGCTTCCAGTTTTTCTTCTTGGGAGCTTTGGAAATCCACTACCTCCTCTTTTTGTTTCCATGGATCATCTCCAAGATATAGCCCCAAGCGTTTGAAAAGCAAGAACATCCATTTGGCTATTTTGGAGGAGCATTGGTTCAACTTTCCTCTTTCATAGTTGGTATGAAATCCCAGTAAGTGAAACTACAACAAGGATTTTTTTTTTTATTATTATTTTTTTATTTTCAGTGCTGAACCTTTTGTCTCAGCCCGAGTAGTTTATCCAGTAGAGTCTGAAAGTGCCTGTTAGACCTGGCTATGTGCAGTGTCAGTGCTGTATCAAAGCTTGGGCTATGTGGCCATGCCTGTCACTCTACTGTGCTTCCCTCTGCCCTGTTCTTCCAGCTTTTGGAGATTGGGTATGCCATGAAGAAACAGCAAGGGTCCCCCTCGCTGCTTTCTTGGTGCTGCTTGCGTAGCTTTGCTAAGAAACTCCTGATCTCTTTAGCCTTGCAGGAGAGAAGTGTGTGACAGGGAGGATAAACTCTTGCAACAAGTGAGGAATAATCTGTCATCCCTTCTTTGCTTAGGCTTTACTGAGGCAAACTTCAGCACTTTCACTCTTAGAGCAAAAAGTGGTGTAAGGATCTCCAAGTTTTGGACCCAGGACATATTTTATAAATGCTGTATCTAACCTTGATGAATAAATTAGTTTATGAAGTTATGTCCTACTTTTTATCAGCATGTTATCTTTACATGTCTGCTGCTCAAGGAGAATGGGTGTGAGGGGATACATTACTGGCCATAAGCATTCTGACTGGAAAAAGCAAAGAGGTAATTGCTTTATGAAATATTGAGAAAGGGCCCATCTGTAGGGTTGGATAAGTGGAGTAGGCATAAGTGTATAAAACTGCAATTTTTTAAGTCTTTACTAATTACCATTCTGAAAAAAAAAAAAAAACAAACCCCAAAAAATCCTCCAACAAAAACATCCACGTAACCCTGCAATCTCAACTAGAAGGCTCACTTCCTTCCTGTGAACTAGTACATTTTTAGTACATCTCAGCACTTACCAACACAGCTGCAAGATGGGAAATCATACTGGGTTTTGGCAGGTGTGTCCAATAGATTTTTTACAGGAGTATCCAATAACTTGGAAGGTGAGTCTAAAAAATTATTGAGAACAGTTCCAGCTGTTCTTTTGGTCGGGGTTTTTTCAGCAGATGAGTTTGCTTGCTGATCTAAGATTGGGGTCTGAGTGTCAAAATCTGCAGCACTGGTATTTCTTGACAGGATGGTAATAGGGCCTGCTGTTTCAACCTTCACATGTTTAGGTGATTTGATAGTAAAAGTCTTGTGATCAAACAGTGATTTGACCTGTATCTGTTTTAGCTGCTGTTCCATTGTTTCAATGATGCTCTTTTGTTGCATGTTCTCGCAGCCAAAGTGCTGATTCTCTTGTTTAATTGTTTTTTTCCACATTTTGTTTTCCAGCTGTCCAGCTGATGGACGCATGCAGACATTAGACTTCGTGCCAGCCTCGATTTTTATAGGCTTGCGCACTGGACTGGGACCAATCTCGGTTTTGGGTTGCTGGTAGGCTTGTTGTTCCTGTTTTTGCAAGAGATGCCACCTTAGAGCAGCATGCTTCTGAAAATCCTTAGGGGTTTGGGACTGCAAATGACAGCCTCTCTGGTCTTGGGAGTGTGGGGCAGTTTGCTGGCTGTGTGGTAAGTACCGCTGAGGAATCTGCGTGGCTTGTTGGCTCGGGAGATCTTGGTTCAGACTACCACCGTAGCACTGTGTTTGCTGGAGCGGTGGTAGCTGTATAACTGAAGCTTGTTGCGTCTGCTGCTCTTGTTCTTGAAAACAGTGATTCACATCTTGCTTTGCGGTCAAGTTATTTGAAAAATACTGCACATGTTGCAAGTCTTGCATTTTGTTGGCTCCAAAACGTTCAATACTTGCGGTGTTTTCTTTCTTCTCAGCAATCAAGTGCACATTGTTCGGGCAGGGGTGCTGCAGACTAGCGTTTGCTTTCTGAGTGTAAAGGGGAGCTTTGTTGTTCATGCTCTGTACCTGCTCTAGGCCTAGCTGAGGGCTATGCAGCGGGAATGCGGTTGATTTCATGTACTTATTCCCAGTTTGAAAACATTCATCTACTTTAAGCTGACTGAAGGATGTCCTGTCTAGCAGCTGCTCAGCATTGCTTTGGGAGTGGGAAATGGTTTGGGGCAGGTCTTTGTTTTTCATTTGCAGAGCCTGTTGCTGGTTTGGGGTTAGCTGCGGACTGCACGGCAGTTGTACCTGCTGTGACTGTTTTTGAAGCATCTGTTGCAAAATGTGTGAATGCAAGAATTGCTCGTTTTCCCCTGGCTGGGGATGCAAGTGCTGCTGTTTCAACGGGGCCCCTAAAGGCTGCTCGGCTTGTTGTTCTGGTCTTTGCTGGAAATGGAGCTGCTGTGGAGGGTGCTGCTGCACTTGGGACTTGAGTAAGGAATCCATCTTTGTGAGCTGTGGCTGCGGTGAGTGTTTCTGGAACGGCAGCTGCTGGTCAGCTGTGGGATGCGGCTGCAGCTGGGAGGTCTCGCTTTTGTACAGCGGAGGAATTTGTTCCTGTTGCACTATCTTCTGGCTCTGGGGCTGTCCCGAAGGCCCCTTTAATGCATCAGGACTTCCAGCATACTGTTTTTTATAGGCTGTTTCGGCTGTGTTTGCCTGGAACTGAAGAATTGATCTCAATAATGCTTCGCTGGGCTTTTGGGGAGGCTCTCCCTGGCGGAACTGGGTAGAAACCAGTTCTATCCAGGCTGGTTTTGAATAACGTTGAGCCTGTTGCACAGGCTCTTTCACTTGGTCCTTTTCTTTGTCGGGAGGAATCTCGGGTTCTCTCTGTCCTGGGAAATGCTGATAGTGTTGCTGCAACTCACCCTCACTTCCGCGCGCTTGCAGGTTTTGGAGGGGAGGTTCTGACGCCGGCGTAATTTCTTCTGGGCGCTGCTGAATTGAGGCGGCCACAGCAGCTTGCGGGTTGCTTTCACTGACATCTTGTTGTGATGTTTGTGCCTGCTGCGGAAGTCTCTGCTGAGGGTGAAGTTGTTGGCTGAGGCCAGGACTTTCTGACGTTGGTCCCTGCTGTTGCCCTTCGTTCTTTATCTCCCCAGGAAGAGTTTCATCACATCTGTTGTCATAGGAATGGCGTCCTTCTCGCACCACGACGGACAGCGCACTGTTCATTTCCGGAGCAGGAGGAGCGGAGGAATCTTTGTGAAAAGTTGAGTTCTGTTTAAAGAAAGCACCATTTTTTTCTGCTTGCTCAGAAAACCTTTCCAAAGCGGCATTCTGAGCTTGCAGGTTACTGCTGGAACTGAGAGAGAGGTCTTGGTTGGGAACCTGCCCTACGCCTCCACGAACAGTACTGTTTCCTACGGGTAACTGATGTGGATCATAGCTTGGAATCTGTTGCTGTAGCTGTAGTTCTGGTTTCTGAAGCGAACAGCTACCTGGCAATACAGGTGGTTTACTGGAGTCTTCTGCGTCGTAGACCTCAGTAACCACTACAGCTGGCACTTGAGGCAGCTCAGAGTTTGAGGTCTGTGGGGAAGTGATCTGCCCTGAGGTATGGGATGAATGCGTTGTCTCGTAGGACAACTCATTTGTAGCCTGACTGGTAATGGCATTGATATGAGATGTGTTCTTCTGCATTGCTATGGAAACATGTTCTGGATAATATTGAGACAGTGTTTTCTCCAGGAGTTCACCATGCATGCTTTCCATGGAAGAGGCAGAAACTGTAGCACCATTAGGCATTGGCACTGCCTTGTTCTTAAGTAGTAAGACAATGTCCCTGTTGTGGCAATGAACATTTTCCCGCTCCTGCTCACCCTGAATGAGGAGGTCATGAGGGTTTTCTGAACCACCACTGTTGTATCTTGTAGACTGTATCAAATCTGAAACTTCATTTTCTTGTCCTGTAAAACTCTCGTGTTTCTTCTCACTGTAACAATTGGAGATGCTTGGTTTTTCATTACTATCCTCTGGCTCAGCTTTTTCTCCATTTACTTCTTTGTCTTGTTTCGCTTTCTTGCTCTCATGAAGTCCATACAGAGAGGGCTCACTAAAAGTGCGTTTTATCCCACCATTTTGCATACATTTGGAATATACTTTCTTTTCTTGTAAAAGGTCGGGGCTAACGCGGTTGTTTGGACTTCCCTTCAGGTGGGGCACTCCATAGTTGCTTTTAATGAATAGCTGCTTGTGGTCTCCATTTACTTCAACTTCAGGCCTCTCTGTTGCTGGACTTCCATTCTGTAGCTTCACTGCAGAAGGCTCTGCCTGGTAAACGTGAGAAGATTGCGGTATTAGAAATGGACTCAATCTATTGCCGTCAACATGGTTGGTTCTGTCCTGTTCCATCTGGCCTGCTCCGGGGCCATCCACAAGGCTACCCTCTGAACGTATCTGAAAGACAAAAGAAAGGGGAGAGAATCTAAGTCAATTTTAGTTTCCATTGAAGGACAGTCGACTACCGACAATTCCAGCACCATTCAATCACCCACTGTCCTGACCAGCCCCCACATAGAACACGAGCTCGCAGGCGCACCTGAGGGATGTTTCACTGTCCTATCACATTTTGCTGCCCTGTGTCTCCCTTCTTCTTGAAGGTTTGTTCTTCAAGATGAAAAGCATGAAAATACAGAGTGGCTCCTTACCCCCATTTAACACACAAGCAGATATTTTACCAAAAAAATATCTCCTAATGGTGCAGAAAATACTCTCTGCTTTTGAATGATTTGCAAAGACTCCTCTGTCATCACTTTTTCCCCTTGGTAAGGCAGGAAGTCATGCCGAAACCATGGTTCCCAAACTTGGTGCTAATCCCGTTATTTGATTAAGTGTGCCAAACCTCTTTTGTGTGACTTGAAGGATTATTGCCACCAAGCTTGCCAATTAGAGGGGAAAGCCTCCTTTTTTCTGTCTCCGGCTGTCTGACAAGGTCTTTTAAAACTGGCATTCCTAAAGACCACGCAAGTGGCACGATACACATGTGAGACAAAGCCATGCTTGATTGCTGTCCATAGGAACTCTTACAGTTCATCAACATCTTGGTAATGTTGACAGAAACAGAGAGATTCCTGAAGGTTTGATTGAAGTGGTATTTTTTCAGGTATTAATATCCTTTCAAATTCACATATAGACATCAAACGTGGCTTTAAAGTATGCATTTGGGTTTTGAACTGAGCTCCATAGCTGTGGAGCTAGGATTTTATTCTTGTTTTGACAGAAAATCCCATTTTCTCATATACTCTTTGTACTTTATTTATGAAATGAGGTTTTTCGTTGGATAGAAGTACTGACAATGTGCAGTGAACAAATTCCATATAATGACAAGCTAATCCTGTTCACATGGTTCTTCCCAGGATTCACAATCACAGTTAACATAGATAAAGCCCTTGTTTGACTCTGCTTGTAATTTATTCCTTGTTGGCTCTACAGTTCCCAACCAGTCACAAATGACAGAAGACAGACTGACAGAGGGTCTTACAGATGTGAGATTGCACAGAAAAATTTGGACTCATGTATGTCTTTGTCCTGAAGCTTTTATTTTTATTTTGTATAAAGCAGAATCTGAAGGGGTTCTCCAGTACCAGCTCATCCCTGGTTGGGCTGCAAAGTCAGGAGAAGCACGACACAGGGCTGGTATTGCCACTACATAGGAAGAACTACTATGCTAAAAAATTTCTCCCATCACGGTTCTCAGCTTATGTATTTATCCTACACTATTTTTTTTCTTTTTAATGCTAAGGAACATCTAATTTATGCAGTTTTCAGTGCAGTATTGCCTTACTCAGCTGAGTAATACGGTTCTAAAATGCTTTTAAAAGTAGAATTAATTAATGAGATTCACTACATCCAGGAGAAGCCCCTCTGCTTGCAGCTCTGACTTCAGTATCAGGACAAGTCAAACATACATTTTGACTGGCAAGCACCTATATGATGACTTGTATCCACTTCCTCCTTATCCCAAACTTGGTTTTAGATTTACTTTTGACCTTCTGAAATTTTTTTTCTTTCCTTTCCGTAGTCAATTTACATTTTGTATGACAGAAGTATAGAAGTTCTCTCTGCAAGTAACAGTACTTAAAGTTTTTGAAGGGAAAGCTAAGAATAGGGAGATGGAAAAAGAATGTTTGTCCATTTTGCCTATTTTCTTGAAAAGTTAATGTAGGCTTCTTCCCTTATAGATACATTTCAGTATATTTCCTAACCCAGCTTTAAAGTACCGCAAGACACGAGCCTTTGCAGCTTTCCCGGGGAGACGATATTCCACGCTTAGCAGAAAGCAGCATGAAAAGGATTCCTCTGATGTGTCATTCTAGGCCGGGTGGCAGAATGATGCTCCCAGAGTGTCTCAAAAATAAAATGTCAGCCTAATTTGGAAACCATTCTCTGCCTTCACACCTTTCATACCTAGAAACTGTAGCTGAACCACAACTCAGACATGAGTGTGTAGGCTGCTGTATTTCGCAACTATGAAATGAAATAAAAGTCACCACAATAATTAACACTGTGCTGTCAAGGTGCTTCTAAAATATTTATTTCCTTAAAAAAAAGTTTTAGTCTGTGATTGAGCCATGAGAAAGTTCCTCTGGCCCTCAGAGTCTGCCTTGCTGCTTGTGTTCTGGTGTACTGTGTGGGTTGCAACTAAATTCCTTCCGAGCCTTCCCAAACAATCTTTCTTCTCAACTCCTTATTGATAGGTAAAAACACCTTTTTGTTTAGAAGTGGGGGCTGCCCAACTTCTCAAGCTTAGCTTGAAAACCCCTTGAAGGAGCACATCTGTGCTGCCAAAAAGAGTCTTAGGTTCACGCCATCCTCAAAAACCACAAGGTTATCTTCACTGTGTGACATGGATTATTATTCACGGTGTTCTCAGCGACCTCATGGTATGAATTGCCCAGTTGCCCCAGATTCTGATCACCTCCAGTATAAAAGGTGCTGGTGTTAGACATTGCAAATGATGCAGGAATCATTTGGTTCTTTAAAATACAAAATTAATTAGTGCCAGATTTGCATTCTTTGAAATGCACTTAGTATCGCGGTGACTGTGTTATACTTCTTTCTCTCTGTGTCTATGCTCAGTTATTCACAGTCCTCGAGTCACAACTGAGTACAAATCTTGCTCAAGCAGCTACAAATCACAGCAATTATTTGTAATTTAAAACTGGCAAAAGACAAATGGCAGTGATACCATTATTACTGGTTTTAACTGAGACACCATGAAGATATTCTTGATGATGCTACCAGGCAGACCTGGTTGTGCCTTACAAAGTCTCCGTGCTGTTCTTTATAATTGTGGGGTGAACTGTCTGCCTCTCAAAGTAAATCTACCTTTCCCTAAGCATAGCGGTTAGCCTTTTTTCTTTTTCCCATAACTGTATTTTATCCAGACCATTGAGTAGCTCCACATATTTTTCTTCAGCTATAATTCATTAGAAATTCAAGTCACATCAGCAGCATCTGTGAAACAATTACTGCATCTAGGACTGACTCTGCAGTCTAATCCATCATAATTATGACTGGCCTCTTTGAAGATGCCATGATGCGTGACTTAAATATAGCACATTACTGTGCAAACGGATCAGCATCTCATCCCACCAATATGCATTCAAGTTATAATTCAGTCCACTACCGTTTGACTTTCTCAGATCCAAGCAATGTATGTACATTTATTTCTTGCCACATATGGGGCACAAATTGGAAACCAGCTACTGAAAGAGAGTTTGAGATTTTTATTTTGTTGTATGGGCAAGTTTGGCGTATTCCTGCCACCTCTATCAATATGGGAATACCTGTGGAAGGTGTTATTATGAGCACGACAAACATTTCTGCGGCAACAAACATACTCTTAGTTATGTCATCTTTTTTCATGGAAAATCTTTCTTTCCTTTTAGCCAGTTCTAGAGGTTCATACCTTATTTTATATAGCACCCTTATCTGGGGAAGTTAGTGAATGCACAGCAGCTCAGATGAATGAATGGACAAATACACCCACTTCAGGGGAGTACAATCTTCTGCAAAGCTGGGCAAGATTCCCAGTGGAAAAAGTGTGTGTGTGGGGGATGCTCTGTTGGAGTACTTGTGGCCCTAAACGGACTGAAAGGTGGGATGTCAGGTGGGTTGTTTCCTCTTTTGGGGTTAGCTGGGATAGAAATGTATCTCCTTGGGGATTTTTCTCTCTGGCAGATATATACCTCCTTGGATCATGACCTCAGCTGACTTGTGCTCGACTGATTATCAGGATGAGACTCAAGAAAGCAGAAGTCGGATACCCGGGAGCTTGTCGATGGCTCGCTGGGTTGTTCCTGGAGTGCTGCCACAGCCTCCGTCCTGCTGGCACCCTTTGCCACCGCCAGATGACACAGAGGTCTAAATTGCTCCCAGACAAGAAACCCCTGTAGCTCTTTCTAGACAGGAGGTGAATTTATTTATATGTCTTGCCAAATTCCAGTTTGGTAAGTTGTACTTTCTGCTTACACTTTCCTGCTTCTATCACCTGGGTACAGTAGTCGACCTCACCTCTGGCTTAATCTGCTGTGTATTATTACGTGCCGTTGTGCAGTTGCTTCTCTCCTCTGAAGCTCACGCTGCTGGCAAAGAGGTCTAAATCCTGAACTTCCAATAAGTCAAAAAGCTTCTAAAGTGAAGGGACTTTTTTTTTCCTATTTCAAGAATGAATGAAAATTCAAGAAAAGGCATGAGTAGAGATACCCCTAAGTCAGGACACTCATAGATGGCATTATCAGAAAGCCAAATTTCTGCACTAATCCCTTAAATCTTCTGGACTTGCATACATGTGAAATTGTTTCTGATTAACTCTGTCTCAAAGTTTTATCTTTTTTAACTTTGGAACAAGACATGTAAGCAGTTATAATGATGCTTAACACCATGATTTATAGCCATCTGGTTATCGCGGGATGTCATTTTTCTCTGGCTCAAGTAGTGGTTGCTTCAGCTGTGCCTTGGGTTAACACCTGTAAGCAAGCTGCAAATGTCACCAAAGGAGAAAAGACGTGCAGTTAACTTGGATGGTTAATGGGCGATGTAACGCATCGAAGCTCCTTACTAGCGAGAGGTCTCCATTATTGCTGGGATAAAATGTTGGACACATGAAAACTGTGGTATAGCTTAAGGATTTCCTGCATGTTTCTCACTTAAGGCGCACTGTGTTTATACACTACAAACAAAGCAAGCTTCCACATGGAAACTAATGGGAGAAGCAAGACCAGGACTACGCCTGCCCAGACTCCGGGTGGTTTGCCATTGGCAGAACAGCTTCTTCCCAAGCCAGGGTTGCTGACAGTTTGCAATAAATACAATACCATCAGAAACCAAACCCTGTGCGAGCCTGTTGTTTAAATATGGGTTTAAGGTACTTTTCTGAAGCCAAGGCACCCATGAGAGAGAATTTTGACCCTGTCGTCCAAAGCAGGTTCGAAAGAGAGATTGCACTCATGCCCAAGGTGAATTCGGGCTCTGAACCCCACAACACACCCGAAGGATTTGCTCTGCTCCCTACCAGCACCGCCACTGCCCTCCTGCAAGTGTGGTGGCTGAGGAATACACAGTGAAACTTCACGGCAGATGTAAAGGAGGCCCCAGGAGGACAAGGACACTCTGTTGTTAGCTGGGCTCGGCGGCTTACAATGGGGTCCTTTTGCACTGCATTCAGCTGTCTCTTCATTTAGATAGTGTATTTATTCAGTGCATTAGCGATGCTTTGGAAAAAACTCGCATAAAGATGCCCTGCCTTCTCTGTCCCTTGAAGTTTTTAAGTTAAGGCTATATTTCTTTCTAAAATTTACATACTGCTTTCTCGTTGTAGCTTTGAATAGCAGTTAAGGGGTTAATCTAGAAACTACTGGATGAGACTGTGACTGTATTCTGCAGGAGGTCATATTACGTGAATATAATTGTCTTCCCTGGCATTTAGATCTACGAATAATCTGTGTCAGACAGAAAAGAAAATGTGGGATGGCTAAAATTTGTTACCTAATTTATAGCTAATTTATCCTTAATTTAGAGGGAAAATGGTGACTAGCAAATATAGATATAAGCAGGCATCAGGGAATGAAAAGCATGGGATTTGTGAAATATGAGGATTAATAATTCATTAAATCTTATCCAAGCCAGAAGCCTCATAATTCATGCATTTTTAAATCAACTAGTGCTAAACCCCCCTCAATTTATTGACACCAGTTCTTGCATTTCAGAGATGCAATGATCTAATCGCAAAAGCACTTGAATCAGTTTGATTTTTGACCTTAATACAGAGGGCAAGAGAGTAAAGCTAAACTGGTCTGCACAGTGATTTCCCCTTGCTGCATTATATAGCCATCAACAAGACTGGATACTGCGTAATATCTACCCAGACATGAAAAATTGCACTATTTTAACAATTGCATAAAATCAAGGGGAGTGAAAATTAAATGTCTCTACAATACGGGCCAAAAAAACCCAATTATGTGAAGGAAATGAATTCAGGAATATAATAGGAATTATAATGTCGCATCACACAGCTCTCCAGTTCCTATTTTTTTGTGACTTACGTCCTATACAAACTTTGCACCTAATTGTACCATGCAGCACTTTGAACAGGTGAACACAACTCTTCAAGTCGCTTGTAATGCCACCACAGTATGACTAGATTAGAAATGTTTCCCGAAAGGTCACACTTTAGAACCAGGTTGGATTGAAGGAGCCAAAAGGAGACCTTCCTGCTGTAATAACCAGAATGTTCAAGGTGAGGTTGGCACCTATGCTTGTTCTTGCCAGTTGTAGGCTGGTTTCTGTGGTTTAGATTCGGCGTATGGTGGATCCAGGTGCTTTATACGGACAGGCCATCGCGCAGAGCTGTATTGCTTCCCAAGTTAGACTGTTTGACGTTACCTTGGGTGTTGGCATGCAGACACACTCTTAGACCAGTATTGATTAATTTCTTGAGTACTGCCTGGACTGTTGTACATCTTTCACAAATACAAGGAAGCTGAACTAAAACCACCCTTTCTCCTTTGCTCGTTTTGACACTCAGTGCAGTTGATAATTTTAATGGGAAGGCTGCGGGGATGGGGGTCTTAAATGCTGGGGATGCTCAAATAGGCGTGCGCTGAGCGAGATGCTTCTATGCCTGGGTATAACAAGAAACTTCCCTTGCATGCCTGTGAAGTTTGGACCAGCAGAATTGTTTCAAATTGTGATCCACACAGGGCATCATTTGGGTAATTCGCCCGTGCTTGTGGATTCAGCAGTGGGAAACATGTTGGGGTAGGAAAACAAAACCAAGTCTCATTTTTTCTTCATCTCAGCCAGTTACCGTGCCAGGCTAGGTGTGTTCAGCAAAGACTGGCATGGCAGGGTGAGCGGTGCTATCAAGCGCACAACTGGTGCTCGGACCTGGTTTTGATTTCTGGAGAAATGGTGTCATTTGAGGGATGATTTTGCTCTCAGTACTTCAGCTACCCCACGTGTCAAAGGGTAACGATGACACTGGCTGCTGATTAAAATCAGCTCTCGGAGAGCAATAGCTAACTGTTCATGCTATTCCGACCGAGCTCTGTAGCGCAGCATGTCAGCACGCCAGAATAAGCAAGCGTTGGTGGCTGAACCGTTCTTCAAGACACACTTGATGTTATCAACCTGCCGTTTAGGGAAGGTTACCAAGAGGTCAGTATCATCATTATCTCCCAGTTTCTGTGATCTTTGTCCATCTGGCTTCAGACCTGGATATAGCATGGATTTCTTGGGTTGATGACTTCCTGACACCAGTCGAAGGTCGGTTATCCGTGATGATTTCATCACAGCTGTCGGCAGAGTTAAGTAATTTGCTGTTAAGTAGTACATCCTTCTTGAGAACTAGAAGGAGAGGAAGAGATTCTCTTGGCCTTCTTCACCCCATACTATAAGGAAGAAAAGGAGGACCCAAAGGAAAAACCTTTTTCTTGAAAGCTAAAGATTTCAGGGTTTCATCGTGTTGGGACAGTAACATTAGAAAACAGGAACAAAAATGGTCCTGTTTGGTATGTGGGTGGAAGAACTGATAAAAGAGAGTAAAACATTGTGGGCTGCAGCATCCTCAGCCTATTTACACAGCTCTGTTTTCCATTATCCTTTGAACTTCAAATAGGAAATCCTGTTGGTCTCCCAGTTCTGATAAAAACAGAATTTTGGATGAAATGTGGTTTTCTTAACTTTCTTCTCCAAAAGTTGAAGGTGAAGGTCATACCGAGAGGAGAGTGGGGAGAATGCAGAGACAAGGGCTGATGACTCCGAGGATTACTCTCACTGTTGCTCCTGCATGTCCGGATGATAACACACAGCTTCCAGCCCCTTCGCCGGCCTCACTATGGTAGCCTTTACACCCCTATACGTATTCCTCCTCCGTTTTTCTCATGCCTCTGCCACACCTAGGCTGGGACGCTGTAGTGAACTCAATTTTCGGCTACTATTCTTGGCCATTGAGAAATGAGAGGCAGCACAGAGAGACAGCTCCCACGCTACGCTGTGTGCAGTGTGCCTGAGGGGCAGGTGCTGGGGATCCCTGCTGGGGGCGGTGAGCCACAAAATACCCGTGTGTCCGTATGCGAGCTGCTGCGTGCCACTGCAGCTTCTGCGTGGTTTCCTACGTCCTTCTGGGGATTTACTTCCAGATGGTGAAGTTGGAGGAGTTGAGCCAAAACAAGGATACTTGCTTGGGAAAGATCTTGTGCTGTTTTAACTGTTGCATGATCTGATTTAAAAACGCGTTTTCATGCCCACTTGTGATTTGTGACTTCCAATTTGTGCCTTGCACGACCTACAAACCAACCCAATTGCCCATAATCATGTGGGGGGAAAATAGGTTTGTCAGGGGCCTGGAGACGAGTGCCCTGTTCCTCAGCTCCAGGGCAGCACCAGCCAGACCTGTACCAGTCCACTCCAACCTGTTTTCAAAGGTCTCTAATGATGAGGGTTGCGTAATAACCCACAGTTACATGCAATGCTTCATTAACCTTACTTATTAGAAAGCTTCTACCATTTAAAACATAACCCCAGATCGTCTCTTTCCATCTACCACAGACTCGCAGAACAGTGTGGGTTTTTTCCTTCTGTGCCCTGGCTGCTTTCTCCCCATGTAACCCAAGACTGGTATTAATGCTCCCCTCTTAGACAGAATAAACAACCCAGTTCATGACATCTGATCTCCGCCCTGGGTGGATCTATATCCATACCATTTGTTCCTGACCAGATGCATGGAGGTCACAAAGCAAGTGCAGCAGTCTGTTCTTCGGAGACCTTATGCACATGCCACATTCTGCTATATTTTCCCCGAGTTCAGATGTTTGATACACAAGCAGCTGTAATATGTGCCTATATATATATTTCAAATACCTGTATGAATTAACTTGGCTTTCCCCCCAGTCACTAAAAGCTGTTTTATTCCCTCAGCACGAGAGGGACTGTATAAATTGCATTGAAATCAACAGAACAAGCTCGTTCCTTCTAGGAGAGCTTTACAGAGGAGGTTGTTTCCTTAAAACCTCTGACTTCAGTATGTTTAAGTCTGTGAGCTACTGGCACAAACATCTCTTCTGACTTCCACTGTTGCTGAGGCACCGCAGAAGCTAAGAATCTAATGCAATTTTAGAGGTCTATTAGAAGATGCTCCCTGGAGCTACGTTTGCCATTCAGCTTCTTTCTGCATTCGTGTGTGGTCTTCAGGAGCAGTTTTCATGTGGGTTATTGCAATCTACATGCAACAATGGCATGGATTATCATGCTGAAATCTACATCTGAGAAAATGGATACAATTGCCTCTCCAGATGTACAAGAGATGAAAGACAAGGTGTTTTTGATGACCAGAGCCAGCTGACGACCTAAGAGCAGTTGAGATCTAACCTTGATAAAAACACAACTCTGGGAGAGAAACAAAAGGTGGGAGCTGGCGCTGCCTTGCCACGGTTCTGAGCACACAAGAGAGCTTGGCACAGGTACTGTTGCCTTCCCATTCAGTTTTAGGTTGGAGATGAAGATCTGGGACTACATTTTCATTTTGAATACTCAACATACAAGCTTGGAAAGAACTTGGTCATTGACTAATCTTAGATAAAATGGCCCAGGGCCCAAACAAATTGTAAGTCGAGAGACACCTACTTCACACCATGCCAGCATTTATCAAAGAGTGGCAGCATAGCTTCTTAAGGCTGGCTTGAAAAACAGATTTTCTGTAGTTATCTTGGCTACAGCCATTTCCCCCCCTCCCTTCCAATTTTAGTTTTTTGTTACTTGGCAAGAGAGTTTTTAGCTTTGCCGTTAGAAGGCCACTATTAATCCTGTTCTGAGGATCAAGCAATGGGCTCCGGTTTGTGCTGCCACACAACTGAGGCATTTCCAAGTTCCTTCTTATCTTGTTACATCCTCACTTACATAGAATGTGGTTTTTGTCTATAGCCATTTAAAATTTCTTAACATTTAAGCTTAATGGGCAGTATATGGGGAATTTTATGTATTTTGTGGCAAGGAACATTTAGGTAGAGAGCTACTGGAGAAAAAAGCTTATTACAGTGAGACAGGCATTTGCCTTTCTGTGGAATCTCCCTTCAGTGTTTCAGGGAAACTGAAAACCCGTAAAAAGTCTAGATTTTGTGAATGGGATGTCTGTTTCAAAACACAGCTCTAACATGAAGGTTTCTCCCTTTAACCAAGTTACAAGACTGGATAAAAACTTGGGATTGCTGTCCTGGGAAAGGGTTGGGATCCCAGAACGAACTAGCATT
>NW_009258309.1:87232-104227 GCF_000687185.1 Egretta garzetta | reverse complement strand
TCCTGCTTTCCTTTAATTTCCAATAATTCAAAGCACATTCTTTCTCCTGTGTAAACGTTCCTCTTTACGGCGAGATACAACATGAAGAGACAGAGAATTCTCTGCCGCCAAGCTAAAAGAGGGGGGAGAAAAACTGGCAGATTGTGTTTTAACTCTCGCTAAGACTTTCAGACTGCCGCAGCTGACGCTTGGAATTAGCAGTATTTGAGCAGTCCTGAAGGGAACTGCAACACTCCTCTCTCTGTCCTTCCTTTTCAAATATTTTCAAAGCTTCGAAAACAGTCGGTTGTTCTTCGTTCTGGCAACTGGCCATTTGCTGCCAGCTCACATCACTTCATAGCCTTCCGAGGTATCCAGTGGCCCGCGTGGATTTGAGAGAGTTTGAAGCTCTAAAGAAAGACCTTTGATTTTGGGGGGATATTTAAGAGACATACAGAAATGGGTGAGTTAAAAGAGCTGTTGTCAGTTCCCGCAAAGCCCGCTTCATATTCTCAAGTCATGAGATACCATTTCATTAATTGATTATTGTCTGTCCATAAAACAGTCACGCTCTTAGTGCACAAAGAAGCAGTGTGGATGAAAAGCTTGCCATTGTAAAGTACACACTTAACTGGATTTAGAAAGCCGGGAACTATAGACAAATCTAGGATAGGGGACTACTTTGAATGAAACTCATAAATCATAGCTGGACTTTTTTCAGCTTAAGTACGCATCTTTACTACAGACGATGAAAAAAGCCTTTTAAATGCCTCTCTTCACTCTTCCTTGGAAGGGTGGCAGTGAGCTCTCCTCAAAGGCTCAGGTGACTTTTTGTTATTTAAATCCACACCTCCAGCAACGAGGTTGGAGGAACTGATCCTGCAAGTCCTGCAGAACTGCTCCTAGCTGGCAAGGTTATGCAAAGTGTTTGCCAGGCTAGTCCTTCAGCCAGAAGTCTAATAGCCGCGGTGGTCTTGCGCTCAGGAATGCAGGTGAAGGGATGAACGCCTTGTATTGTGCTGGTCGAGTTCCCGTAAGCTTATGTGCGTCCTTGTACATGAAGTGTGATTGCACAGCTCAGTCGCTGCTTTTCTTGCCAACACAAACCTCCACTCCCTCTTCCACTCCCTTCTCCCCCCCGCCCCCTAAAAAACGCCAGGGAGAGAACAGGGTTGGGGGCAAAGCAAGGATGATAGGCATTAAGCTCTGACATACGCCACCCGTTTTGCTCAGAAGAAAATGCAAGGCAGTCTGCGCTTGGTAGTGTTACTTCTATACAACCTTTGGGGGCAATGAACAGCTGCTTTTCCTTTTTTTTTTTTTTTTTTTAAAAAAAAAAGTGGGTCCGGGTTGGGAGAAGAGAGGAGATAGCAATCAGGATACTAAATGTCTAATGCAGTCACTTAGGCCAACACTGTCAAATGAATGTAACTTTATTTTTGGTTTGTTAACAATTTGAGGGTCACCCAGGTTGATTACCAGAAAATAAGCTAATAAATTTACTGTGGGAAAGGTGGGGGACAATGATGAATGGCAAAGTTTCCCTGCTCATTACACTCCCCAGCAAACAACTCTTCCTAACAGCCTCATCTAGCTCACAAAAGCTTACCTGTAACTGATGTGTAATAAATCAGAAGCATGCCCAGCTCCCCAAACCAAAATGATCTTAAAAGTTTGTGATAGGTATTGATGATTAAGCAAATGTTCTGAAAAGTTAGTTGCAGCTGAAATTAGGACTAAAAATGAGATGGGCAGAAAAAAATATTCTGCCTGCAGTTAACCTTTAAAAGAGCCTGTGGAGGACTGAAGCCAACCAGGTGAGCGCTAGAGACTGGATATGTGTTCCCCTGCTGCTGTGCATCAGCTCTGCAGCATGGAACGTCCTTCAGAGAAATTACGGCACAAAGCTGTCAGGGCCTCCCAGCCCACCCTGTTTCCTACCTTCTCCCTTTGGCACCGTTAAGGTCCTTTCACTGGCCGGTCCCAAAACCATGCTCCTCTCTTCAAGCCTGGCATGCGGGCCTGGGACACACCAGCAATACAGGGTATATGTGTCAGCACCGTCCCGCAGGGCACCCATCCCAAACCGACAGGGATCCCAGCAGCTCCCGACCTTCCCCTGCCTGAGCTCCCTTCCCCAGGCCTGTTACCGGAGGTGTGGAGGCAGGGATGCCTTCAGAGCCTTCAGAAGCTTATGACAGATGACTTGTACGATCAGGACGCTGGCTACTCTGATGTCAAATATTTCTTTGCTCTTTTTCCTCCTGTCCCACTTCCTCATACACTGCAATATAATCAGGCAGCACAAAGTCTTAGTTTATGCTTTAGTTTTTCTAGCTTCATTGAAAAAATTCAATGTCTTAAAAACAGCTGCTACTATTTAATGATCTTCTGGTAACTAAGGCTGATTTCTTTTGTTATGCTCTCTGAAGATTAAATTTTGCTCTGGTCTCTATTGCCTGAAGGAGGCTATTGTAAAACAAGATACTCAGAAATCAGCAAAAAGATGTTAAAGCTAAAATAGAAAACCAAAATACTTTAACTCTAGCAGTGCTGCTGCCAACGAGTTCAATAAAAGATTTTGAGATTATGCTAAAACCAGTCTGGTATTGTGGGCTGATGGCTGAGGAACTGCTTTCTGACAATGTACACAGCCTTGCAAAAGAATAAAACTTCCATGATATAAGAGATGCTTCTTTGATGTTAGGTTTTAAATCCTGACTTGATCAAACAGGCTATCATGCAAATAACTAGATGCTAGCAAGCATTGCGATCGCTTTAGATTGTGAGGAGGGAACCAGAAAGCTTGAGGATTTGCAGTCCCTTTTACAAGAGACCCGTTGGGGAGAGCCTGCATCTACTGAATACTGAAAAGCTTGATCAGGATTACAAAGGAAATTGCTACAAAAGATTAAAATATGCCGTCAGCAGTAATAACTCTCCCTCTGTTTCTTGTCTCAGATTGTATTTGTGTTGGAGGAAAGATTGGCGTACTTCAGATAGCAGCAAGGAAGAGAGAGAGGGGGTTCGAAAGAGATTTTCCATAGAATCATAGAATGTTTCGGGTTGGAAGGGACCCCTAGAGGTCATCTAGTCCAACCCCCCTGCAGGAGCAGGGACACCGCTAACTAGATCAGGTTGCTCACAGCCCCGTCCAACCTGGCCTTGAATGCTTCCAGGGATGGGGCCTCCACTACCTCTCTGGGCAACCTGTTCCAGTGTTTCACCACCCTCATTGTAAAGAATTTCTTCCTTATATCCAGTCTAAACCTACCCTGGTTTAGTTTAAAACCATTCCCCCTTGTCCTGTCACAGCTGGCCCTACTAAAAAGATTTTCCCCATCTTTCCTATAGGCCCCCTTTAGGTATTGAAAGGCCGCAATCAGGTCTCCCCGCAGCCTTCTCTTCTCCAGGCTGAACAAGCCCAACTCTCTCAGCCTGTCCTCATAGGAGAGGTGCTCCAGCCCTCGGATCATTTTTGTGGCCCTCCTCTGGACCTGCTCCAACAGTTCCATGTCCTTCTTGTGCTGAGGGCTCCAGAGCTGGACGCAGTACTCTAGATGAGGTCTCACCAGAGCAGAGTAGAGGGGTTAACATGACAAGGTTAACAAGGGGAAGCGGATGGGGACGGGGGAATGTGCTCCACAGAGCTGCAGGAAGTTGAAGTTGGAGGAAGACAGTGCAGCAACTAGAGACCCGAGCTAAAGACTTTGGTAAGAAAAGTACCAACACTGACGGTAGTTTTTGGAGATGAAATTACCGAGGATTGCCAACTGACCTGGTTTTAAGGTTTCCCCTTGTTGGGATGCTCCTGTGGCACCCTCCGGGGTTAGCCTGTCCCCAGGGACTGGCCAGCAGTGACCTTCATTGGATGTTTATTACAGAAGGCTTCCCCCTTACTCAGGTCAGCTAGGAACTTACTGCATAGTTTGCACTGACTGTGGAACTAAAAGTTATCACTATTTTTATTGGTTCTAAAAAGCTTTTGCTTAAAAACCAGCAAAAGGATACACACGGAATACCTGTGTGTGCAAAGGAGTCAGAGGACTGTAATGAAATTCTGGCTGAAATGACTGCAGCATTTTATCTTCTGTGCTCTCTGTTTGTCTGTTGCTTAGAATGATAATGATGATTCAGGGGCCCAGAAAGGCAGGAGAATCCAGCTAATTCCTCCAGATACGGCTGATGAGGAAAGCCTTCCTTCTTAATTGAAAGTTTAAGCTCTTGCTTTGCAATGATGGCACTCACTTCCAAGTAACTGAAAAAACTTTGATTCAGACCAGTCTTTATAGGAACTTGCCCATGTGACCCTCTGTATCTCCCAGGGCAGAGCAACTCTGTATATCCCTGACCCTGCCAACTTATGCTGAAATCCTCTCCTCCGATCTAGCCTGGTACCAGGAAAGATGCTCATCTGACCTGGGACACCAACCACGGGATTTATGAAGCCTCTTTTTTGAGTCTGCCTGCTTCTGGAGAGCCGTCCTACTGCCTGCAGTGAGCAGTGGGTTACTGAATGACACCGGGGCTTGCCCTCATTGAACGTTCCAGCTGAAACAGGCCATCAGCCTTTGCCGGTTATTTTGCTCATAGAGGTCACCACCGCAGATATGGATTCACAGGGAATTACAGTAACCAAAATATAACAATGTGCAAATTTTAGGAAATGCATTTTGTAAGCGCTTTAATTGCTCACTGTTACCTCTTTCTGTTAAAGGTACAGAAACATATTTGTAATATACAGAACAAGATTAATTAAGGGAAGTACTGCCAACATTATCTTTTAAGAGCAGATTTGCATTTCACACACAAAGATGGTAACTAGTGCGCGTGTTACACTGAACAGTAGCTCTCCTTGAAGGATTCAGGGTGCCTGGGCTGCCACCGCATCCCAGACTGACGTGGCTGGGAAACCCCAGCACCTTTTCCATCCCTGGGGAATGCAGCTTGCAAAGTGCTACTCCCGCCTCTGGCTCCCCTTCAGGCACCTGGCTGGCACCATGTCTGTATCTACGCATGGTTCTTTGAATCCTTAGGAGACTTAGGACCTAACGTGAGAAGTGGGAGGCTGTGCATCTCTGCCTGTTCAAATCACAGCTTGCGTGTCTGTAAAACAGCAGCCACAGGCTATGCACCATGTATGGCTTGGTATGGCAAAATGTAGTACAGGATATAGTGGGTTTTTTTCTGACCAGAAGTTCAGGGATGAATTATTCGTAGACATTGTAAAAGAAATAGCTATATTTTTAACTTAAATTATCTCTGTTGACTTGAGATTTAGTGGGTTTTCAATAAGCAGCCTGAAAAGAGGAACAGCCGTAACATCTGTTGTTAACTTTTGTACTCATTTGTGGCCTTATCCTCATTTAGACTTAGTTTTAGGTACAGCTACTTAAATAAGTGATTTGTTACTTTATTTACACTTTCATTTCCATGTACTATACATGGGAAAGAGGACCATAGACTTTTGCATCCATTGCCATGGACAAGAAAACTGGCATTGACTAGACCAGAGACCAGGGTTTACACAGAAACGTTAGAGACTCTAGTAACTTAGAGGTACTACTTTCAATAACAGGAAAAGTAGTCAGTGGTGGTATTTTTCATATTGGTCATGCCCCAGTAACTCCCACAGTGCTCCTCTTTTGTTAATACTGAGTCTTTCATTGCTTGACAATGTTTATTTGCATTCTTTGTATTTTTTGCTCGAAGGGAAACTCTTCTGGGAGCCTTTTTTTTTAAAAAAAAACCACTTTAATTTTTAAGTCTAGTTTCTGTGTTTCTCATCTTCTCAAAGGGAACGAAATAGATTTATAATATCTGAATGAAGAAAAGAAGGCAGATAATATTAAGTAGCTGACACTTCCAAACAGCAAAGATCATCAGCTTTCTCTTTCACTGTTATAGTTAGAAAGTGCGCTTGACAAAATTCTGCTGTCAAATAGATCATCTGCTGGGAAGATTTATACAGTTCTCTCACTTGTTATCTTTTAGTCATGACACAAAACTTAGTTACAGTCAAGTCGCCACAGGTGACAAATGAGAACCTGTGTTTCTTCACTTAAAATCTCTGGTGATTTTGAAATGCACAGAGTAGTCGCATTAGAGTTTTCTGCCTTGTACGATGTTGGTCCTGAATGCGTATTCCAAAATCCCACTCATCTGTGCTGCTGCATTTCTGCCCACGACAAGTTAGCCTCTGAGCATTTGAGTCAAAGCCTAGGGAAGTCAAAATGACTCTGCAAGGTCTTAGATAAGAGGGGTATTCCTAAAAGACACCCCATGCCCAGAAAGGTATGTATTTTCATATCCCATATGACTTTGGTTCACGGGTCAGTGTCCGTCTTACAGGCAGATTTGCAAAATGCTTTACAGCAGGAAACAGAATAGTAATGGATGGGCAGAAATCTCTTTCTTTCCTCAGTTCCACAGTCCTCACAGTTGGTAGTTTTTATTGGTTTTATTTCAACATTAGTTGTATTTGAGAGCTGCCAAGGAAGGAAGAAAATCTAGGCAAATCTCATGCTTACGCTTTTTTTCCTACAGAAAGAGTTCTATACTCCTTTTTCTTTTATTCTTCCCAATTTTAAAACAGAGCTAAAATTTTTCTTGGCTATCTTTAGGGCTGAGGCAAAGGGATTATTTCTCAGCTTTAAATGGCATTTTAGCAATCCAGAAAAACAGACCTCTGTCATAGTGAAGAGCAGTATCTTCACCTTGTAGTAGGTGATACAAGTGGTATGGCAAGGTTTTTGCAAGGGTAAACTCTAGTTCGGTAGTTCAGACATAAAATAGGAATCTAGTTTCTAGACTAGAAGAAAAAGGAATTACAGAAATGCATAATCCTTGTCACAGCTGACCTTTTCTCTCCTTGATCTTATGGGTGTTTTCTCAAGAAGTAGAAATTCTTGTTCCTGCTGTGCGTGGAGGAGATAAGGACAGTACCACAGGGGGAGGCAGTTGTGTTTTCCTAAAAGGTAAGTTACTGTTCAAGGAGGGAGGGAAAGAACAGGCAGAAACTGCTTGGGGGGGCTGTTTTGCCCAGGGGAAGGAGAAAATACATAGTATCACAGATGAGATCAATTACACCAAAAAGACTGTAAGAAAGAGATGGGGGGTGGGGGGATCCAAAGTTTGTTAAAGGAAAATGCACCCACCAAGGGTGGAATGGCAGAGATCAGCATTCAGATTTGAAAATCCTGGCTTTTTAGAGAAAGGAAGGATGGGATTAGTTCTTTTTTTTTATCATCATCTGATGAAATATTTATTTGAGAAGAAAAGAAAACTGCAAGTACAGGAAATCTTCCTGTTCCTAGGTTAAGAAAACCCTCAGAGCCACTAACGCATTGAATAAATCCTGTTTTAGGCAGGTAATGACTTGAAACTCCCCGCTGAAAACAAAGGTGGCTCACAATGATGCGTGACAGATGCAGAAGCAACGTGACTGTGAGATGGCACAGTTATTCCAGTTTCAGGGAGGATGGGAGTTTATCTAAGGATAAAGGAGGGAGGGATTCCCTGTGCAAGGTCAGTGTAGGGGAGAGGTCCGGGGGGAGACCAGCTGTCTGTACTTAGTAACCTCTAATCCAGGAGGACGGGGCTTTGTTGGGCTGCTCCCGTACAGAACAGGTTAGATTGAATGCTGATGAGGTACCGGCCATCTAGGAAGTCATCTGCTGTTTCACTGACTTTGGTTCTTGTTGTTTTGTTTTCCCCTCTCTTTGTATGCAAAATAAGCGTTCAAGGAGTTCCTGAACAGAGGTCGCCCTGCTCCTCTGTAATAGCGGCATCGCGAGCAATGCGGCGGCTGCTGGCCGAAGGGCTGGCCAGCACTTCACAAAAAGCCCCGATAGTACATAAATTCAGATCCTCACCAGAGAGATAATTTTATGTGGTCCACAGGAAGAATGGGCCTTTGTCAGCATGAGATGATAGCCGACTTTGGTTGCGGGGGCAGAGAAGGGGGGGTGTAGGAGGAGGGAGTTTTCTCAATTTCTGTGTATTTCTATTCAGCTGCTGCAGAAACATCCCCATCTGCTTTGGATCTACATTTTAATTCCAAACCCTAGCAAGAAATGAAGCAAGCTGGCTTGCTCTGCCTGGCAAAGTACACGCATAGCAAGTTGCTGAGCTGAAAGCTGTTCCAAAATCAGGAATGTAACAAACTTAAAAGCCAAGCTACCTGGCTTTGTGCTCTGTTTAACCATACGACGATGATAATCAGAAAATGAATTTCATCAGTCTGTCTTTTAAATGTTGTCGCTTACTCAAGAGTACATGCTTTCTTTCCTATCTATCTGCTCTGTCAGGACAATTTGGTTTAAGGAAGTGACACTGTAAATAAGAAAGCCCAAACCCATTTCATTTCTCTGGTGAAAGCAGGCAATGGAGCTTTGCCTGCTCTCCTGCATGATCGATGGGTAGTGAAACAGAAGGCACAAATTAAATTGTTGATTCCCCTCATTTATAACACCTACCTCTGAATTCATGCGGTACGACATGATTTTTGCCACTAACAGTAGAATCTTGCATATTTATTTATATATGTATATATGAATGCTCAAGGGCTTATTTTAGCTTTATGATCTGCACAGTTTGAGTGTTTGCTTGCCTTTCCTAGTGCAGGAAATTTTATCCCTAACTGTCAACAGGTGTCAGAAACAGAAGCAGCTGGAGCCAGAGCTGAACAACATTTCTGTTCTGATCTGATAAACTTGCAAATAAACCACATGTAACTTCTGTTATGGACGCCCAGCAAAAGCTAATCATGATGCAGATCCTAAGTTAATTTCTGTGCCTGTTTCACAAGCTGTAACAGGGGATAGTGAGTGATATACAGACTAACTCGCAGGCTGACAAGGAGCAGAATTGCCTCTTAAATTGCTCCTGGCTGAAAGGAATCATAGAAATGCAAGTTATTTGCATTGCATTCTAGACAGAGTATAATTTAAGGGACTTTTTTTTGTGA
The DNA here is from genome assembly GCF_000687185.1 of Egretta garzetta. Taxonomy (NCBI): domain Eukaryota; kingdom Metazoa; phylum Chordata; class Aves; order Pelecaniformes; family Ardeidae; genus Egretta; species Egretta garzetta. The sequence goes on along the minus strand of NW_009258309.1, from coordinate 95,280 downwards.
GGGAAAGAAAATGGACAAGCAAAACTGTTGAAGCAAACTTAAGCTGTTGTGGGAAAAGACAGAAGAGGGTTTACTGTGAGCTGAAAGGAAAAAGAATTGAAAGATGCCCATTCAAATGCTTCATCTGCCTGCTAATTTTAATTAAGACTCCTCCTTTGTAACTATGCCACAGAGCCTGAGTCTTTAAAAAAAAAAAAAAGTTGTCACTAGGCAGATTTCTGAGAGTCTCCTGATTGAATCATCATTTTAATCTCTTCTCTGCCACCCCCCTCTCCTGAGCAGAAGCTACCGGCTGCATTATCTGACAATTAACATGCTGAGAAATGCTACTGCACTCCTTGGGGAGTTTCAGTGATACAAAACACTGTTTTGCTGTGTGTCAAAACCGCCAAAACCTTTAAAATATCCTGTGTGGTAAATATCCTCTGTTTTATGAAGCCTGGATGCACACCTCGTTTTCATCAGGAAAAACTATTCTTTATGAACTTTTTCTGAAGCAAAAAAATATTCCTCTCCTTCAGTTCTTCTCCCTCCCCACCCCACTCCCCAGTATCCCCTCCAAGTTTGGAGAACTTGATAAACACAGTGGTCTTTGCAAAGAGATACCGGTCAGTGACAACAACTGCTGGCTGGGTTTGCGTGTCTTTGCTCAGTGACCTTGTACTTTCTCAGATCCTTCCTTGTCCTTGCCTCACTGCTTCACGTTTCACCTCTCTTCCCTAACAAAGCACTAGAAACAGCTTCTTGCTCCATGCTTGCTGGGGTCCCTGCCTGCTCTTCTGCACCGCCCCGCTCCAATCCCACAGAAGCCAAACCAAATTTATTGAACCGGGTCACTGGTCCCAGTTAGACACCACCCACTGTACCAGTCTCCTCTCCTAGCAACACAAAAAGGCGGGGGGGGGGTGGTGTAAAAAAAAAAAAAAAAAAAAAGCAAGCAAATCCTTTCTGCATCTTCTCCCTCTGCAAGCCACAGATCAGCACAAGCAAGGTCTGCCCAGAGGGACACGCTAATTGAGATGCTGTTTGGCAGCAGACTCTGTCCTTGCACAAATGTTCACAAAATGACTAATTAAAAACAAGCCTCTTGCCCTGCTTCCTTCCCTCGACAAGTTAACATAGGCACGTTTTTCCTTTCATTATTTTATGGACAACAATAACGAACACGCTAAGGAAAGAGCACTTCAGGAACAGTTTTGTCTGAAGAAAATACCAAGGGTGGTTGTCCCTTTCTTCCTCTACACCCTGATGGCTGCCTGTGTTGCTGGGAAGGTACAAACCAGGAGGAAGTCGTGCAAGAGGGGGTGTAAAGGGAAAGGTGGGTTGTTCCGGGCAACTTTTAATTATAGTGAAAAGGGAGGAAATATGCTTACACGTAAGAGTTCAGTTTCTGTTGTCCCAAAAGTACTTTAGGTCTTCAATATGAGAATAAACAGGTTTTCTGTGAAGCCAAGAAGGTTTGGTCTCTGTGAGGAAGCCCTCCGGGTTCTGCTGCTCAGCTGAGCGTCTGTCCTCCCACGGCCTTGCTTTGGAAACCAGAAGGCACCAAGCAGGAGTGCAGAGTGCTGCGTTACTCCAGAAAGCACACATGATGCCAAATGGGCAGAGCTCTTCATTACATCATAGATAATCATGGTGTAATCACGGAAACATGCAAGGAATGGGAGTAACTTTAATTCAGGAAAAATAGCTAACTGGGTTCTGTAATGGGGACAACCAGCAAATGCAGGAGAAAGCAATGTTGAGGTGGCTGCTGCAAAGCGGGCAACAGAACGATTTACACATTGATCGGAGATCGTGAAGCAACAGGCTGGATTTTTATCTAGCTGTTGTACGTGACTAACACGAGCTCTGTGCGTACATGAGACACTGAGGAACTGCTTTCACTGTTACTCCGCTGCACGTGTGCTCATTGTTGTCTAAACTTGGGAATAATTGCTGTGAAACTTTCAAGCACATAAGACTTTTCCTGCAGGCAAAGCGGATGAATCCCCAAGGGAGAAAGGAGTTGGCTCCTCGTGAGGACCTTGATCTCTAGGCTTGGAGAGGAACAGCTTTGCTGTCCTGGAAAAAGCTGCATGCGCATCCACGTGCTTTGGAGGCAGCTTCCTCGCTGGGCCTGAGCCAGCTGCCCGATAGGAACATGCTGAGGAAGCAGCTCGCAGAGGGGAAGCCGTGTTTATTCCTGCCGAGGCTAGGAAGGGACGATGGTGTGGCACAAGGCCCACCCTTTGGGTGGCTGGTAGACGTTGTCCTTCCCGGCCAACTGCTCGGGAAAACTTGAGTACGAGACTGAAGAAATGAGCAAAAGAAGGGCCAAAATGTGCAATGGCGTTTAAGCACATAGACATGCAGATGGGCACCTCCTGGAGATTTACAAAATAATTTTGGTAGTTAACGTAGTTAGAAACTTCACGGGAGTTACAGAACTGCCTCTCTAGACACCTAAACGCCTCTGGAGAGATGGTTCCTAGGGCCTGTTTTACCAGAAGTCAGGTATGCAGGTTTGGTGACCACAGTACACACGGATCACATGCTTGCAAACGCAACTCTCCTGAGCTGAGGTACCTGAGCTCTGCTGTGTACTGCTGGCATTTTGGTAGCCAGCTCTCCAAAACGCCTGCCTCTGGCATTCGATCAGCAGTCCCGTACATCGTTTGTGGAACTGCTGCTGACCTCTGCGAGATCCTGTCAATACGTGGACAGTCGCCAGAATCAGCCTTGTGAAGCTGAGCTCAGTGTTATGCAGAAGAGTGCAGTAGCAATTCCACCTTGAGCCATGATACTGGACCTCCCTTGCTAAGCAGGTGAATTAACTCAGTTACAAGGAAAATCCAACTGCTGCAGGATGGAGGGCTCGTACTTCCACATGTAAACCCACCTTCCCCGTATGTTAGCACCAGACCCTCCACACAGAAAGACAAAGTAGCTTGATTTACAGGCACAAAAATCTGTCTTCCTCTGAAATAGTTAAACTACATTTTTGTTCAGAATAAGGAGAGGGCAGGGAGTGAAAGGAGTGATCTTTACATTTTGGGTTTTTATTGATATAAACTATACAGAACACCTTGACAATCTTTGGGATACACAGAGCTATATATAGAAATGTGAGTAACTGTATTAGTGAGCGTGATGCTGTGTGCAAGCCAGAATATTCCCAAATGTTTTCAGCCATGTGCTTTCCTTCCCCCTCTAGCCTTACTCAGGTTATCCTAAATCACTTTAGCCTTTTACGGTAGTTATTTCTGTATGAATACTAGGTAGTCTGAGACTTCCTCGAAACCTCCCAGGTTGTCTTGCAATTTCTACTGAATAAATACCTCTGTTAGGATCTTGTAAAGTTCCATCTCCATCCCACTGGAGTAGGTTATTCTGCAGCGAGCAGGTTATACAAAAAACCTCATCGCTGGAGAAGTAGAATTGCTATGACGTGAGAGAGTCAGTAGATCGAGAGTCCCAACAGGCTGATGATTCCTCCAGAAGTGGTACGTACCTATAATTATCCTGAATTACTTACAGAGCTATTTAGACCCAAACACTAACCTATGAAATAACATCTTTCCAGGCCATGCGATCTCACAAGGGGTTTCAGTACTGTTACTTGTATTTTGAGGTTTAAGAACACAATGCTGTGAACTGGTATGTGTTACTCCTGAGCTGAAACGCAAACGCTAAATGATTCTGACTGGAGCGGGAACTATTCCTGATTTGGGACCCATGTTGTGCTTTCCAAGCAGGTAGTTCTGGGAGCAGCAAGCCTCAGGAAGCCTGAGAGTCCCATGGGGTTGGCTTTTCTCGGGCGACAGCGAGTTTCAGCAGAAGCTTTTCCCGTGGCTGGAACGCATACAAGGGCTCTCTCCCATGAGGGTTCTCTGGCCTTTAATAACACGTGAAGTTATGCATTTGTTGTTCCCTCACTTGGGATGTTTACAGGGTTTTTCTCCTTTACCCAGCTTCCAATCTTCACAACAGTTGGAGCACTAAATCTGTCATACATGGCTGAAACCAGCCAGTTGACTCAAGCTCTCTCTGTGGGGGATGGACAGGCGCATATGCACGGTATCATCACATATTATTCATTTTGCTAGGAAAACTAGTTTAATATATATTTTTCTGGTCACAAGAGGAACATATGACAGCAGTAGCTTCTGGTAGCAAGCATAATGGTCGCTGGTATTAATGGGCAAGGCAAATCTGCTCAAACCAAAGAGCAGAAAGCTGTCAGACATACCGCCTTCACTATGAGTCAGAGACACCAGGGAACGCTATCTGGAAGAACTGGAAGTGGAGAGGAGACAACAGAGAAAGGTAATTTTTAAACAAGCCTGGACAGTAGCTGCCTCCTGGACCCTGCAAGGTCAGTGAGGATTATGGGAGGAGCTCCTCTGGAGGCAACTGGAAGGGGTTCGTGGAAGACACTCGCTGTTCGGGTTCGCAGAGAGAGGTGAGAAGGGAAGAAGAAGTAAAACCAAGCAAGCCTTTTTCAAGCAATAGACTTACTATAATTTGGAACTGGCTAGAGGACGGTACTTTGGATTGATGGCTTCCTTGTTTTCTATGGAGAGTTTCCTGGTAACCCATATTTTGGGGAAAGCAGATTAGAAGTGTTTGACAGTGCACCCAGAGCAGTGCTTCAGAAAGGGGCAGGGCAGAGAGGTGGTGCAGTTTAGAAAAATTCTGGGTTGTTTTAATGCATCTGAAGTCATGCAACTGCAGGGTAGGAATTTTGTGCCAGTCAACAAGTTTTCCTAGAGAACAATTTCACACACATTAAAGTGACACGCATGTGAAAGGCTGGAAAATCTCAGAACCAAAAGGGACTGGAAGCTGGGCGCGTGCTAGAGGAAGTCCCTTCCTAATTTTTAATTTAGGAAGAGAACTGTTTCGGAAACAGTTGAAGGTAGTTGCCAAGTTCGGTAGTGGGAACTGAAGAGAGAATTTTGAAGGAAGCAGGGTAGTCACACAAGCAGAAAATCTGTAGGTGCTTTGGGAGCAAGCAGGCTGCAAAGAATTAAGTAAGGAGAGTGCTGTATGTATCCAGATCCAGGCGCAGACCTTGGTTAGATTACAGAAATCAGATGTCTGGCCTTCTTTGGGCACAGGAAAAAAAGCAGTGAGATAAAAGGAAGGATCTTAAAGGAGGGCAAGAACAGATGAAGGAGAATGTGAAATGGGGAAGGCTAGATATGAGAAAAGAGGTTCTGGATACGGTGGAAGAAAAGCTTACGAAAGCAAGATTTGAACTAAAGCAGTGATGCTTTTCAGCTTGTAGAAAGCGAACAGAGCAAGCGAGAGGTGAAACAAAGTTTATATAGCCAAGAAAGGAGACGATAAAGAAATAAGATTTTCTGGTTTCTTCCTTGTAAAGCCATGCCACTGACAAAATTGTGAAGTTCGGCTTTCTGTGAATGAAGATTGTTAATCTTGCCTACTTCTAGAGCTACCGTGGTGTGACCAAATGGTAATAGTGATGGACTTGATGAGAGAAAGGTCTCTAGTGACTACACAGGCAAAAATGAGGATGAATTTAGCCATCTAGCTAGTTTGTAATAGCTGCTACGAACGTCCCATTCAAAACGATCAAATGGCTTATACGATATCTTTCCTGTGACCCGTGGAACCGAATCTGTGTCACGGAGTAAGGTCACTACACTGTCAGCTGGGTGACAAACCTAGTTTGAGCATTGACTCGGGATTGCAGGCCATGGGCCTTGGGCCAAGGGATGTCGAGCGTGCCACAGAGGTGACGCGCGTACTCCCGGCGGAAGGCTTCCAGCCGATCAGCACGCTGCCACGCCATCCCCACGCCAATTCATGGAAAGGCAACCGTGCCGCCTCTGAAGGGAGCGACTCGTCTGGCTGTCCAGATGGATGTGGCACTGTGCTGGCAGCAGTAGAAACCTGGCGGAGAGAAGGAAGGGAGGCTGTTGGGTACTCATTGGCCATCCGTGACCAGCTTTCTAAGGAGACTGAACACTTGCCGAAGATGCCCTGTTTGCTTTGGCCAAAAAAATCCATTAATTGGAGGAGACGAGCAGATGTTGCGCTGCTGTAGATGGCGGGAGCTCCACTGATTTCAGCAGAGCCATACTGGTTGAGTTTTGGCTCCAGGTCTGAACAATGACATCAGCACAACAGGACTGTGTTACCTACGCTGCTGTGAAATGGTACCATACCAGATATTTCTGGTATAATGCAGATGTAACCCTGTCCCCTCGTGTATCACTGCAAGGACACATTGGTTCTGAGAGTTTGTTTGGGGTTTCTGCGTCGGTTTGAACAGGTAGCAACCTTGTTGCTGCAGTTTAATCCTTCAAACAATGCCATGACAACTGTACCACATGGTGCCTGCCAGGTTCAAGCAAGGACATAGTGGAGCACACGTCAACAGTGGAGCTGCAAATGAGGTAATGTGTTATCAGCAGACAGGTCAGGGCTCTCTACGTATCAACTCCTGGAGCACAGACTGACTAAAAATAACCTTCTATTGCAAGTACCCATTTCCCGAAGAAGGAAATGCCCTTGTTTAACACCTTCCACCCCAAGCAAACCAGGAATGACTTATCACTGTGGTTCCTGCAGCCGTTGATATCCCAGTGGTCTAGCTGGATGACTGGCTCAAGTGCTCTTTCACCTCCAGAAGGTGACCAGAAGTCAAGAGTAATATAAAGACCCGAGCAATCCCAGCCACATCCCCATCACCTGACCGTCACCATGGGTAATATTACAGTTATGCACCAGCCTCCCTCTCTCAGGAATGCGAGTGTCTGGAGCAAGTGTGGGACTGAGCTACTCCTCGTGCCTTTTGAGACACACATCATCAGACCAGGATCTAGACTACCAAATAACCTCACATGTCAACTTCCCACTTGGGTCTGAACTGTGAACAGAGAAACCTTTCGCTTCTGTTATTAAGCCAGGCTTTAGATCTGTACACAGACACCAGAGAAATCTGAAGCAAATAAATATTTCTATTCTTAAAAAGGAAATAAATTTAAAAAATAATTAAAAATCACTATTCGTTTGTAGCTTGTAGTGTGCCCCAGGAGGTTAATTTTGTCCACTAATCTGTAGTGGATGTTTTGGGCCTTGCCATGTATGAAGAGGTCTACCGCACAATACTTCAGCGCAAAGGGTGTGAGTGTGTTCTCCCTGGCACTGTGGAGTGGCGTGGGTTCAAATCAGGGGGAGGACTAAGGGAGGTCCAGTTTCTCATGAACGCTGGGCAAAAAAAGTTTCAAACTTAGGTACTCTAATTGTATTCGTGCATCTTCACAAAAAATGTTTATCTGATTTCTGTTGGCAGCATGTTTCACTACCTTGTCCAATGGCTCTGTTGCTTTCACTGTACTGGTCGGACAATTTCTATTCCCACTGCCCTCCTAATTATTACTTTTCCAGATGTTTACATCAGTAAGTCATGGAGTATGCTAATCCTATCTAATGAGAGTGGCAGATTTAAGATTGTGCCACTATAGGCCAATGCGATCTTCTCCTGAAGATATTACTACTTTGAAAAGCCACAATAGAGGGCAAAAATCCCCAATAAATAAATAATTAAATAAAGCAAGGCTCAACCGCAGCTTGCATTAATACAAGGGGAGGGATCCTCTTCGGTGAAACAGCAAAAGCCTTTTGAAAAGGCACGTATGAGTAGATACACCAGAAACAAGCTTTCTCTGAAGTAAATAATCCATGGCACATCTCCTAGTGACCAAAACCACAAGCGTTTTACTAACACACATAAGCAATAAGCTTAAGGGGGGCCATTGGATCAGGCAGGCCAAAACTCCTCTGTGTTTGCATTAACTGACTCAGGAAACAGCAAAAGCCTTTTGAAAAGGCACGTATGAGTAGATACACCAGAAACAAGCTTTCTCTGAAGTAAATAATCCATGGCACATCTCCTAGTGACCAAAACCACAAGCGTTTTACTAACACACATAAGCAATAAGCTTAAGGGGGGCCATTGGATCAGGCAGGCCAAAACTCCTCTGTGTTTGCATTAACTGACTCAGGACTGGGCTTTTTTTTTTTTTTTTTTTTTT
>NW_009258309.1:73033-87192 GCF_000687185.1 Egretta garzetta | reverse complement strand
TCTTTCTTTTTTTCCTTCCACAGGCATCAGCAGAATCATCTTTCGTCTTCGGGTCGGTCAGAATTTTTTTTTTTTTTTTTTTTTTTTTTTGTTTTGCCTGACTACAGGCAGTGCAGGGAGTATAAAAAGGACAATTGAGCACCACTGCTGAGCATGTCTCTTCTTCCCATGTTGCACACCCTGGCAACAAATCAATTTTGTCTTTTGCTGTGCGAGTTTCTTTCTCTCTGCCAGCTCAAAATTGCTCTCCCAGAATCCTCCAGAGCTACTTTTTTTTCCCCCTCTGCAGTTCATCCTGCCAGTTGCCACTTTAGTAAATAGCATATAGCAAGCAATAACTTTATTTTTTCCATTCCCTCTAAAGGTTAACTATAGGTGAACATTTTATTCTTTATAGCAAGTAATTGACATGCATGAGCCAACTTTCTGTTCAGAACATAATTTGTATTCTTGAGAGATCCGTGCATATTCTTGTTCATATTGCTTCTTCCCTGAAGGGATATGGGAGGGGGAGGAGAGGGAGAAGCTTTTAAAGTTTGGCTCACAAAAGTTACAGAGAAAGATCTAGGCTTTCAGCTCCATCAGATAAATGGTAATGTAACTGCACAATGTACAGTACAGTGGCACGTACTGATAGGAAAAGAACACAGTAAATAACAGGGAGAGAGAAGGGAAGTCAACAGGCAGAGAAAAGAGAATACTCAGCATCCAGGCCAGCTCGCTGCTAAAATATACACCATCAGAAACTTCAATCCCAAAGGACTGATGGGCTTACCTCCCTCATTACAGACACAATTGAGGTGGGATTTTAATGGGAGCTTTCTAATGAAAAGTCAAGGCAGTTCTTCATATCCTTACACTTGGGCAGCATTAGCTTAATCAAACTGAACGATTTGATCCCAAGATCGCCGAAGTCAGAATTGTTTCAGTCACTTCAGTGGGTTTAGGGTTAAGTTCAAAAAAGCACCATTTTTAGGGGGGTGCAGCGGGGGTATTTAAGGTGCTTTTTTTTTTTGTTTTAATCAAGAGTCTTCTCATGTGGTTACATCTTCTTGTGAGAAGGCCTTTTCAGAGTTTATGTATAAAAAGACTGTCAGCACATACGCAATGCCTGTAATTTAGAACATAGCTCGTGGGTTGTGGTCTCCTCGGTCAGGCTGGTAGGTGTGGTGGGTACAGCTGCGTAATCCTTGCGATGCCATAATCTGTCCGCTGCCATTTCAAGCCTTTAATTTTACCACATGGTGAATTTTTATTTTGTAGCAAGGATCTTCAGCCCCCGTACACAGTTTTTTTCAAGATTAAACAAATGTTAAGACCCGCTTTAGCAAACACAGAACATATTGCAAAATTAATGTGAAATTGCATTTAAAGACTTGATATTCACATTTTCACCTACAAGGGTAGGTCCTGCCTCTCAGAAGTGACCTCCTTAGCTTGTAACAGTGTGTTTTTACTCAAGAAAATATAATTTACAGGCAGAACTGGGACAGGATTATATATTAGTTGCATGTTATCAAGGCGATTTATGAGACTTAGCTAGTGGAGAGTTTTCACGCTGCTTAGGTTACAGCATCCTCTTGTAGCCCCTGACTTGCAGTTGCCTGCTGCACCCACTAACAAGCATTCTCCACACAGAGATCCCAGTTGTCTAGTAAAAAAGTTACTCTAAATACTAAGTAACTAAGACAACTTACCCAAACACAGCCACCTATCCTGTACAATGAAAGCCTGAAAGAGCACCACGAGGTTATTCTTTCCACTCACACTTTATTTCAAACAGGTGTGCAAAGGGAACATATCAGAGAGACTTAAATAGAAGGTTAAGCAGACTGTAAATTTCCATCTACGCTTGGTCTAATTAAAGCTATGAACATACTTGAGACTGAGAATTTTGTTTAGAGTAATCCCTTTATCAAAACTGTCATATGCCAGGAAATGTTAGAAGCAGAGTTTCTTATTCCCCGTGTTCTTCAGCTACTGTGCCTGCCATTTAAATATCAACATTTCTCAACAGCTTTCAGTTTAACCCACAGAGGTTTCCCACAGCAACTACTGGCTGACTTATGAGCCCCTTACTCATAGCGGTGATTAGTTAATTCCACAAATAGCTCCACTGACTGCAGTGGGATCACATTTAATTACGACTGCATCAACGTAAAAGATTTCCAGCCCTTCAGGACTAACGCAGATTGCACTATGAGATAATCGCAACAGCAGTGCTCCCAGAGGTGGTGATCACCAGACTTTTTCTGCTGCTTCTGCTCGTGTGAACGATAACCCACTGCACCACAGACAAGTGGCACAATGTTACTACTGCAAGCCGTGCTAAGCCTGGGTTTGTTTTTTTCCATTGTAGTCTTCCTACAAAGAGCTCTCTGCCTCTTCTGACTCTTGTGTTATACCATAAAAGTAGAATTTTAAGCTCTAGGGTGCAAGGGTTTTCTCAACTTTACACTGTCTCGCTTGGTGGGGTCCTGAGTTTTGCACCTCTACCCAGTGTTTGCACTTACAAAGAATTAGCAGGTTATACAGAAAAAATATTTATATGCTATTTATATACTGCAGCATTGTCTTCAGCCCTCAGCTGAGCTAGGGGCTTCCTCCTGTCAGGCGCTGTAAGGATATATAATGTGCTTTTGATTCCCCTCACTGTTACCTGTTTCTTCCCAAAGGGATATATTGTGAGTTTCTTACACGGATACAGGCAAAGCCACATGTGATCTCACTGTAGTCAATGACATTATTTGTGAGATTAACTAATCATCACTGTGGAAAACCGCTCATGTTCAGGTCTGTAGTTAATGAAGAGAAAAGGAGGGAAAGAAGCTTTTCAGCGCAGGGACTACCATCCTACACGGAGCAGCAGTCAAAGGCTAGGACTGGAAGCAGCTGCTCAGGCACCAGGCAAACCCTCCTGAGGCCACCGAGTGGGTTCAGGGCTAAATCTACATATAGACCACAGGGTTACCCGTTCCCCTAGGGCTCCTTTTGCTGGTGTCCCAGGGACAGATTTCCCTGCTAAGTTTTCGCCTGCCTGCTACAAAGCTTTCTTTTTTGAGAACCGCTATGTAATAACCTAAAATAGCCTGCCCCATCCATCCTGAGTGCAGCTGGGCAGAGTTCCTTCATAATATCTGTCATGCCTAAAAATATTCCTGTTATGAAAATAGAGACAGAGATACTATGTCTGTTTTTGTGTGCTGTGCCTGTGTGGTTAGACTACATCTAAGTGCATGTGAAGTAAGTCTGAGGGTGAGCTTCCTCATCCACGGAGCGTGAGTGCTGTACTGAAGAGTTACCTAAAGCAGTGAGCTTCATGAATAAGGGCTTGATATTTGTTTCAGAGCATTTGTCTGTAGCTCTACTGCTGTGCTATAAATACATCTAAACCAAAGCAGACCATATGTAAAGCAGGGCAGGGAATACCTCTGACTTCTAGACTTGCAAAGCTGTGGGCAGTGCTGCTCACAGTAACACTTCGCAGGGGTGAGAGAGAGAAAAATACAACCAGGAATGAGGCAGGCTAAGCCTCACGAGTGAGATGAGGTATAATACTCAAATGTTTCCACGGAAAGAAACTAAAGGACAGTGCCAAGTAGGCAAGATGTACTTTGACTGGTGTTTAGAGGATGACAGTGGTGAGGACCATAGTGACAAAGCAGAAAGGTGGGAGGCACTTTACATCATATGTGGTTTTCCTCCTCTGAAAGTTTTAAGTCATAGAAAAAGCCCATAGAGGAATCAGATATGACCATACAGAAACAGGAACCGATGAAACAAATTAAGTCTTGGGGTAGACGAAAACCCTATTAGTTGAGTGTTTCTCACAGCTTTTTTCCCTTTTTCTTTTTATTTAAATGATGATGCGTTCACCTTCATAAATGAGGCAAACTCCACATCTGGGCCTGCCCAGCTTAGGTGTTTTAAAGTGCGAAAGGAAGCGAAAACATGCAAGCACAAACAGCTGCTGAGTTCAGGAGAACAGAAAGAAACACAAGAAAGGATGAAGCAAAGAAAATGCCCAGGTTGTCTCCAGGTCCCTCTGAACCTAGTCCGGGTCAGCACTGTTGCTAGCTATACCACAAGACACGAGTTCCAGCAGGATGCCCAGGTTTTATGAAAGGATGGGTGTTTCTCTAAAGTGCTAACTTTACATCAGGTTACTGTTGCTTTGAAACATTCTTTGCTTCACAGTTTCTATGGTTCTACAACCAATATCTCCAGGTACTCGTCCTCTGTGACTACTGAAAACTACTTTTTAATTCCCTGGAGGGAGAGACACAGGCAGATGAGGCAGCACTTTCCTGCCCGGTTCTGCACAGGAGAACCAGTAACCCTTCCAAACAGACTGCCATTTACCCCCCTGAATCCTGATTTAGTGCAAACTCATATTCATACATATAATTAACATTTTAAAAGGATTTCTAAAGTCTGTGTCATAGCCTATAAAATTCTTTGGCACGTGCAGAGGAATTTAGGTACTTTCACGTTAAAACAGTTTTGGCAGAATAAAGAAAACTAGAAGCAGTAATAGCCCAAATCCCTGAAAGTACATGATGTGTCCTTCCCCATGCATTAGCCTGCAACAAGTGTGTTGGTAGGCAACGTTAGATATGCAAGGATGAAGTAAACAAAAAGCCTGAGGATTGCAAAGTAAATATTTGGGTGCATTAGCTAACTGCTTGTGGGTGTTTTGTGCTTTTAAATTTGCTTGTATTAATGTTTGAGTCAAACTCACCTTCCAAAAAAAGATAACTGAAATAATCTGTCTCCTGCCCACAGTCTCTCCTCCATCAATATTTTTGCTTATCTCTCTTCTCATGTTTCATGTTGTTTCAAGCAGCTCTTTAGCGAGCCACAAAAATGTTAGCTATCCAGCTTGGTTTAAGTGGACCCCAGCTGAAGTAAATACTCCACGCAGGCATACTGTCTTTCTTTTACGTTTCTTGGTTAGTCTTCTTTGGGCCTGCTACATGTAGATCAAGAGTCTTTAAAATGTTTAGTGAGGAGACCGTGCATTACAGAAACTATTGCTTTCACAGTGCTGTGTTTCTATAGTAACCATCTTATTAAAGCACTGCAGCCATCTGCTTTAAATATTAACTTCACAAGACCATCAGGACTAGCTTAAAACAATATCACATGTTCATTAAATATTAAAACTAGAAACAAAAGGAGAGAACTACAGGAGAGAGCTTTTTCCTGTTCCTTCCATCTAATCTTAAAAAGAAAAATACACTGCTTTGCTCTTTTTAGATAATTTAAGTTCATGCCACTGCTTTAGAAATAACTGTCTTAAGCGACCTCACCAGCTGCTGGTGGCATAAACTACAACTTTCTGGGTGCTGCAAAAACAAACAAATGAAGAAAATAGCTTCTTGGGGTAGGTGCTCACTTTGTATACGTTCCCCCAAATAACAGATTTTCTTGACCCCATTTTCATAGCAGAACTCTCAGACGTACTGTGGCAAAGTCTGTAGAGGAGGGAGCACAGAGGGAAACAGCCAGCAGCGGCTGAGAAGTGCCACACTGGAGCAAACAACCGTCTGTTTTTATCATAGTCTGCTAAAGGGCAGATGCCTCCGAGGAAGGTATGAACGCTCAGTAATGCATTCAGCCAACCTCCAGCTTACAGCCAAACCCAAGAGACTTAACCCCCCCTGTAGATTGTATCCTAAGGAGCAGGAGCCTAGACGTTGTCCTAATTCACAGAAATGCCTGCTATTTACAAAAGAACCTGCATCAGCAACAGGTAGTGACAGCAAGGTCCTTAGATTAAGCACACCCTATCATATTTTTTTCCTTTCAGCAATTTAAAATACGTTGTCTGCTGCTTCTTCAAATATTCTCTTTCGTCAAACTGTGCTAGAGAGCCGAAAGTAAGCTCCGCAAAGCCCTCCTGTGCCTTTAACGTATGGTACCTAGCTCACCCTCCAACATTATTTTCACTATCCTCTACTTCCCGCTCCGTCGTTCTGTGCCGCCTGTTTTGAGGCCCTCACCCAGCACAGGCTATTATATTTGGAGTCAGAATACACGGGTACGCTTACAATTTGCAAATTTCATCTGAAAATTTCACTGGAACAAGAGGAGGAGAACTCAGATCTTCCCATGGCAAAACCACACACCTCTGGCACGGCAGCTCAAGAGAAAACTTTCCTAGTGTTTTGGGTTCTCTGAAACACGCTTCTGTCTCTATGCACAACAGCCTAACAAGCCTAAAACCGTACATGCTACTAGGATTAAGCACTGTATTGCATCTGGTTTTCCCACTTCTCTTTATTGCCACATTGAGCAAGTGCCTACACTAAGCTGTTCATGATACTGTCCAGATCTTCTCCTGCAGGAGACAACTCTTTGCATTATGCATGGAACAGCGGCAGTGTGCCCAGGTAACACAGACACGGTCCTTGTTCAAGAAATTCACAGTCTAGTGGATCACCAGACCCTCACAAAAATGTGTAATTACTTATTTTAAGATTCCCCCAGTATGCATTTCCTCCTCCTTGGTGACACCAACTTCTCTGTTTTCACACACTAGCTTTTTTTCTGAAGTTGTTCTGGCGTTTCTCGTATTGGTAACCCACGGGCAATGTCTCAAAAGGCAGGAACAATCGTGAGCACAAACACTGAATGAGGAACAGCAGTTCCCGGAGTTACAGTGAACATCAAGCCGAACGGTTGATGTCAATGCTTTTTGAGAAAAAAAAAGGCAGTTTTTGCACAGGCTATAGTCCTGTTTGTGTGGCTCTGTCAGGCATTAAGTTACCTTTCTTCTCAGCCTTGGCAAGGCCTCAGCTGGAATGCTGTATCTGTCCAAAAAGAAAAAAGTTGATTGAAACAAGAAGACTTGGAAGAACACAGAAATCTCCACTAGCAGAGGTCGTCTAGAACAGATTATCCAAGTATTTGTCAGAAGTGACGGTTATGATTTATCTGGCTTGAGAGAAGAAGATGGATTAGGTTGTCTCTTCCATGGCTATGTCATACAACTTTTAGGAACAACTTGTCCGTCTTTCTCACTGCTGTGCACTGGTAAAGGGAAACTGCACTTAGTATATCCTGGTGAGAATTTTCCTGGATGAGGACGCAAACAAATTTGCACAGGCCATAAAGTGCTCATAAAGGGAAGACGCTGATCACTCTTCCCCCCAAAAATTAAACAAACCCTAGTTTTCCACATCAAAATTTTATGCTGGAGCTTGACATTCTTTTACATGGAGTTTCATGATATTTGCCATGCTTGAGACACCCATTCTCTCCACACTTGTAGACCTATGGCAAGGAAAAATAATCAGGGGAAAAAATAAAAAAGCTGCCAGGGTAGTGGAACATGATTAGAAGAGAAGGCCTGATTTAGCTTCTTCTGGTGTGTCTCTATTGAATTAATAAATCAGGGCTTCTGCTGTTTGCCTGTTACATAATAAAGGCTGTTTTCTTTCGTTGATGTATAATTTGGCTTCTAGAAATGGGGGTTTCATCATATTTTGAAGCTTTGGAGGTTGGCCTTGGCTAAAGGCAGGCTGGCGGGCAAAGCAGAGTAGTGTTTCTTGTAGTACTGAAAGACATGGGAAGGAACAGCAGCACCTTGCTGGTTTAATCCTGTGAACATGAAGAAGCGCCATTGCTGGCATGGCTCAGCCAACTTTTATTTTTGTAAACTCACTCTGTAATGTGGGACTCTCTTGCTTTCCTAAGAATATCTCTGGGCATTTTTCCCCATACATTCCCCAGTATGGTAAAAATCTAAACCACTCCTTGTTCCTTTCACTGTTTTCATTCTCTTTTGCCACACATTGTAGTAGCTCCTGTGACTCTCGAATTAACAGGACTGGTTTTGTTTCCAAGCAGGGTGATGGGAAGCATTTTGTGCCTGTGGTTTGTGCTGAGCAGATATTCTGCAGGCCTGCTGCACGTTCCTACCTTGCCTTTGAGTGCTGTGGGTGCAGTTGTTAACATAACTTAATGTATTGTCCAGCAGGTGTTCTCTATGGTTTTTCTTCTCCGTGCACAAAAAGAGTAAGCAGTTGGTCTGTTAAGGAACCATGTTCTGCTGAGGAAGCACTGAGTAAGTGAGACAGAGGAACAATGTGGTCCCTGTCTGTCTGCCTCCCGGTAGACAGATCTCTTCTCCATCTCCCCCTGCTTTGTTGGTAGACTGGCTTTTGGAGGGGCGGGGAGGAGAAGAGGACTCGCAGAAAGTTAAAAATTGGTGAATAGTCTCTTGCACTCTCTCAGGCACACATGTCGCAGAGAAAGCTATGGCTGGGGATAGCTGTTTATTATGCCAAGGGATTGTTTTCCCCAAACTATGCCCCGACATGATGATTGATCAGCATATGTTCTAAGAAAAATCTAAAGTCCCAAGTCTGTTCTCTGGTAGTTGGGTAAAACTCTGTAGTAAGAATTGCACCCATACATCTGAAGACATAATTAAACTTTAGGTGTGCCTTTCGCTGAACTTGTTAAACAAGATTTCCATTACTTTTTTACCTAGAGGACAAACCCATGACAGAGTCTGTATTTATTTTGAGATACTCATCTAAACTGACACAATGGCGGTATTCACCCCATAGCATACAATGGTAATCTTACACTATTTGCTTCCATCCTGCCCCCAACTAAAAGCTCTGAATAAAATAATCTTCATCATAAGCAGCATTTCTTTCCTTACATTCTCTTTGTTGGGTGACTAAAAGCAGCTCTTCGTTATAATGTAAGAAAATATCATAAATGGCAACAAGAAGAAGATTCCCTGAGTCAAAGCTGCGCCAGACACATCATTTGTGTATCTGTATAGATCTTACACTGGTTAAGTTAAATGTACAGGTGAAGCCCACGGAGATCATAAATACTAATAAATCAGTCCTTGTAAACCTCAGTATTTTCTGATTCAGAACATTTTAAAAAGCGCTTTGGGGCTTCTGGAGAAAGACTCCAGAAGATATACAGTGATGTACCCAGGAAAAAAAAAAGACTATATACCTTTAGAGAAGATTTTACAGTAAGGCTCTAGTTCTCCTTTCCCCGAGTCTGCCCATACTTGCACAGTTTCACAGTAAGGTGGATTTGCTTTCCTCAGGCAAGAGAAATGCCACAAAGAACTCTTAAAATAGGAACACAGCAGTGACCTATTTTCAGTACTTCCATTCTTATTTCTAGGTCTATTATACACAGTGTAATGAACATTGTAATGAACTTTTCAGCAGTGAAAAGACATCAATAACCGACGCAAGCACATTTGCTCATGTTCCAAATCCAATATTAAAAATCAGCTAGGAGACCAGACAAAACCAGCGACGGGTCAGGGGCTGACCTGCAGAGCACTTCAGCTGTTCATGTTGGAGCTATCTGGCCACATGAAATGAGCTGGTGACTATGCCAAAGTGGGACACGTATCAGCCTCTCTTGTTTTATTTTGTTTACATAGTGAAAAAACTCTGCAGGAGCTTTGACAACTCTAATGCAGAGCTGCCATGGGTATGGATGGAAAAGGTGAAGACTATGGACTAGCTTTATACTTACAAAAGTTGTATTCAGTAACCGGATTGAGTCGCATTGGAGAAGAGGTGTGGAGAAGTTCATAGTCTATCTTTCCTAAGGGGTTTGTCATTAGGAGATGTACGAACACTGAGATGTATCATAGTAACTAATGTAAAATAGGACTGACATCTTTCTACCATCTCGTCTGCTTCTGAAAGATCAATCTTTCTATTTGGGAGAGAAAAAAAAAATCCTTCACCATTTAGTAGGCTTCTGCAAAGCTGGGATTAAATTCTTTGATTCCAAAAGTAAAAACTGGAAGTGATTTATTAACAAGCATGGGTTACTTTTGCTAATTTAGCATCTTTTTCAAAAAAGCTCTGTTTATTCTTGGCAACCAGTCACAGTTGTATAGCCTGTCTTCCTCCACATACATGTATTTCTGAGAAAACTTCAAGAATGCTAGGATCTGTCAAAAACTAATTGTCTGACCACATACTTCCATTTTACGATAAATTGCTAACTTCTAGGAAGGAAACTGCTTTAGAGTAATTTGGTGCATGATACAAACTTCTTTGAAGAACTTCAACGGTAAGGAAGGGACTTTTTTTTTTTCCTAAAAAAAGTAGGCATCTACTGTGTCCAAAAGTGATTTTTAAAAAACATGTATCAGGATAGAATGTAGACATTTGACAGTTGTGCATACAGTGCCTGGTTTGCTAAAGAGGCATTTCAGCTATGCATTTTATTCTTAAGGCCCATGTCAAACAACCAAGTCAGCCATACAGCGGTATTCGTATTTTGTAGATGGAGGCATGTCATTTGAAACTCCTAAGGCATCTTTCTCCTAAATGGATGGTCGCAACCTGACTACAAAGCATTCACTAATGCCCGAGTGCAAGTGTTAATAAAGGAATAAAAAAGGAACTGTCAATCAGGAACCACACGATCACGCGGTGTCCTTTTCTTTTAGCCAAAGAAAGCCAGCTTTGCAGTTCCTTCCCGCTCTGAAAATTTTATGTACTTTCTGAGTCAGTTCAACGCAGAAAGAGACTTATGGTGCCGAAGAACACAGTCGCTTCTATTCCCGAGTCGCTGATTCACTTACCCGCTGCTCCTGCTAGTTAATAGTAGCTATTTTTAGTTTACGGTGGAAAACACTCTCATGGTGGCAATGATATTTCAAAACCGTTTGGGACCAAAATCAACTGCCTCGAACGTCTGATGTGCCCTCAGAGCCCGCATTCGGTACGAGCGCCTCACTACTCGCTCCCGGCACCGGCAATCTAGGTCACCCCCGCGCGCGGGATGCGGCATTCGCTGGCTCTTTCATAACTGCCCGTGAGAGTTCTGGGGTCATGTTTGTAAACACTGCTGCCATGTGCGCGTAAGCACGTGGCGAGACACCAGCATGACCTGGAGCGCCGAGCGGGGAGGTGAGCCTTGGCGCCGGCGTCCCTAAGCCAACTAAACGCCAACTCCCCTGCCGGCGCGCGCCCCTCGCAGCCCTGCGAAACGCCGCGGCGGGTTACCCGAAGGGCAAATGTGGGAACCTTTTTCCTGTGCGTGGCACATGTGGATGCGTGCTAACATTGGTGGCATCCCCGGCAGGTTCCTTCTCTCAGCTGTAAGCACATGGCAGCACCGAATTGTTCTCAAGAAAAATAAAACTTATTTCTGCCCTAAGTCACTGAAACTGGAGCCAGTGTGGTCCCACAAGACAATGCAAAACTATGGCTATTAGGAAAAAGAATTGTATAAAGGCACGTTGCCAGAGTTCCCAAAATGACTTCAAAGACAGATAACCGCGACTTCGTGCCTGTAATAGCTTTTTGCTGGCTTTGCACTGATGAAATTAAGACTGCGTTTCAGGCACTTGAGGAAGTAGCTCCTAAATAATTTCTGTTTATCAGTAGAGGTTGCATGAAGCTAGATATGGCCAGTCCAAACAAAAGTCACAAGTCTTTCATTTCCTCTTAACGAGAAATTAACAGATACAGCCACCCCAAAGCCTATGGAAAGTTTCATCTTGCCCTGGCCACGCACTTTGTACGTGTCAAGAAAAAAACCAAAACGGGGGAGGTGGGGGGAACAGTCCATGGTTGCCATCCCTCCCTCCCTCCTGCACCGGCTCTGTTTCGCGCGCAGCTGTAAGTCTCGTTTGCTTTGACCTTTGCTGGGAGAGCTGAGAATAGGACAAAGAGTTAAAGTGTTACCAGTCCCTGCTGAGTCTGCACTTCATGGCGAGGCAGGCCCGAGAGGCGGCTGGAAGAGGGTGTGCGCGCAGCAGAGGGTAAGCGGGAGGAGGCACCAGGAGGGGAGAGTAAAACAAAAGGAGAAAAATAAACAGTGCACACCCCGAAACAAAACAGGGGAACGAGTACAGAAGTCTTTGAAGACACATGAGCTTTTCTGTTTGTTTCCCTCCGTGTAGTTCTGTCTCGTTATCGGAACTCGAGGTACAGCAGACACATGGGTCCTTGAACTCTGAACTCGCGAGGAGAGCGGCAAAAAGTCAGTCAGTGCAGTTTTAGCTGAGCGGCTCGGAAGAAGCATGCTTTGTCTTTTTGTGCCTTAGCTATGGGAGGCCATTTAATGCAGCAACACCAGCTGTTCAAACCTCTTTCTTGCTGTACGCCAATGGCCTGCTAAAACAAAGCAAACCCGAGGGCAGTCTTCCCTGAGCAGTAACGCAGCCGTGGTCTCAAACGCTAGCTGCTCCAAGCTACTTGCGTTTCGTTGAGACCCATCTCTGAAACCTGGGCAAAGAGTGGTCCCCAGTTTGCTAGCGGGAAACAAGAAAAATCCGCCCATTCATTTCCACAGTCTTTCTGAAATCCTGCCCTATTGTAAACGTTACCCAATTCCCTAACAGCATCTCTGGAAAGCAGAAAAGTCCCTTCCTCGCTGTTGCGAGTACGTCTAGCTAGCGCTCTCCAGCGCTACTACTCTATCGAGCAATAAAGTTTCTATTTCTGACTCACCGTGGACGACCTTGCTCTAAACCCCTGGCCTGAATATTGCTGAAATGCAAAGCGAGCAAACCCGAACGCGCTAGCAGACTCCGCCAGCCTGTCGCAGCCCTGCTTTTGGCCACGATTGCTACGAGCAGCCCCGGACGTGGGTGAAAAACGGGGGCTCTCACAAACTGCGCGAAGGGAGCTCGGCCCTGCAGCGTGGAACCCTCTGGCCTCGGGGATGCCCGGGAGGGTGTTTGTAAACAGCACGGCCACGTGCACGCAGGCCACGTGGGGGCTTGGCCGACTGAACCTCCAAACTGCCCTGGGGAGAGGAGCAACTGGGGGAAGCAAGCCCGAATGCTCCCGCTCCATCTTTTTCCAAAGTCATTTGCAGCGCTATCGGATCTCTAAACACGGCAGGGAAAAATCCATCCGTCCTTCACGGCCAACTGCCTCTGTCAGCATCCAGAGACGCCGCATGAGCTAGATTACCCATCGGATTTTATTTCCAAATGCATTTCATCATGGATTGTATCACGAGTCTGTGAATGTGCTGAAGTTACTTAGGGTAGGATCTCGGCTAAATGCACTATGTACAAAACCAGCCAGGCTGAGCTACAACTAACCACCGCAAAGGAACTCCAAAACACTGGAGAGAGACGACATAAAAATTTACCGTCTCTGATTCAGGTCTAGGAGATAACAGGTGACTCTTGCATAGAAAGCTATGAACGCTGCTAAGGTTGTGTCACCTGCACAGGTTTGTGCATCCCGTCTCCAGCAGCGAGATTTCTGACAACAAATTAAAGTTGGTTGGGGGTTTGGTGTTTTTTGTTTGTTGTTGTTTTTTTTTTTTCCCCCTTTAAGCTCTACTACCAAGGATGATGTCAGTGTGAGGGTGTGTGAACCCTGATGAACCTTTAATTGATAGATCAAAACAGGAGTTGTGTGGTAGGTTGGAGCTGATGTACGGGAACAGTTTGCAGACTGTGGGAAATCCTTGCCTGAATGAATAGGAGGATCGAGGGTATTAAAGGTTAATGGGAGTTACTGGAGTACCTACTTACTGAAATGACATTATACAACTCGGTTTCACACACTGCGATTAACTGACATAACCTACTATTTTTAATTGTAATTAGCTCATTGTGAGATTTTGCTTATTTGTTTGGAGGTGCATGGAGACATCTGCAGTGCCAGTAAAACTGAGATAACATCCTTTCCTGCACCCTTTCTCACTTGGAGTGGAGGGTTTCAACAGTGCTGCAGCCAAAACTGTGCGCAAAAAGGCATTCTCTTCACTGAGGAGATAAACAACATTTCAATTGCTGGGTTGTTTTGGATGAGCACTGGTCGTTTAAAGTTCCGAAGGCTCATGCAGCAAAAAAAGAACATGTTGTCAATTAGCAGAAAATGCTACCGAAACCCAACTTCTGAAAAAAAGTGAAAAGCTACTTGTTTCTGAGTCTGGTTTCTGTTTCTTAAAATTGATACTTGTTATCTTAGTAAGCAGAGAAAACTATCTGCAAACCTCTGAATGAGCAGGAAGGAGGGTATCATGGGTAAAGCACTGGGGCTTAGGAGATACGGGTTCAGTTCCCAGCTGTACCACAGCTTTCCTGTATGTCTTTTAGGTTGGGTTTTTTTGGTTTGGTTTTTTTTTGGTTTTTTTTTTTTTTTTTTTTTAAAAGGGCACTAAAGTAATTGTTCCCC
>NW_009258309.1:64008-72940 GCF_000687185.1 Egretta garzetta | reverse complement strand
TTCCCCAGCTTTCCTGTATGGCTTTTAGGTTGGGTTTTTTTGGTTTGGTTTTTTTTTGGGTTTTTTTTTTTTTTTTTTTAAAAAGGCACTGAAATGAATGGCTCCAGCAGGGTTTGTACCACACTGCATGATCCGTGTGTGCTTTGGCTCTCAGTTGTTGGTTATTAATTTTGTACCTTTCCTCTTACTCTTTGCATGTTTTGCCTGCTCATTAATATTAGCACCCCAGGGAAAAAGACTGCAGCAATGCCGGTTAGGAACTCCTTTTAAAACACACACACACACCAGGTAGGAATAGCAGCTTTGCTTTATTTACTGCAGATATTTAGGTTTTTTGGAAGGGAGCTGCCTGCCTCTGCTTTGCATTAAAAACAAGAGTTCCTAACACTCTGGCCCCTTGTGTGCTGCCAGACCCCTTTTTCTGTCTCCTTTACTGAATTAATAACAAAATGGAACAAAAATGGCTTATGTTTGTACAGCCCCAAGCACAGTGGGA
This sequence comes from Egretta garzetta, assembly GCF_000687185.1. Classification (NCBI taxonomy): domain Eukaryota; kingdom Metazoa; phylum Chordata; class Aves; order Pelecaniformes; family Ardeidae; genus Egretta; species Egretta garzetta. The sequence goes on along the minus strand of NW_009258309.1, from coordinate 72,444 downwards.
TTCTGTTTCGTGGCTCGGATACGAGGTGCCTCTTAACGTGCAATAATTAATTTCACTCTATCCACTCTCCTTATATTTAGAAGCATCAGAGTTGCCATCCTGAATTAGACTCATGCTCCAGCTTGTCCAACAAAACATCTCCAACCAGCTATTAGCAGTTGTTTCAAGAAAAAGCAGCTATTCACTAGATAGTTACAGACTCACTCTTCCAGACACAAAACTTCAATCCAATCCATCAGCTAAGACTTTATAGCAACAAACCATGTTAACTTGCAACTGCTTTGAAAAGTTTTTTTAAGAACTAAAAAATAGGTTTTAGCTTCTATACCTGCTTCTTAAGACTTTCCATCGATTTTCTCTCCCTACCCCTTCAAAGAAGAAAAAATACCCCCCCCAACCTACTTTTTTTTCCAGTTGCTATGAAATATGTGACTGACTAGGTGCCTCACTCCTGCAAGTGTCTCTGCATAGGCAGACTGGTACAGCTCCATGAGCCCAAGGAAAATGAATAAGGCTTTGTGAAAATGGCAAGGACTGCCATCAGTTTGCAGGATCACAACTCAGCTGACGGCATTGGGGGGATGGGGGGGGGAGAAGCCACCTACACCTAACATATTGTCAGCTGCACAACACAGGCACAGTGGAAAACCACATAGAAATCTGTGTTTTCCTACCTGGTCTCTCACTTCTCAGGCACTACACGTAGTAAGAGAAAGAAATTAGATCAGCACAATTCTTCGTTTTCCTACTACTTTCTCACACCTACAAAAGCTTCTTCTCTGCATTAAGGATTACAGGGAAGCAGAAAAGTACAGGTCCAAACTTTTATTTAAAGAGAACAAATGTTCTGTGGGAAGTATGGAGAGGGCCACAGAAACAACAGAGAACTGAAAGGCTGTATTTTTCTGTTTTGTTAATTTTCCGTGTTTATAAACTGAAAGGCTGTATTTTTCTGTTTTGTTAATTTTCCGTGTTTATAAACATCAAGAGTGCTTTTCCCTATTTGGTCAATATTTTCATTTGCTCCCCGGTGTGTGATGCCTGTGTACACTTGCAAACTGACTGTGCGTGGAATGAAGACTCACTAGCATAGGTTTTCTTTCCCCAAAAATGTCTACTGGTTATAAGAGTTAAGTAAGTGTTAAATCTGACCCTTTTCAGTTGCTCAGCTTCTGTGGTTTTGATTTTTACCGTTGCCGTTTTAGTAATACTTCAGACCTTTTTGGGCAGACAAACTTGAAATCAAACAGTCAAGCAAGCAAAGGAGTGCAGTGGGAACAAAAAGTTGGTCATTTGAAAAGAAAACATGTTAAGGTCTGTAATACATACACACACACACTGCTCCAAATCTCAGGGAAAGGCGCGTCCAATGTATTTTCCAGCTTTCATATGTTCTCTTTCAGGGATAAATTGCATTCCTTTTATTAAGCTATACGTGCACTTTAAGCTTCAAGGAAATATCTCACTTATGTGAACTTTAGTAACTTTGGGGGAAGGGAAGCAATGCCTGCTTTACTGCAACAATTCATTTTCCTCATTTTACCATGAGCAGGACAGTAATGCTACTTGCACACAAGAGGAAATATGCAATCATTTTTTTCTTCTTTTTGCTTACATAAGAGCTGAAAGAGTTTTGTGTCCTTTGGCAAGTATAAAAATTGTATAACTTCAAAGTATGTGACTTCAAACACAAGTGAAGTAGCACTGAAAGAACAAACAGATTAAACAAAGATGAAAAAAAGTATCGGGGGCATGAAATGGGGGTGAGTGCTGCACGAACAGTTGTTGTCTCTCATGCTAAGGGACAAGTATGGAAAGTTATTAAAGGACACTGAAGTTGAAGGCAAAACTCTCCTGTCAGCATCAGGCCCAGGGTTAACATTTACCCTTTGATCTCTCTAACAGCACTAGAAGTGGCAAGAGAAGGAACAAATAGTCAGTGCAAACTCAGAAATGGTTTTGTCACATATTCTCTCATATATTCTTTATTCTTGCTTGCTACCTTCTGCTACCCAGCTGCTACAAGAGTAATGGGAATTGTGGGTCAAAAAGAAGTCAGAAAAGAAAATGAAAGGAGGTGAAGAGCTTAGTTCTGGACCCAAATAACTGTGTCTCACAAATGAGAAGACAGGTGAGAAAGAAACCACTGGAGCACAATAGCAAAAATACAGTGATTGTAATTGACATTAACATAAAATGGAAGCAACCAACATGATAATACAACTCATAGCAGAAGTCATGCGTATGACAAGATCTGTGGACTGGTCTTCATGCTCTGTTGTATGTTGGTGAACACCATGACTCATCTAGACAAATTCAGAATATGGAAGAGACACTTGGACCAACAATTCCTCCCCGCAAGGAAAAAAACAGTTCTTAGGATTCATTTTGTAAAGCAAATTATGTGCTTTGCACACCATCCCGAGTGCTTGCTGCAAAACTGAATGAGAAAGTCTGAATAATGTGTATGGGACTGGAAAATAATGTTTCTGGATAAGAAGCAGAACCTCTGCTAAGAAGGTCCCACAGTGCACGGGTGGCATAGGCTTCAAGTGTCTCCAGAACCTGTCTGACAGCTTTGGTTTAGGTCCACAGGGGAGGAGGGCATGAAACACATTGTCAGCTGGGTGCTTCTGACCTGCTCGGATGTGTTTTCATCATGTGTGCGCTTCCTGAAACCACCTTGGCAAGACAATCCTGATAATTACCACCACTTCTCCCCCCTTTCCTTTTTTTTTTTTTTTTTAAACAAGAGGTTGGTGGCATTATTCGTTTGGTTGAGTAAATGCAGAAATCTCCACCAAGCTTCTTGCGTCTAATGGAGATCCAAAACTTGCCTTGCAGTGGTATTAGCTTTCGTAACAGCAACGCCTCTTTGTGTCAACATGTCTCGTTAAGTAATAAAGAGTTTCAGCTATTTGATTTTACTTACAAAGTTAGTAGTATTCATTATTTCTTTTTTGTTCTTTAAAAAGGGAATTGTTCTGGTACTTTAACAGGCAGTGAGTCATGCCTAATTAAGGAAAAAATACATAACCATTTACAGTGGGATTCTTGTGTTGCAAAGAGCTGTTTTGTCATGAAAGCTTTGGGGGATTGAACTCCTTATCGATTTTTTTAAAATGGCAAGGAGGGCAGGGAAATAATTTGAAACCTTTGCAACAATTCCCTTAACCCCCATCTCAAACTTAGGGTCAGCCCGTTCCAGGCAAACGTGTCGACACAGCCCAGATTGCGCTCAAGTCGGGGGAAAAAACGTCGGCATCTGACAAAGGCACCAACAATCTAGAATGCAACACAGATGCAGAAAGCTCAGCCAAAACCCAAACTACGATATGTTTTCTTAAGCTCCTTATTTTTTATTTCTTTCCCCCTCCTCTGCTGCCCGTGCGGACCAGGGACGTTCCTAGAACTCTGTCCTCGCTGGCTGCGTCAAGGCAGCTGCCGAGGATGATGGGACGCTGTTTGTAAACACTCTAACCACGTGCGTGCAACCACATGGAGAGTCATCGTCCTGACCTAAACATCTACCCACTTGGTAAGCCGGGGTATTATTGCAATGGAGCCAAATCCTTTTCCAACACGATGTGACTTAAAAGCAGCTCACACCAGGACACTGGAAAATGGAGCTTGGACTGTTTATGCATTATTAGAAAGGAGATTAAGTGGAGAAGTTGTTTGAATTGTAGTCATTGACATGCAAGTTTAAGGGTAGGGCAGCTCACGTAGACTAAAGAACGCAGAAGTCTTTATCCTCTTCACATGTTTGTGAAAAATTCAACTTAAACCTGGAAACTTCTCCTCCCCCATGCATACCCCTGGTGAAACCAATATTCACATGCTGGGAACCCACGTGGAATATATTTGAGGCTAGAGGTAATGCTGTAGAACACGTGAAGATGTTTCACGTTGTCTAAATTGCATCATAGTAATTAACCAGAAAGTGCCAAGGCTACTGCCCTGTACCTGTGGAAGACACTTCCAAGGGGTGCTCAGTTACTTAGCTATTCCTGGTTACTTTGGCTACCTAACCACTCACTTCTTTGAAACTGTCTCAAAAGATATGCTGTACTTGATTAGGATTAAAATGCTAACTTTTCCTTTCTTGCTGAACTTGAGCACGCAACAAGCCTATTGCTTTGCACACTGCAATAGAAATGCTGCCTTTATTTTTTTTTTTTTTTTTTTTTTTTTTAATAAGAGGGGAAAAAAAAAACCACACCAAGAATTAGGTCAAACTGAAGCCTCAATACTGCAAGCGTTTATTTATTTGTAAGAATAATCCTACTGGGGTTTCTTGCCATATGTATGCAACAAGGCAACAACGCTATAACTTGGAATCCACACCTCCACAGAAAACTTTGTTTTTGAAGGACAGCCCGAATTTTGTTCAGGTTGCCAAGATGATTCAGCTTTCTGGAAGGTGTTTGACAGAGACTAACAAGCCTGCTTGAAAAGATAGACAGGTATCTAAATCTTTACGGCTTTTAATTGTTAAAACGCTTTTCAAAACGTAGCAACTTTCTTTAAATTCTCCCCAGATTTAAAGTCCTTTACTATGAACAACTGATAGAACACTCTTTTTTTTTTTTATAAGGCAGGACATTTTTTTTTTTCTGCATTTCAAGAACAGTGCGAGATACGCGGGTGAAATTAGTTAGCTGTTCTTCATATTTTTCAAGCCTTGTTTTTCTCTACCTTCCTTCTGTTACTCCCTGCTACGTAATATAAGGCACATTCTCAGTATTTTAACCCAAACAATCTTTTTGGGTCAGTCAACAGCTGTCTGTGGGATTAGTCCAGCTGATGCTGGAGGTTCAGAATTTTATTCCTTAACCCCCCCCACCTCTACCTCCACCCACTGAGCAATTCCTTGGGAAAATGGGCAACGAGAGAGAGAGAGAGAGAGAGAGAGAGAGAGAGAGACTTGTCTAACCTAAGGGAAGGCAGAAGTGAGTGATGACTTTTCAACGGGTGACTGAGAAGATGATTACTCATGGTACTTTCCATTTGTAACATTTTATTGTCTAGGATATTGGGACAAGCTATGCAAATTTAACATGCAAGCAGTGATGATCTGGAAGTGTAACAGCCAGAACTATGGCAACTTGTTACTAGTTACCTGCTCAGTGTTCAAAAGGATATTTTTCCTGCAGAATATCATTAAATGAGTAAGAAGGTATTCACTGCCTTATGGAGTATGGGATCAGAATAATGCTACAAGTGTGATTGATTCATATAATTCCCTTTTTGGCTTTCAGCCATGATGCAGTCATATGCTTTATCTCTGTTCAGACTACAGCTTTTTTTTTTTTTTTTTTAAATAATGAATCATAGTACATCCCACTCCATTTCAGAACCAGCACATTGCCTTTCAAAATGATGTCACAACACTTACTGCTGCTGGCTGACTGCCTTAATGGCAATCAGAGCACTGGACTAAATAAATACTGTATATTATTTGGCAAAATCATTTGTGGTTGTGTTCCCCAGCACAGTTTCCAAGATAACCACCAACCCTACTTGAAACTTGGCAACTTTGTTTTACTACGTTCAGGCTCCAGTCGTGGAGCTGGCTTACAGATGCTGCTACCACGCTTAGAACTACTGTGTGGCAGTTGAGCGAGAGAGGTAGAAGGGTCACTCGCTGTGACAAGCCAAATTGACAGCTCATCTGAATTTCTACCTTGAAAAATGGACAATTTTTTAAGAAGGACCTTATCTGGCTCCTGTAGAACACGAGACATCTTCCACTCGGAATGAAATGGAGCAAGGGATTTCAAGTCACTGCTTAGGCACACACTGAAAATAATCACTCTGCTGCCTGTGCGAGTTAACTGAGAAGCAAAGCACTCCCTGTAAGCCCAGACAGGGTCAGTAACATTAGTCCAACCCAAATGTCATGTTTTTTCAACACCTGAGCAGCGGACTTGTTCCAAAACATGGCGAGTTTTTAGTTTTGTTTTTTTCTTTAGGGCTGTCTGGCTGTTGCTAGTATTTAAAGGAACCGCACAGGAGATGGAATCCCAGCAGCACCTGAAGTGCTCAGGGCAAGAGGGAATGGTCCCTTCCAACTCTAGCAGCTGAAATCCCCGTTCCGGCAGCAACTACATGGTCTCCTGATTCTGCACACAGAAACCAAAACATTTACAACCTCCTATTTCTGTTACCCACTGCAGCACTGGTGCCAACCAGAGACCTTGGAAATCTGTCCGTCATAATAACTCCTCAGCAGGCACACGTTTCTTGTTCTTTAAACAATGTTGACATGCCAAAGTCTAGGACCATGAGCACTACAGCAAAACAATACCAGTTTCCCTGGCTAAAAGCCAGGAACCAGCACAATGCCAAAGTCCTCGTTAAAAGCCTTACTACGAACAGTGATAGTTTGGCAAATTCGGGAGCCCGAGTGTCTCCCATTCAACCTTTTCTTCTTTTGAAGACTTTTTAATAATTAGTTATGAAACGGACAATACGAAACCACTTTCTGAGGTTCCCCGTGTGCATTCACAACATTTTTTGATGTCGCTTCCCAAAATGAAACAACTGTTTCCACTGAAAGATGACTTTCAAGTTCTTCATTTCACGTAAATAGCAGTTTAGTCCCACCACCTAAGCACTGTTATTTTTCACATCTTTCCTCTCCCTTTTTTTCCTCCTCCCTATACCCTGGTTGCTAGATTTAAATGTTTTCTGACTTTACTGGCAGTGTTCATGCTACGCTTTCCATGACACTGAGGGAGAGAGACAAAATATTGCCCAACAGTGATTTATTTACATCGGTTCCAAGTTGTTTTTCTGCAGGATAAAATCCAAGATGCGTACATTCTTTCAAAGTGTTAACAGCAGCAGTTCTGGCAGACCAAAAGTTCTTGACTTGCTAGATTTACCAATGTTTTCAAGACACAAGGGACTTAAATTTAATAAAGAGAATATAATTTGGGAGCAGGAAAAGAAATACTCAAAACTGTCTTAACGCAGATGCAGCAAAATAGTATCAGTGTTTGTATCCAGTTTTATTTGAGTCTTTTGGAAAAAAAAAAAATCTGATATTTAGCAACTGAGAACTGAAGCATCAAAGGACAGCACTAACGAAAATGCCATGTGTTTGAGAGAGAAAGAGCTGAAAGAAGTGGTGTACTGTACCACAGTCTATTAAAAACTATTACCTGAGCATTGTTAGTCACAGACCTTTAGCGACGATATACAAATGGTAATCTATATAGAAACTGCAGAGGCTTACCTTTATTTGGAAGGGTGCACGAAATTAACTGTGCAGTGATCAGGAAAAGAAAAAAACCCACCAGGAACAAAAGAAGTTTGGGGAAATGTAATGGTAGCTGAGGGGCAAGCAGCCCTAAGGGCTCAAAGAAACATGCTCATCTTCCATGGCTACTGGTAAAAGGAACCAATACGTTCATCACACACCACTTAAGGAAATTTGTCTAGCTCCCAAAAGATAAGAGAAGGAGTGATTTATAACCTATGGTCAGCATGCCATGGCGAGGGCATCTCTTAAAAGGAGACTGCATGTACCACGGTGTTGGGTTTGCCACCTTTTATTCAGTCAGATCCCCCTCCAACTTGAGTTTATGCGTGACTCTTGACCATTAACATCTCCCTGTTGAGTATCTCCAGCAACCACGTCCTGTCTTGCACTTTACAACCTCCAGAGAAAGTGCCTTAGCCGAATACACATGCAGATACACAAGTGAATATACACGTTGCTACCCTCACCCCCTGCTGCAGTAAGTCAACCTGCCATTAACATGCAAATAGAATGGCCTCATTAGCCGACAAACAACACCCACTGACCTGCTTTCACTTAGGGACAATATCTCCTCATCTCTGAAACTCCTAAACTTCACGTTCGGGGGGGGGGGGGGGGGAAGAAAAAAAAGGAAAACATTTATGCTGAACTGATATTCAGAGCTGCCGATCACCGCTCAAAACCTGCACATTTGCATGCCGCTCATCATGGAAAGCAAATCTTGTGATGAGATCTTCTGTTGCAACATTTCGATGGAAGCACGCTAGACCACATCACTTCTCCCTTCACCTCACTCTCTGAAGAGGAAGACTACTTAGCAGAAAAAGGGTCTGCTAAATTTCCAAGACTCAAACCGCGACCCGAAAACCCTCCCGTTAACGGAGGGCACGAAAATGACTGCTAGTGTCTGGGGGGGGTGGGGTGGGGGGTAGTATGGGGTTGTTTAACGCCAATAAACGCCACGATGCGAGCGAGCACACGGTGCCGCGCGTCCGACGTACAAACGCGGTAAGGTTGTTGCTCTTGTCTGTCATCTGGCGGGGAACAAGTCTGACCTCGCCGAAAGCGTTATTTTAGGGGGACGTGCACGAGAAAGTAATTTTTCCCCCCTCCCCTCCTTCCCGTGGCCACATTGTGCAAGTGGCCCCGCCGGCAGGGTTTAGCAA
>NW_009258309.1:30099-62257 GCF_000687185.1 Egretta garzetta | reverse complement strand
GCCAGCCCCCCCGCCGTGCCCTCCCCGCCGGGCAAACTAGAGCGGCCTCCAGGCTGCTGTACTCCGGCCTGCCCGGGAGACATTGCGGGGCTGGGGTGGGATTTTAGGGGAGCACTAGCTTCCCTGCCAGACCCTCTCCCACCCGTCCTTCGCCCTGGGGATGGCAGGAGGGGGTCTGCGGGTGCTGTGCTCATCAGCGGTGCCCGGGAGAAGCCGAATCCCCTTCTGTCCCCTGCCTGGGGAAGGCAGGCTGGGGAGAAAGGGCTTTAGCAAGATGCCAAAACGAGTGTGCTCGATGCAGATCAGAGTGATTTCTAGGAAGTTCAGTTCATCGCTGAGTAATTTGTTTTTCACATCACAGGTTGTTCTCTGGGTTTTGGTTTTGCTTTAATTTCTGTGAAACATTTCAGGAGCAGACTGGAGATAAAAGGTTGCCCTTACAACTTGCTAGAACAGATCTGCGCTGACAGCAGAGTGCCACTCCGGTACCCGGGCAGCTTGCACCCCCCAGCTCTCGGAAAGGTGCTGGCCTGGCTAGCCCTGTCCTGTAGGAAAATATGTGGGTTTTCTGGATAAAGGTCTCTGTGTTTCCTTCCGCAGAACTTAATTCAGCGGCATCTTGTGCAGCCTAAACCTGTGCAAATAGGCTCAGCCTCTGTCTCTTTCTGGAAGAGCAAATGATGCAAAGAACCCTCAAGGTCTGTCTCTCAATTTTGCCAGATTTTTTGTGCTTTCACAGCACTTGCTGGATTTCCAGCAGGCTCTAATCAGTACTTCAAACTCTTTTAAGTCTGTGTATTTATTAACCCCTAGGGTTGCTTTCGCCCCCCGCTGGCGTGGCACGTCCAGCTGACATTACCAGGGAGGAGCACGCCCGACCTCTTATGTGGGTGTACAGTGCTGTCTCCTCCCTGAGCCCCTCTTACAGCACCTGCAGAGGCACCTCCCTCCTCTGCACGGTCTCCTTCTGCCTAACCAGGGCATGGCACCGACAGGGTTCGGCCGGGCCTCTCTCTCTCAGTGCCTTTCACCGGTATTTGCATTGTGCTGGGTGAGGCGACCCTCCTTTGCATGGCTCAGATCCCCTTCCTTGCCCATGCGCCCTTCGCAGCTGGAAAAAGCAGGTGGCTGGGTTTGGCAGGACCCTGCCCCGCTGGCTCCCGGTTTCAGCGGGAGCGCGCCCCTCTCTTCCCTTTGCACGAGCAAGCAGCTGCAAACCTGGCTAACTGGGTGGGTAAAATGAAAAAAGAAAGAAAAACCCCCCCAAAACCCAAATAGCCCCAAAGCCACAAGCTGGAGTTCTACACTGAGCTGGGATTCTTTTCGTTTCCGACTGTGCTCCTGTGCTGAAGATAAGAAAGAGAAAACTCATGCGTATCTGACCTGCAAGTATGAATGTGAGAGAAGCGTGCATGTTTGAAATGCTTCCTGTCATAGGTGTGGTTCACTTCTCTATTCTTTTCTTTCCTTCTTTCTCTCTCTCTTTTTTTTTTTTTTTTTTTTATGTTAAACTTTACTGCCCTAACGACAGCCTGTCGTAATCACCAGGCTCCATAAACCCAGGAGCAGTCCTGCTGGACCAGCAGTCCTGTCTCCCCTCCCGGAGCACAGGGCACATTTACGGGAGCCTCCCCTGCCCAGCTGGGTTGTGCTCAGCTGTCTTGACCTACAAGCCTCCTAATTGACCCGGTGCCCTCCCGTAGTCCTGCCACATTTTGACAGACCACAGGATCTTTTGGCTTCCAAATCAAGGGCTTTCTGTTACGCATGCCTCTGTCACATGCAGCTTGCTCTACAACGCACGTGTCTTGGTATCCGTTAGCAGCCTAATGAGAGGGACGTGGATCTAATTTCTCCCCTGGGGCAGTTCTGTTGGCTTCAATGTATTTACTGAATGAGAAAATTTGACCCATTTTGCTTTGCCATAGCTTTACCTATCAAATGGGGAGAGAAAACGCCTGAACTTGACCACAGGGAGGAGTGACTTAAAAACCTCCACACCCTCTCACCCTTAAAGAGTTGGTGCAAAAAAAGCCTTTTGCCTCTCGAACATGCTGTTTCCAGCCTGAAGTTGCATGCATTTTGAAAAACAAGTGTCTGCTGTAAAGAAAGGATATGCAGCTTCCTTGGAAAGGCACTGAAATGCACGTAGCTCAGAGCTGTTTCTAGGGCTATCCCAGCCACACCACTGCTTAAACGGATGGGGTCGGGAATCCTAGCAAAAAACCCCACTCCAGACTATGTGTGTCCACTGCTAACCTTGTCAGGAGCAGCTTTTGCTCCTTTCGAGATCTGCTGGGAACAGAATAATCTGCTTCGATCTCTGGGAGCAGAGAGTTAATAGCAATGAAGTCCAGAGGCCGGATCGCCACACGGTGCGATTGCAGGGCAGGCGCTGGGGGCAGTCACTGCCGGTCGTGGCTGGGGGGGTGCTTATTTCTCCAGCTGGCACTGCAGCGGGGCAAACGTTTCATGGGCAAAATGTCAGGTAAGAAGCATCCCGTCACTCAGCAATTAGAGCATTTGTGCGTACAAGGAATTGCACACAATTAGATCAACAGTTTAAAAGAGCGTGGGCCTTACCCCTCTGGTAGAGGGAAAGCTCACGCCCCGTGAAGGATGTCGGGGTGGCCAGGGCACGAGCTGCAGCCAGAGTTTCCTCCTAAGTCTAAAGCTGCAACGAGCAAACCTGACTGATTTACTTGGCCCCCTCAAACTCCTGCATGAAACATTCAAAAAGACGTACAGTGCAAACAATTTTTCACCCTTTACCCTGCCTTGAAGAATAAGGGGGTTTATATTAACTACCTGCTTCACATAGCTTGCTGGGCCAAATTCAACTCTGACTTAAAATTTCTGTGCAAAAAACAGTTCGGAGCGGTAATTAAATTCTTTCTACTGAGTCCACAACTCTTCACATTGTTTTATTCATGTTTTCTTCCCCCCCATGATAAAGTGTGAACAGCTATGTGAGGTGAGGGGAAACAAATTTACTGAGATAGCCTGTTTCACCTCCTCAAGCAAACCCCAGGAGTCCAGAGGACTGTCAGCTGTGACACGACAGGCCTGCAGAAAATCTCCCGTGTCCTTTCTCCACGTAGACATTTGTCTCTGTCTTTCATCGAGGGACACTGATTTCTCAGGGGGCTACAAACGGATCACAGCAGCATCCACCAGAAAGGCAACGGGACCGGTTCAGTGAGCGATCATTTTGCTTTGGTTTGTATTTTCAGCAGGGCTTTCTCAGGTCCTGAGACATCCACTTGGTCCGTGCGCTTGAGAGCCCAGCCTCAGAGCTGAGGGATTGGACTGATGCTGGGGCGGCAGCCATGCTGGTGGGCAGTGGGGGGGTGGCCCTGCCAGACTCCAGCACAACAGGACGCTGCTTTATTTTTTCCCTGAATTCATCAAGGGGCACTAATTTGCCATTTCTTGGCATTCCTTTCCTGGGCAGGAGGGGGCTTTTCCAGCACCGCACAGATGAGACGGTGCAGAGGAAACACGGGGAGAGTCCCATCTGTTTGCTGTAGCTCAGTGTGGAGTTTGGGGACCAAGGTGCCCAATGGCTGGGATGCTGGGATGCCTGCTGGGACAACATTGAAGCTGCAGTGTGTTATCTGCCCAGCGCCGTCATTCTGCTGGTAGGAGGCACGTGTCTCTCGGTGATGGAGAAGAGCTGCAGATGGTTCAACTTTTCAGTCCTTGGCTTTTTGCCGATGGTTGTAGACGTCTTTATGCTGCTCAGCAGCATTTATGGCTCTGAGGGTGACTGTAGGCTCAGGATTGATCAAGCATTTCTGGCTGGAAAGCCTGAATCTGGGCACCTCAGGCACCCTCTGGGCAGCGCCTGCCCCCAGGCAACCGTGGCTGGGACTCATGCCCCGGGGCAAGGAAGCCCCTGGCCCAGGAGCAGGGGTGAGGGAGGCTTAAGGAGAGGTGAAGCAGGAGGACCTTCTGCAGGTCTGAAGGTACAACTTGTCCTTTTGGGGCCTCAGGCTTGCTTTTCCACAGCTGTGGGAGTAAAATCTTGAATCCTTCATGCAAGGGAGACTCCTGTCACAGGCCCATAGGGGAAGGTGCAGGCTGAGGGATGGAGATCTGGTCTTTGGTTTCTCCTGAGGAGTGGCACTTGGTTGATTTCTGGGAATAACCTTCCAAAAAAAGGCCAAAAACTGACCTATAAAGAAAGGGCTCTCAGCAGTGTGTATAGATCCTTGATGCAACTGAGTTGGTGACATTTGGGACTAAAGTCAACTCCCCCTGCTCTTCTCATCCCACTCCCCAGCCTGCTGGCATCCCTTGAGTGTCTCTGCTCCTGGACTGCATGGCCTTTGGAAGGGCAGCAAAGCCAAGAAAGCAAATGAATCAACCCAGTACCACAGACCAAGATACACAGGGGGGACACGAGCAGAGTGTGGGGGAGCCCTTCCCCAAAATATCTGCCTCTGGGAGCAGGGGGGGCCGACCAGTCTTGCACCATCAGTCTTGCTTGCCAGTGGCTGAATGCTCTCCCACAGGCGAATGCCTGCCATAGCAAAGCGTGGTGAGCTGTGCCGCGTGTCTGTCAAGCACATTATGCAGCCATCAGGAGTCTCAAAACCCCACTGTCACCATCAATCCAGCTCTGGGGAGGAAAGCCGCGCCAGTGCAGGGCTGTGCCATTAGCCTTCCATGGATGAGACTGGGAGTGCTCCTGCCCAGTGCCACCAGCCCACCACCATCGGGCTCTGTATGTAACAGCATGTGTCTCTCACTGCCTTTCCTGGCTGGAGCAACATTCGGTAGCTGTATCCATCGATTCTCTGATTGTTGGAGGAATTAAAATCCTTTGATAACCCCCGAGCTGTGACCATTTTACTGCTACCTGAATGGCTAAGGGCTCGGGTGGACTGACCAGAAGAGTCCCTTCACTGAAATTTTTCCCTGCCTTCTCTACCGGCATTTGGCTTTCTCCTCATCTTCAAAGCCCTCCACAGCCTTATGGTCAGCATCCTGGCATGCACCCTTGTGTTACGGGAGCAGACAGACGGCCAAGGCCACAGAGTCTCCTAGGTGCTCTCCCTGATCTCTGCTAGCAACGGTGATGGAGGAGGATCCCTTACCTATGAGCACTCAGTAGGTGTGTGAGCAGAGCCTGTACAAAGCGGGGATGGATGCCGGAGGCTTTGGAGCTTCTGTTTCCAATACGGACATGAGTAGCATTGTCTCTAGCCAACACAATGTTGCTCCCGGGCCCTGCCTTCTCCTCAGCTTTATGGAAAAGCATCCCAATTTGAATGGTAGTTTGTTTTCAGGGGCCACTCTGTCCTCTGTCCCTGAACGTGACTTTTGGTCGACTACGAATTGAAGGGGACAGAGGGAGAGCTAAATTCCTGTGGGTCCTTGTCCCTGGGAGATGCCCAGCATCTTTTTTCCTTGGAAACTGACTCTGGCTTCCTCAGAAAATCGGGGTAGAAGATGAAGGAGTCACTAAGCACTTACCTCCTGCAACCACATTTTCAAATAAGGTGTCTGAAGACAGGCTCCCTGTATGTGTAGTCAGGCACTGAAGAAAGGTGGCTTTGTGTCTGGTGAGCTTGACGTCCGCTGGTGTCACTAGTGACAGTCTCAGGGAATCAGTACCAGTCACTTTTAGTTAGATATTTTCCAATACGTAAGTTAAACATACAACTTTAGATATCAGGGATTTGGTCATTTTCTACAGTTCATCTCACAAGTAGGAGGGAAGAGGCCTTGCTGTTGACTTGGAGAAGCCAAAGAGAAGTGCCACTTTTTGCAGTGTAGCCTGTGATTTCCTGGCGGATATGGAAGCTGACTCCTAAGAAAGCCTTGCAAAGGGAAAAGCACTGAGGGAAAACCAGCAGGGACTGATGAAACAGCTGAACTGGGTGACACATGGAGACCTGGGCTGCGATACAGCACATGCTGGCCTTTGGAAGGAGCCTTAGCTGTGTGCCTGGGCAGGAGCTGGGAAAGGCAGGGGTTGCGTGGTCATGCGACTCATAAAGAGCTTTATCTTTTAATTTTTAATCATCATTTGCCTTTTTAACAAGCTCGGTGGGACTTGGCTTGTTGGTGTCTTCTCCCAGCGCATCCAGATGAGAAGCCCAAACCTAATCACAGGGTTGCCATTGCCCCCATGATTTGGAAACTCTCAGCCTCTGAGCAGAAGCTACTGTGTCACTTCTGTTCATACCCTTAGTGCAGAGTTAAATTCTGCTTAAATCAATTTTGCCCTATAAATAAAAGCTACATGCAAAGCTAACTGCTTCGCAGCGTGCATTTAAGCAGCTAAATGGTGTTCAAAAGCAATGTAAATGCTTGTGTACCCGTGATCTTGTTAGTACAGGTTTTCTAATCTAGAAGCAATGTATAAAGAAGATGAATGTTATAGCTGTCTTTGTCTCTTTTGATTTCCTTCTCTGGCAGAGCAGTTTGTCTGTGGTCCTAGCTGAGCTGTCAGCTTGCTTTGATTTTTTCTTCCATGCCTGCTACTGTTTTAGGCAGGGAGTCGGCACTGTAGCTCCTCAGGGGCTGGGTTCAGAAATGACCAGGCAATAGCCTGGGGTTTTGTAGTCTGGGGAAGGAGCTATGTGTTTGGTACTTCTTTTATTTTTGGTGAATCTGGGGATGTTATATATGGTCTTCCTTCCTCCTGTCTTTGAAAAGCTGTAGAAAAGCTCTACTGAAAGATGCAGGCATACATCAGACACGCGGTCACCACATGATATGTATTAAAGAGTACGTTTTTGTCTGAGGCTTTGAAGAACAAGAGGAGTAGCCTAGCAGTGCTCTGCAGCTACGAGACATGAGCAGAAGTCCTTGCCACTCTGAGCAACTTAAAAAAACCCCAAAATTCTGTCTCCTTTCAGGGGGTTTGGACAGTGAGGAAAAGCTGGCTACCTTTCACAGCTCATGGGCACAGCTTTCACTCTTGCCAGCCTTTTTCTGTGGGCAAAATGTACCATCCTGAGCCCTTTTTCGGCAGGCGGCAGGGTGATACGACTGCAGGTGGGATTCACTTTTGGTCGCTGGTGTCGGTGGGTACCTCAGGGCAGGGCTGGGGGCTGGTGGCCAAAGCGTGGCCAGTGCTCAGCCTTCAACCTGTGTTGTGCACCTTTCCATGCAGCCGGTGCCTCCAATGCAATATACCACTGGCTGTCAAAATGAAAAATAGCTGCGGTGCTGCTCGGCGGTGACAACCTGCCCTGTCTTCTCCTTCCCTTAATGGGGTGTTGAGAGACAAGGAGAGAATGATTTTATGAAGCTGGTAAAGAGTAAAAAAAAAAAAAAAAAAAAGTAAAAGCTGGGACAAACCCTGCCTTCCTAATTCCATCTCCGAAAAATTAGAAGATTCATTAAAGTGTGATTGCTATGAGAGAAGGACGCTGGTGTCGGTGGGTACCTCAGGGCAGGGCTGGGGGCTGGTGGCCAAAGCGTGGCCAGTGCTCAGCCTTCAACCTGTGTTGTGCACCTTTCCATGCAGCCGGTGCCTCCAATGCAATATACCACTGGCTGTCAAAATGAAAAATAGCTGCGGTGCTGCTCGGCGGTGACAACCTGCCCTGTCTTCTCCTTCCCTTAATGGGGTGTTGAGAGACAAGGAGAGAATGATTTTATGAAGCTGGTAAAAAGTAAAAAAAAAAAAAAAAATAAAATAAAATAAAATTGTAACCGCTGAGACAATCTCTGCCTTCCTAATTCCATCTCCGAAAAATTAGAAGATTCATTAAAGTGTGATTGCTATGAGAGAAGGAGATTGTCTGTGGCTGCAGACTCTGATTGCCTCATAGTCTGCAATGCATTTATCTCATTTCCATCCAGGAAAAAGCTGTGGATGAGCTCCCCTCCTGCACAACAGCATCCTCGGTTTTCTGCAGTGCCAAGGAAGCGGGGGTGCCACCGGTCAGAGGTCCCCAAACTGAAGCAGCTTAAGGAGCATGAGTTTTAGAGGATAGCTATTTGGCATTTTCAGAAAATTCAGCTGCTGGATGCTTTTAGGGCTTCTCAAATTAAGGACCTGCTTTATGAGATTTTTATTTCCAGTCCCACTTTACCTTGCTTTTCCGTTTGTAAATAAGACCACTAATACCCTTATCAGCAGAGGGATTTAGCGAAGATAAACAGATTTGGTTTTAATTCCTTCAGAAATCATGCCAGAAGTACAGTAAATAAACAAAAAGTATTTGGAGACTCAGCACAGAAGCAAACCAGGATTTAATAGGCACCACAGAGACTCTGGGGGACAGATCACAGCTCGGAAAGACAGGTAGGGAAGGGCACGGCTGATTTAGGAAAACTAAGCAGAGAAAACAGGGGTTAAATTTTGCAGCAAACACCAAGAAAGGCTGTTCTTCATCTGACGTTTGGGAGGAAGCAAGAGGAAGATTTATTGAATGAGTGTGGAGATAGATAAAGAAGGAGAAGAGGAGGGTGTCAAGGGGAAGGTTGTTACAGCCCTCTTGGTCAGAAGGGAGATGTTTGGGAAGGTACAGCATAAGCAGCAGACAAGCAGTCACCCATTGGCAAGGAAAGACTTCACCTACTCCCTGCCCGCTGGGGGACAGTCCCTGAGAGGGGCACAGGCTCGGCGTGCCTGGGGACACCGGGGACGTACAGCAGGAAAGGCTCCAAAGGCACCAGTGGGTGCTGCTCTGGAGACAGCAGCCGGATGGTGCTGTCCAAGGGCAAACTGCGCCCTGCGGTGCGTTGGCCATGGGGAGGTATCCTCTGTTGTTCTCAGCTTGGTGAAGCTTCAGATGGAGAGATGCAGCCAGCTGGAGAGCCGTGCTTCCAGTAATATATTAGATGAGGAAGTTCAGAGATGGTCTGCAGGAATGACAGCTTGTACAGAGAGGCTTTCCCCCAAGCAGAAGGGTTTGGGACTGCTGAATGGGGATCATGGCAGCTGCGAGGATGTGGTAAGTCAGGCAACTGCTCCATGTTAAACTCTGTTAAAACGCTGAGCATCGACTGCCCTTTGCATTCACTGCAAATAAAGCAAGAAAAACCTGGGATAATTGGTAGCAAGGCACATCTATTGCCAAGACAATAATTTCTGACTGTAAAGATAGTTCTGTGCTGAAACAAGTTGCCTAGGGAAGGTATCGCACCGGAGGCTCAGCAGGGCAGAGCCTGTCAGGAGATGTCCACCCACGCAGGCCAAGAGTGGACCAGGAAACTGCCTGCAGTCCTGCTCAGAGCCACGTTTCCATCACGCTGAGAAAATGATGGACTTTTTTAAGAGTCTGAGGAAGAACAACAGCATCCCCATTGGAGGCCACCCAGAAAATAAAATCTGGATGCTGAAAGTAAGATAAACAGTGGAGATGTGCCATTTGCCGGGCTATCAGCACTCATGGAGCTACAGGCCACATCATCACAGGTGAAGGAGGGGGCACGATTTACATTACTTTTTTCTCAGATGCTGGGGAATGGACTGAACCTGGAATATTAAGATATGCATTGAAAAAAATATGGCTAGTTGTAAACTGAGGAGTGACTTAAATGGGAAACGTTCTGTGATTTATAGAGATGGCAGTCCAACAAAGCCAAGCTTCAGAAGTATTTTAAATGACTTTAAATACCATATTTATAAATACACTTGTAAATGTGAAGTCAAATTAAGGAAGTAAAATTCTGATGGGAAATACCTAGGGAAGCAGGGACATTCAAAGTAATTACTGGAAGGTTATACCCGTTTGGGGGTGGGGGACACACATCCAAATGATGCTGGCAGGTTGAAAAGGGTTCAAAGAGGACCTTGCCAGCTTGCCATCACTACCTGATCTTTTTTCTGAGGTCAGAAAAACTTGTCTCCCTCTGAGAGATGTAAAGAAATTCAACCTATTTATTTTAAGAAAGGCAAGGTTAAGATCACAGTCCTCAAATGTCTACAAAGGAAAACGTTCTCAGTAGCTGCAAGTTCTTTAATTGGGCAGACAAAGGCAAAATAAAATGCAGTAGACAGGGGCTAAAGCCAGAGAAATTCAGTCCAAAAGGTTCTCATTTTTAAGAGGAAGTGGCAGTCTTTTCCTAAATTGTGGAACGATTTAGCAGGGGAAGTGGCAGAGCCTTTCCATCAAGGGTTTGTCTAAAAGACATGTTGCGGTGCTTTAGCTGGTTACCTAAAGGCTGTGCCATATGAGAGGTCAGGCAAGATGACTGTGTGGTCCAATCTAGCCCGTGGATTACGATTTTGTGTAATTTGTGCTGTTACTGTGAGTAAAGCATGATGCAAGCGGTTAACCTGAAGACGTCTGCCCTGTGGCTGGAGGTCTACCCAGTGAGCAGATGTCTGGTGTTCGAGAGCAAAGAGGTAAAGCACAAGATGGCCCATGCAGAGGAATTGTAATGGTATTAATTGCACAGTCCTTCCAGGCCTTCCGAAGCCAGGGATTGCTGAAGGAGGCAAGAGAGGTGGCTGCTAGCTCACTGGTGAGCCTGTGACGCTCACACCTGTCTTGTTTGCTAAAAGAAATTTTGTTGGGCTGTTGCTGCAGGGCTCCTGTGGCTTTGACCATTTCAGCTGGCTGCCCTTCCCTGCCAAAGCTCTTCTTAATTTTCAAGCAACAAAAAAAAAAGATGGTCTATCTGAAGGAGGTCAAGAGAGCAACGAGTTTATGAAACGGGCAGGACTCAAATTAATAAATGCGGGTGGGATGGAGATGGTGAGGTGCATTTGTCTTTCACATCTAGTCACCCGTGTTAATCTGTTCTAATTGCATTAGAGGGAAGGAATGGGCAACAGAGCTGATGTTTGCTGAGGCCGGTGCTTGTAGCAACTCTGGGCATCTGCTGGGAGATTTCACGCAGTTAGCTGCACCGAAGGCAGAGACGCCCCCCTCAAGCGAAGGTAGGCACCATATAGGTACATAAGTGTCCGTGCTAGATTAGTGGCAGGGCATATACATACCTGTGCATAAATGCTCTCAGGGAAGACATCTTAGTTTAAAAGTTTGCAGCTGATGAACGTAATACCCCTTCACTCAGGTGAGGCCCACCCTTTCTACATTGAAAAACAAGCTCTTAATTTCTCTTTTGCTCCTCTTGCATTTTGAATGCAATGTTTTCCTGGCAGATATCATTCATCACATCCCCTGTAACGCACTGGCTCTTTCATACTGATCTTCTCCAGCAAAGCTCTTGAGCAACAAATTGTGTCTTGTCAATGGGGGCTTCAGTACGGGATGGAGTCTGTGAATGTCACTGAGGACAAGCTTTGCTGACATGAGGAGGGCAGGATCTGGTCTTGGAGATTAACATCATCTAGAATTTATTTTTTTTGCATTTCAGTCTATTTAAACTCACTGATACTTTTCTTCCAACTCCATGGTTTTGCCAAATGCAAATCAGCAGCAATGGGGAGGTAATAATCCCCATCTGAGGCCTCCTCACCGCCGTACCTGATGTGCATTGCCTGGTGTCCAGAGGGGACAGTCTGGTTTAATGTCTCCAAACCCTTTTGGCTCGTGCACGTCTGTGGTGGTATCTGTGGCTGGGGAGGAGCAGAGAAGAGCGACATGGTAGCACAGAGACCTCGTGTGTGCAAGGACCTCGTGTGCATGTCCTCTTGATCCAACAGCCACAAGGACTTTGCATTTTTTAACCGATACCCTCGTTACCTTCCGTCTTGCTTCCCTGGCTTGTTTTCAATTCTAAGGTATGGCAGCGGCGAAGGCAGCGAGCTGCTCGTGGGCAGAGTGCCGAGGGCAGGCAGGGGGGCCATGCCACGCTTGGGGATCCAGCTCCAGGTCCCGGCTGGCACCCTTCAGGTGACGGCATTGGCTCGGGGTACAGGGTGGCGCCGGACAGAAAGCCAAATGGCAAACACTCGCTTGCCAGAGTGAGGGGTGGGCCACTGTGGGAAACTGCGCAGGCAGGGCTGCTTCTGTTTAGTATTTGCAGACAATTTGAAGAGAAGCATCGTCAGTCTCTGCATCCTTGAGGGCCTGGCAGAAGTGTTTTCCTGCTCTGGGGGGTTTCCCTGTCCTCTCTGTGGATGGGCTGGTCCCCCACGGTCTGGTCTTGTGCCTGCTCCTGGTGGTACTGCCCGCAGCAGAGGCCACTGGGGAGAGAGCCCAGTGGCTGCCTGGGACTTGCTGCATCTGCTCTGGGAGGGTTGTGCGTAGGCATGTCGAGTGTTGTTTCCCCCGGCCATGATGGATTGCATCGGGGGAATATGCAAGTGCGCCATCAGATATTAAAGAAATACAAAACCCCCATGGTCTGGTCAGCAAAGGCCTGTGAGATTGGTTTAAAAAAATATTATTCTTTCCTTTTGTCATAACTTTTGTGTTCTTTGCGTTGAACCATCTAGAGCTTGAGTGGGTAGCGACTACTTGAAATTTCTGCAAAACCGGCACCTTGAGCTGCAGCTTTCTGGGTCCCCCTTCAAAGAAGAAGATGCTGGGAAACCAGGCAGCTCCAAAGCCTTTGCTCCTGGGGAGAGCATGGGTCATGGGTGGGTCAGGGTTGGTCCCGGGTTGGTCCCAGGGTGGTCCAGGCATGCTGACCTGGGTACAAAGGGTGAGGTCTAATGAAACCTGCCAGGTGAAGGGCTTGTCCTAACCTCGTCTTCCTCCGTTTCTCCCTCTCTCCCATCCCCTGCTCCCTTTCCCATTCACCTTCCTGGTCCACTCCCTTGTCCCACAGGAAAGCAACAGCCTTTTTGTTCTGGGGGGAGCTGGTTGGCAGCCCCATCACCACAGCTGTAGCAGCATCCTCAGGCTGCAGCTATGGAAAGCTTCTTTTTAAGGCATGGACCCCCCCTGGACAGCTGGGGAAGTGGAGGGCCTGTATCCATCTCCTTTTCCCCATGCTTTAAACCCAGTCCTGTTTAAAGGGCTCCCAAATTTTGGCTGGCCTGAGCGTGGGGCAAGCAGGATGCTGTTGGAGCTACCGGCCAGTGAGGGGAAGAGAAACAAACCAGGTGCCCTGGGCAGGATGTTGCAGGCTCCCGAGGGGCCGGGGCTGTCCCTCCTAATAGGTTTATTGCTTGCCATGTTGTTTTTCAGGTTGTTGGGGGGGTTTTTTTTCAATTTTTTTTTCCCCTTTTCCCCACTTAACTCTTCCTTCTGCTGGTGGATTTTGAAAATATACTTGCAGTATGCCAGGCCTCATCCCAAGGGAAGTGCTACATGGGAATCAACAATTAACATCTATTTCCGAGCCCCTGAAAAAAAAAGTGTTGACACTCTTCCTGCTGTTAGGCACCAAACAATAGGCACTGAGCTGTCATGACTTACCTCACGCACGCTAATTAGTCTCATACATGTGGCTGGGGGTGTACGCACAGGGGATGGCCGTCCCCACGTGCCTGCTGTGATCAGTGCTGCTTCTCCTGAGGTGAGGTTTGGGGACCTCTTTCCAAAGTGCCTCTGTGCTGGTAAAGGATGAACCGTAAGGGCAGAGCATCCTTCAGGACAGGCATCCTGAGGAAGGACTGGCACCGACTGGTGCAGCTCGGCGAGCAGCAAAACTCACATCCCAAGCACGGAGAAATGCTTTTCATTTAAATATTTAATTTAAATATTTTATGTTACATTAATAAATAAATATTAATATTTTAGTTGAAAGTCAGAGGAGAAATCTCTGAGAGCAACAGAGTGGTCCAGCCTGCCTGGGCTTTAACCTCTCTAATTTAAAAGGGCAGCGCAGCTCGCTGTTGCAGGAGTGGGAATTTAGAAAGGGATTTCCCTGCAGAGAGATGTAGCCCTGTGTGGCATAAACCTCTTCTCTCCTTTTGGTGCTTTTTGCTGGATTTCAATGGCACTAAATCCTATCAAGTCCTGCAGGTGTGTTTCAACTCCTGAGGTAATGCTGCTGGCTAGGAAATTGCCTATAAAATGCCAGTCCTGGTGAGAGCGCAATCTGGGGACTTGACTTATTTGGGGCGGGGGGGGGGGTTGTTGTTCATTTCTTCCACATATTTTTTTAACATTCAGGTGCTGGAAATCTATATTTATGAGAAAGCAGCCATCGGATAGGATAGTTAGTAACATCCCCGATGGTGTCTCCCAGTTTTAAACAGAAAGTGTTGCTCTCTGCGTATCGAAGCCAACACAAATCAGCGTAAACAATCGTTAAGTCATTAGCAAAGGCTGTGAATGCCAGCAGTGCTAATATTAAGCCTTCTGGTGCTCTCCCTGGAATCGTCTGACTCGATTGCATCCTGTTACACATGCAATCTGCTTTTTGCTATCAGCAGATAGGCTGGCAGCCGTTTAAATTCTTATTTAGAAAAATCTGAAAGCGCTTGGGTTGGGGCTTTTTTTTTTTCTTTTTCTGGCTTTTTTTCCTGCTCCGACAAGAAGATCGCAGTTCCCAGAAGGCAGCCTGGGGAAGGGCTTGATCTCCCATGGGGCTGAGCACTGGCAGCCTGGTTTTGGGCTGGCATAGCCTGCAGCAAGGGCAGCCTGAGAGGGAGGGTGGCCCTTGCTATGTGGAGGGGACACCATCCTGCCGCTCCTGCCTGCCTCCTCATCCTCTGTCCCTGGCCTTTACTGGGTTTGTTTTCCAAGATGTGGGAGAAGGCAATGCCGGCACTCCCACAGCCCAGAGAGGCTTTTTTCTTGGGGGAAAATCCTGGTCTGAGGGGACAGCGCAAGGAGCGCGGGGGAACTTATCCTCATGGAGCTGGGGTTTGGGTCAGGCACGAGGATAAACTTAATCTTTCTGGGGAAAGAGAGTTGAAGAGAAGGTGTTTTAAGATGAATGGAGAGGTTGTTCCTCCTCAAGCTTCTCTGTTCCTTTTCTCGACACAAAACAAGGGGAAGCGGGGAGAGCCCCCTCTTCCTGCCAGCCCCTCCTGCAGCCCTTTGTGCCACCCTGGCCCTTGGTGGCACATCCCAGCAGCCAGTCGCTTGCCGAGGGACGAGGCATCTCTCGAGCCTCCCACCCTCCTCCCCGTCCCCTCCGGCTTGCGAGGGCAGCCTGGACGAAATGCTGTTTGCTGGAGACGCCTCGCAGCGCTGGCCCCCGGAGCCGCTGTTCAGCCTCATGAAAGATTTCCCTTTGCAAACCTCCTCGAGGTGTGAAGCCGCTGGCAGCCACCGGCATTGCCTGGTGCCTGCCATTTCGGCATCCGCGGGCATGGAACGCGGCTGGGGGTGCCAGCTGCTGACGCAGCCTGTGGTAGCATTAAACATTCATTCATTTATGCCGTTTAACTATAGGCAACGCAATTTAAAAGGTTTGTAAATGTGCAGGGACATAAATTCCACCCTTCCCCAATCCCCAATGCTTGCGTATAAGCCTGTCTCTCTCATTTGCACAGCTATGAAGATGTCAGGAGGTTTCCTGTAGGATTTGGCTGGGATGCCAGCCCCGAGGCCAGCTTTTGCATCCCTAGGTCTGCTTTGCAGGAGAGATCTGCAGAAGTGGACAACCATCATGCAAATGCTGTCTGTCCAAGTTCTAGCCCCCCTGGATTTTGGAAAACCTTATCCTGAAGGAATATTTTCTGGCTTTTTGTTGTGGCTGCATGACATGGTGCACTGTAACCACCTCCTCTGAAAATATCTTGCCAGCGTGGAAATCCTGGCATAACCGCATACAAATCATTAACTTATTGCGAGTGAAAGAATTTGCCCAGCAAAGTTTAGATCCTTGGTGTTACTTTATGCAACAAAATCTATATAAGCAAATAAAACCTGACAACCCCACTTACGTCTGTAATTAACTACAGTAATCCTGTTGACTGCCTGCTGACAGAGGCTGCACGCATCCCCAGTCGAGGAGAGCCATCGGATGTGCCTATCTCCTGCTCCAGGACTTGAGGGATGCTTTGGCGAGCAGATTCCTCTGTGGAAGACTTTTTTTGGGGGGATCTGGGAAGCCGCCAGAAGCAGATACACCCCTGGGTGGCGGCACATTCTTTGGCCCACATCCCACCAACATGTGAAAACCGTCCTCCCTCGCTCCTTCAGCTCTGTGCCCTGGGGATGGACCTGGCCTGGGGGCTGGTCCCCACAAGCACGGTGGGATGGAGGACCGCTGGATGATTTGGGGGCTGTTTGGATCAATCTCATCTGCCTAAAACAGTCTCAAGGGAAGCTGAAGGAGCAAACAAACACCAGGCTTGGCTAATGGCCGTACTTGCAGGGAGACACCTGCTGAAAAACCTCAGGCAGATGTAGGAAGCCTAGGAGAACTGAAGGGCGCTTTGGTAGATGCTCTGAGGTGCTCCAGGAGCAAAGTCAGGACCAGCAGCTGAAAACCAGGCTGATGACTTCAAAATACAGCCTCAACATGCTCTTCCTCAGTCAACCCACAAATCTCCTGGGGGATAAGTCTCTTCATCCCCCTGGTACACGGAAATGTGAGAAGTAGGTTTGAACTTTCAGCTCGAGAAAAATCAGTCAGGGCGTCAGGGGACAGGGAGGCCAGTCTCCCCTGGAAGCAGCAGAGACTCCCCCATCTTCACGTGGATGGGACTATGTAGCTTTAGCTCAAAGCAGAAGCTGGCGCGAGATTTGGGCATCCCCTACCCCATGTGCTTGCATACCAACAAGCCTAGCCACTGTCAACATTGATGAAGAAATGCTTGCTACTTTTAGGAAGGCTGTTATTTGCAGTGTAGGGGGGGAAACTGAAAAGGAAAAGCTTCAGAATTTAGATTACTTTCCTCCAGGAAACCAGCAAAGAACACCACCACCTGGGAAAGAGGCAGAAAAGTCCCCTTTGCTGTCAGGACCGTGGTGTCCCAGTGCCAGTAGGAGAGGCATGAGCCCGGCAATGTGCTCCAGGGAGAGGCTCCCTGTCCTTGCCCCTCCCCGGTTTTGCACCCCTTTGCTCAGGGACACTGGCAGTGACAGCATTGCCTGCTTGTCCTCCCTGCAGCAGCACTTTTGGGAGGAGGAGAAGGTGATGGAGCCATCAGGAGGGAAGGGTTGGGTGCTCAGGGCCTTGGCAATGGGAAACCTGAAGGTAGCTTAAGCAAGAATGGTACAAACAGACATATATAAAAAATACACTTGTATGTATGTGCATGATTTTAGCTGGACAATCAGTCCGGGGGTTTGCCACCTGGGTCCCCCCTCAGCGTTTCCCTTTCCCCACTCCCTGGGCTTCCTCCCCCTGCCCTGCAAGGCACTAAACTGTAGCAGTGGCTCCTGCACCTCTCTCCCCACTGGAGAGCAGCTCTGTGGAAAGGGACCTGGGGGTCCTGGTGGACAACAAGCTCAATATGAGTGAGCAGTGCTGCTGCGGCCAAGAAGGCCAATAGGGTGCTGGGTTGCATCAAAAAGGGCACCACCAGCAGAGATGAAGAAGTCATCATCCCACTCTACTCAGCGCTTGTCAGGCCACACCTGGTTTACTGGATACAGTTCTGGTCCCCGCTATACAAAAAAGATGTGGACAGGCTGGAGGGGGTCCAGAGAAGGGCCACCAAGATGATTCAAGGACTGGGAAGCCTGCCGTATAAGGACAGGCTGAAAGAACTGGGTTTGTTCAGCCTAGAGAAAAGGAGGCTTAGAGGGGATCTCATCACCACGTACCAGTACCTCAGGGGTAGCTGCAAGGAAGATGGAGACTCCCTTTTTACAAGGAGTCACATGGAGAGGACAAGGGGGAATGGACACAAGTTGCTCTTGGGGAGATTCCAATTGGACATGAGAGGGAAATTTTTCCCCAATGAGAAGAGTCAACCATTGGAATAATCTCCCCAGGGAAGTGGTTGACTCTGTCACAATGGACAATTTTAAGACTCAGCTGGACAGGGTGCTGAGCCATCTCATCTAGACTGTGCTCTTACCTAGAAAGGTTGGACTATAGGATCATTGAGGTCCCTTCCAACCTAGGATTTTAGGATTATATGATTCTGTGATTCTATGATTCCCATCGCCTCATGCTTTTGCTGGGGGGAGAGGGGTGCCGGCGGAGCCCTCGCCGCTGCAGCTGGCCCTCCAGCTGTGCGGGCAGGTGCGGGGGCTTCGCACCTGCGGCTGTTCCTAGAGGCCGGGTTTGTTCCTCGCAGCATCTGTTTGGGGAGGAAATGCCTCCCGCCACAGAAAGGGGCCTGCCTCCCGGAGGGAAGGGGGCTTTACCTCCCTGCCAGCTCCCCTCCGAGGAAGCTAGACCTCGGGAGCACCACAAAATGCTGCTGGGAAAATTAATCCCCTGCACAGAGACAGGGCAGGGCAGGGGGGGCGCGGCTGGACCAGGCTGCTGAGGGTGGACCGAGTGCTCCCGGGAAGGCGCGGGATGGGGATGGGGTGGCACGGGCATGGGGTGGAGGCAGCCCTTTGCTTGGGGCCCACTGACGATGATGTACGGGTTTGGCTCATTTTGTGGTACCCTCCTTAGGTAAAGATGTTAATTTCACTAGAGAAAAAAATATTTCCTGGAGAAAAATTATTTCCAGGGCTAGTATCCCATTGCCACCACAGGCAGTTAAGAGCTAGTCCTGTACTTCTGCTGACAACTGCCAGATCTTCATCCAAGCCTGGAGAGCAGTGCAAAGCTGCTTACCCGCCTCCGCGGGGAAACCCCTCTCCCCATGCTGGATGACAGGCTTGTGACACGTGCCTCAAGGATGCTCAGTTTCTCAGAAGTCACAAATGGCATTCAGTGCCAACAGCTGTCAGCTTTCTGTGTGTGTATGTATGACTATACAGGCAGTCACACAAGTATATACATATATACAGATATATATACACACACGCACACATGTGCATACGTACAGCATATGCACCCAAAACTTTTATCAGTGAACAGGGTCTGACTCAGTGACACAGAGATGAAGCGGGCCATGTCTCCCGCCGTCCCTGGCTCCCTCCCTCCCTCCCAGCGGGTTTAGGGTGGTCTCCTCCGGTGTGTGGGCACAGGGGCTCGGCCGCACTGCCGTTGGCAGCAGCTGCTTCCCGTGGCGTGTGGCTGCCAGTTCTCTGAGTCAGCGCAGGTGGCAGATGATTCATCTCTGGCGTCAGTACGATGCTCATCTGCACGGTGTCAGGTTGGATGGGGATTTTTTGGGTTTTTTTTTCTTTTTTTTTTCAATGCCCAGATGATTCATCTCCTCGTGCTGGTGCTTCAAAAGGTTCAGTCCCAGGGGCACTATCTTCTGTGGTCAGTCTTCTAGGAAAATCATGCCACCACTTCCCTCCCTCCTTGCTGAGAGGTGCCACCTGGGCTTTTTGCACTCTCTGCTCTTTGCTTTCTTATTGACTTATGGCTGGGTTTGTGCGGCATCCAGATAGCATCATCTATCCAGGAATGACAATTTTCCATGGCGTCTCATCCCTAATATATTAGGAGGGCAGTGATTACCACTGCATCTTCCAGCCTCACTCCTGCAGGACTTGGCGGAAGGTGGTGAGATGGAATGGCGGAAAATGTCTCACATTACCGGAAGAGTCTCCCCAAACGTCTCTCCCTGGAGCGGGTGGGCACATCCCCCCTGAAGGAAACCAAAACAGACACTCAGAGTGACAAAGCACATACGCAGCTTTTAGGAGCTCTGAGGTGAAACTCCTTCAGCTGCCAGCAATAAAGCTAGTTAGATACTGGTCCTCTGATGCACTTTTTGGCCCATGAGGTGGTAAGAAAATGCTGCTGGAGATAATGAGGGTGGGGGGCATAAGAGCTTTAAACTGGGTGTTTGCAAGCACCAGCTGGAGCACCAGCTGGAGATGGGAGAGGATGGGAGAGATGGATGAGATTAGTCCAGAGAGAGAGAGAGGACTTTGAAGGTAGAGATATATCCAGAGGAAGGAAATATCCAGGAAATATCCTTCCTTTGAGGAAGGAAATATCCCTGCAGATGTGGGGAACAGGGACAGTGAGGGAGAGGGGGGGAAAGCCCCGCCCCCAGCGTGGATGTGGCAGAGACCACGTGGGTTTGTGGCTTAGATTTTGACTCTAGTGTTTCTTGAAAAACAGTAATAGTTTCTCAGAATACTCTAGCACGTGTGAAACGTGTCCTTGCTGTGGATACGTTTTCACTGCTTGCGGATGCCCCCTGTGAAAAGAAGAGGGCTGTAAAAAGCCTGCCTTCCTAATTGAGTGTGTGTGTAGATGGCGAAGGTGCAATCTAAGATAATTAATGCTAATTAATTATTACATGGTCAAATGAGCAGGAAATGCACATGGAAACTCGAAAAAAATTAATTATATGAAAATAGGATAATCACTTGTGTGTTCAGATACACATTTATCTGAGGAAGCGTATACTCAGCATTTTAAAAAGGGTGACTACAGGAAAAAAAAAAAGCTGTGAAGTAAAATACTCCCTCTTGCATATTAAAAAACACAAAGCTAGTAAAAAATAGATGAAGTTAAGAAAAAGAGACTAGTTTCAGTATCACTCGCCTTCAAAGGGGAAAATATTGACATTGCACAGCCTACTGCACTCGCGCCATACAAATACACCTGGCCTGTGAATTTAGTCATTCCTTCACTAAAAAAGAAAAAAAAACAAAACAGAAAGGGCTAAATTTTGCTAACTGTCGTCGCAGTGTGCAGTGTTTTGTTTTGCAAGGCATTGCAGTGAGGCTGGAGAAAGCAAGGTGAGAAGGCTGGTGGGTGAGTGGCCGAAACCCATGGGATGGGAGAGTGCAGAGGCAAACTGATGGCTTTTATCTCCGCTGCAACTTGGCACAAATAACCATCACAGCTGCATGCAGACAGAAGCTGGTTTCCCTTCAAATATAGCAATACTTGCTTAGAAAGTCTCCAGAGCTATCAGGAACCAGGTTTTCTTCCCATATGGCTTTTTCCCTGCCAGCTTCCTGGCCATAGGGTGGGATGAAGTGCTCTTCCTCAGCAGCCCAGGCAGGGCTTGTCGCTGGTGGAAGCAGGGGGAGATGGTGACCACGTCCTGGGAAACTCTGAGGTTCCTCAAACCAACCCGTGGCATTCACCTCCCTGGTCTCCGCACGCTGTTGCACATCAGGCATATGGCATTGTGTTGCCAAGTAGGCGCGCCACCTCCTTCAAGCACCACCTCCAGGGTGAGTGGTGGGATGTGTGGGACAGTCCATGATGGAAAATGCAGAAATATGTCTGCTCAGGGAGCCTGAGGTGGGGGAAGCAAAGGCACTGGAGAAACAAATTTCAGCTCCTGAGAGAGATATGGAACTTTATCGCCAAAATTTCTCACTTTCTCCTTCCTCCTCATCCAAGGATTCTGATTTTAGATGCTTTAACGAAAAAGCAAGCTTGCCAAATGTTTGCAAAAAAATTTCTTAGTGGAAAATCTAATTTTATCCTAAAATTGTGTTTGATTCAGAAATTCATCCTAACCCTTGTCTGAAGGCTTGCAGTGCCAAGATACTTGTGTTTATCTGCTTATACGTTTTCTCTGAGGAGCAAGTGGGAGGAAGATGAGGAGAACTTGGACCTTTCTCCAAGCAAGAGCATCACAGTTTGCTGTCCATGTGCCTTGGTACAGATTTTCTATCACTTTTGGGGAAAAAAGAAGAAAGATGGAGGAGCTATCCCTGGAAATAGGTAACAGTCTGAGTGTTTCCCTGGACCTGCTCTTGCACAGGGGGCTGGAGGACAAGCTCAGTGCTGCACCTAAAGGCATAATCAAGTCCTCAGAAATATGTAACAGCTAAATTCTTGTCTCTGAAAGGCAGCAGCAACACTGATTTGGGATTCATCGAATATTTTATCCAGGCACAGGCATCAAGTCGACCTCCAGGAAGCGGGTGGATGAAAGTGTGAGGGGGAGTGTGTGATTTGTATTAAATTAGAAATAATCAGTTAAGCCAACAGCGGTTCCAGGGAGCCACAGCAGACCATTTCCAGTAATTCATTTTTTGGGAGCCCCGCGGATAGAGCTTTTCTTTCTTTTGTGTAATGGATCTGTCCCCCGATGATTAACTAAGTAATTCCTCTAGCAATTACATCCTCTCCAAAATGACAGTTTCATGGCTCAGAAGTTACCGGGAGCAGCTCTGATCCCTACGCCTGTGCAGTTTACCCCCCTGGCCCAGTCCCACCCTGTCCCTCCAACATCCCCATCCGTCTCAGCTGTCCCCCATGCTCAAGCCCCATGCTCCATCCTCCCAGCTGCCCGCTTGCATGTGAGAACCTCGTTGTAACATCTGTAAATGTGATAGAAAGACAGGGCAAATGGCTCACACCCCGGCCCGGGCACAAGGGCTGTGCCTGGTCTGTTGCCGGCTGCTAAGCCCACGGGGCAGGGAGGGAGGTACTGGCAGATGTGGGGGATGGCTGCTGGGCGCAGGCATTGGGGCACAGGCATCTTGTTTCTCACCCAGGACCTCGACGTTTGCTGACACTGGGGATCCAGCAATGCTCTGCAGCAGCTCAGGTAGGAGTGACTTGTCTTCCCTCAGCAGCTGTAGGGTCATGCACATCTGTGGTAGGAAGTGCAAGAACTCATGGAGAGAGGGTCTTTAACTGTGTACAGGGGCAGGTGTGATGCAAATGGGTTGTCTGGATGTCAATGTTGTTACGCTGTCCATCCTGCTCTATTTTAAGATGCATTTGGGGCATACCTAGGGGAAAGCAGACAGATTTCTTCTATTCACTTTAAAATTGCCTCCTTAACTCTGATACAGTTAGCAGAGTATGATTAACCACTTTCGTCCTTGAGCAGGAGCTGCACAGGCACAACTTTTCCCAGAAGAAAGTTGAAAACTTGAGGGCGTATGATGGAGACAAGTCCTTATGGCCACTGGCCAATGGCAAATGATTACAAACTAGCAGGGGCACCCACTTCCTTCAACTTTGTGTAAACTGGATAATTATCCTTTGGCTTTGATGCTGGTATCATCAGTGCAGCTTTGGCTCATGTCGTGGTTTAACCACACACCCACTCACTCATTCCCCTCCGGTGGGATGGGGGAGAGAATCAGAAGAGCAAAAGTGAGAGTACTCATGTGTTGAGATAAAGACACTTTTTAATAAGTAAAGTAAAAGCTGCGTGCGCAAGCAAAGCAAAACAAGGGATTCACTCACTGCTTCCCACCGGCAGGCAGGTGCTCAGCCATCTCCAAGAAAGCAGGGCTCCATCATGCCTAACAGTGACTTGGGAAGACAAACACCATCACTCTGAACATCCCCCCTTTCCTTCTTCTTCCCCCAGCTTTATATGCTAAGCATGATGTCATACAGTATGGAATATCCCTTTGGTCAGTTTGGGTCAGCTGTCCTGGCTGTGCCCCCTCCCAGCTTCTTGTGCACCCCCAGCCCACTCGCTGGTGGGGTGGAGCAAGGAGCAGAAAAGGCCTGGGCTCTGTGCTCAGCAATAACAAAAACATCCCTGTGTTATCAACACTGTTTTCTGCACAAATCCAAAACATAGCCCTGTACTAGCTACTGTGAAGAAAATTAACTCTATCCCAGCCAAAACCAGCACATTCTCCATCCCTTATTCCATATGTCTTACGTCATGCTCAGGTCCTACACTATCCAATACATCCTCATTAACCACCACCCCCCTTTCCATCCTTTGATACACAGATATAATTTCCTTAGTCTACGGGCCACCTCTGCGAAATGTCTGTAAAATGTCCACAAAGTGTCCACTGAGTTCAGTTAGTCCGTGACTTTGTCCTCCCTCTGTTGTCTTGTAAGGCTTGTCCTCCATTGGTTCGGATGGTTCCTGCTTTAGTAATTCCTATAACATGCAAATCAAATCACAGGTTAGAACAATTTAAAGGTATTTCCATTACAGTCTCCATCCCTTTGGACCAGATCATAGGGTTTAATGTTGCAGTGAACTCCTCACCATGCTCCTGCTTCAGCTTGAACTTATTCACAGGTTGCAGTCCCTTCGGGGTGTACCTGCTCCAAGCGCAGCCTTATCTATGAGCCACAGGCTCTCCAGGGGTACACCTGCTGCAGCACGGGCTTATCCATGGCCACAGTTGCTTTGAGGTGCACCTGTTCCAGCGTGGCCTTCTCCATGGGCCACAATGCCTTCAGAGATAGACCTGATCCAGTGTCGCCTCACCCACAGCCACAGTCCCTTCAGAAGTAAACCTGCTCTAACATGGCCTTGCCCGTGGCTGCAGTCACTCCAGGGGTGTACCTGCTCTGTCGTGGGCTTATCCATGGCCACATGCTTTGAGGTGCTCCAGCACAACCTCACACACAGGCACAGATGCTTTAAGATGTACCTTCTCCAGCATGGGCTTATTCTCGGGCCACAATCCCTTCAGAGATATACCTGCTGCGGCACAGACATAGCCACAGACACAGATGCTTTGAGATGTACCTGCAAATACAGAAAGAAAATGAACTCTACCCCATCCAAAACCAGCACAGCTTGTCAAGTTGGCAGGAGCTCATGCAGTCTTAGCAACAGGAAGTTTCTTCTGCGAATACTTAAAATTTTAATAATTATTTATTGAATAGGTAGGATGAGAGCCAGGACAGCAGAAACACGAGGAGTTTCCCAGGAGACCTTCCAAAGTCTTTGAGATACTAGCAGGTCCAGCTGTAAAGTTATTAAAAGGAAAGAAAATCTTCTCTAAAGAGCTTTTGGCTATTTTTCTTGCTCTCTTTCCTTCCCTCATTTACATGGCCAAATCTCTTCAATCTGCCTTTATTTAGTAAAGTTAAGGAAACCATTTTCTTCTATAAACTGAATCCTTCCTGAGTGATCTTAGTGGAAGAGATAGAAGAAGAAAATATGAATCACAGCACCAAATTTATTCCTAACAACGGGAGCTGTTGCTGCTAGTCCTGAGACAAACAGATAAGTCCAGTAATTATAGATAAGTGCTTTTGTTTGATCTGTATAACAATTTCTGCATTTTCAGGTATTCCCTGGGGCATTCACAAGCAGGTGGGAAGCTGTTCTTATACAGGCTGTATTTTAATCTATTTTCAGTTGACTTCTTGACAAGCAAACAAACAACTTTCTTCCATTTTTAGGACTAAACCTTTTCCTGAGACTTTGTATGAGCTGAAGTTATGATTGGTTTTTAATATTATGCTTTCTGACTTCTGCCCTTTCCCCCAACTAAGTCAGCAAATAAAATAAAATACCCCTTTGCTTCATTCTTGATTTTCCACAGTAAAAAGAACTTCAGATTGCCCTAGCATCTTGCAAGGCCTTATTACGACTTAGAAGCCAAAAGCCCTGGCCAAGATTTGTCCTAACTCTGCTAGATGCTATACAAACTTCTCCAGAGAAGTGAGAATAGTGTGCAAATAACTCAAACCCTTCATTTTCCTGGCCTTCAGATTCCCATGAAAGCCCACTGGGATGTTTTCCAGAGGTATAAACAGAGACGCAGATGCCTTGCTAAACCCCATGCACCCCACATGCTTAGCAAGCTAACATGCAACCATGACTTCAAGGCTGCTTGCAGGAACACTCCCCTGGCCAGGATGTTTGAAAGCAGACGAGAGCTGAAGCTGGCTCCATAACTAAGCGATGAAGTCAAGGATTTGATATCCCAGCTTTAGGTCCCTGAAACAAAGTCAAAATTAAGGGGGAGGTTGGTAAGCTAGCAGTATGGCCCATGCAGTTGTTCAGAAAATGCTCCTCTGACTTAAATCTTGCCACAATATTGGTGGTTTTAGGTGATTGTGAGAAATTTCAGAGGTTTCTGCTAGGAAAGGATGTATTTTTTAATGTGCAAAGTGGCCACAATAGGAGGCTGCTTGTCAGCTTGAATTGAAATTGTTCGTTTAGTGGCGAGAGAGCAGCTATTTGAGAAGGCCTAAAGCAAACTAGATACGTTGAGCTTTGCATCTTACTCTTCCTCCTCTTCTCTGCTCTTTCTGGCTCCAAGAGCAGTAGCCTCACTCCAGAACAACAGCATTCACCGCTCCTACCTCCAGGCTCAGTTTGGCCCTGACGGCAAGCCCAAAAGAGGTGGCCAGTCAGTCTGGCTGAAGATGAAGGGGTGGTTTACCTTTTTTTTTGGGGGGGTGCTGATGCTGGGGCTAAGGGTGGACTGAGTGGTGGTGCAGAGAAGCAATGAGAGTGTGGCCCAAGAAATTTGCTTGTTCAGAGCAGTTCTTGGTGGCCTTGCGCTAGCTGCCACTTGATGAGGGGTGGTCACCCCATGGCAATGGAAGACCGTTTGTGGTCAAAGGAAACCTCAATCTTGGCAGTGCTATGACCAAAAGCCATGTCTGAATTGGTTGCAGCTCTACTTCTTGCAGTGAAACTTCAAGGACGTTTCAATGAAGTTTCTAGGGCTTGGTGACCCCTAGGTTCTCTTAAATATCTCTTCTGTGTTTGGGTTACTGCTGTCACCTTAATGAAAAAGCTGGTGTTGAACTGGATGGTCAGTATAAGACCAAATTGCTGTGTTTGTTGCCATTCTCCTGGTAGGACAGTGAAGGACTAGCCAAGAGGAGGTTTCTCAGCTGCTGGGAGGTGGGGACAGGAGCAGAGACAGTTGCTCCCGGTGGCACCCCATGCTGGCTGAGAGCAGGGGGTCTGCAAAGGGTAGTCACCACAGTGTGACAAGGACACGTGCACCACGTAGTCAAGTGGCACTGGTCCCAGACAGTGTTGAACTGCAATGAGTTTCCCAGGCGCAGCCCAGGTCTGTGCCCACCAGTGCTGCCCGAGCTGGCACCTGGGGAGGAGGCGGCCGTGCTGCCTGGTGGGAAGGACACCTCAGCTTGCACGCTCACAAACCTGTGCCCTTTGCCATCAGCCCTTCCCTTTACTAGCCCAGATGTCACCTCAGCGTCTCCTTGAGAACAAGATGTAGCAGAAACCTCCAACCCAATGAGGATGATCTCACTCTCTGTCACTTTTGACATGAACATTTCACCGATGGTTTTGGCTACCTCTGGGTATACCTAAGCCAATTTGACCGCTTCCCATCAGAGTTTCATTGATTTTCTTTTTTCTTGGACAGTTTCTGGGACCAGGCAAATGGAGGATGACATGTCTCCCGCTTAGGAGCGAGGAATAGCTGGTGGGATCGTGTTTGACAGCGTGATTGTGCCTGGCAGCAAGGGACCATCGGTGTTTAATTGTGGGCCATGTTAGTGTCAGATAGGTGCAGAGGGAGCGAGTGTCTAATAAGTATTTGACACAGTTCATTATCAGTCATGGTAGATTAAATAACAAGACATACATTAACTCATTTAATAATTAGCTACCATCATATCAACTTGATAAAAGAGTACTATTAAGTAAGTCTGACATTGTGTTAATACAGTCTTTAATTTTTAACATGGAAGATTAAGATAAAGCAACTGCCAAGGATCGCATTGTAACACCTTCTCCAACTATGTTGGGGTAAACATCTTTTTGACACTGTTAAAGCTTCCTGGGAGCAATTAACGTTAACTCCCGTGTCTGGTATTTTTCTGAAGCCTTGAGTGTTCATATCAATTGCTCACTTCCCTCCCATTCCTTTGGGAAAGAGCAAACTGGGAATGGACTCCTGCCACAGCATAGCTGGGTTCAGGGGAGGACAGGTGAGGGTGTGGTGAAACCATGCAGAGCTGGGACTGTCCCATGCAGGGGACCACAAGGAGGAAGGACGGCCGGAGGAGCTGGGTCAGGTCTTCCACAGGCTCCCTCCGTGGTGCTCGAGCTCTTCCCTCACCTCTTTTTGCATCACTTCCTTGTGTGTGTAAAAATAGGAATATTGGTCTTCCTTTTGCATGTCATTGCATTTGCTCTGTCACTGCTAGTGTTGCCGTACCACAAGTAGGGTTAACCACATTTCCCGGGCTCGTTCAGGAGGTACTGAGACCGTAATAGCTGCTGCATGTGCTGCCCCATGTGCATTTCTGTTGACCATATGGAAAGTCCGGGTTTATGCTAATGCGGCAGCAAAAGCAATGTGTGGTTTGCGAGTGACTTAAGCTGGTTACGCCTAGCAGATATTCTCCTCATAGTGAAATACTGGTAGGAAGTGGGATGAGAAACAATTGCTTTGGTTACACTCATGATGTAAACATTTGCTGTATGTGTATTTTGTCTTTTATTTTGCTTCCGTTGCTGCCAGGGGGCTTTGTGCTAGCGGTGCTTTTTTTGACCCACTCAAGTAGCACGTACCCTCCAGCGGCACCTTTGATCCCCT
Organism: Egretta garzetta; assembly: GCF_000687185.1. Lineage (NCBI taxonomy): Eukaryota > Metazoa > Chordata > Aves > Pelecaniformes > Ardeidae > Egretta > Egretta garzetta. The sequence goes on along the minus strand of NW_009258309.1, from coordinate 34,268 downwards.
GCCTTTGCTTCTGGGTTTAACAACACACAGGAGAAGACCTGCTGGTGGGAATCACACCCAGCAGTAGGTGCAGGCATAGCAGCGGCCATGCTCCGGCCGGGGCACTGGTGGGCACCCAGGGGAAAGCAGAGGTACGGTGGGGTTTCCCAGCAAGAGCTTCCCCAGCCAAAGCCGCTGTGTAACAGTGCTGGAGGGATTTCTCTTGCAGGAGTTTGTCCGATCCTTTTTCAAACCTCTGTAAGTTTTTGGCACCCACGGGATGCGCTGCCAGCTTTGGCTAGCCACTGTGCAGGTGAGTATCCTTCACACTTTTAGCTGCTAGTTCCTTTCCATTCCCATTTAGCTCCTTAAAATGAGTGTGAACAACCCCCATCTCTTGATGTGTGCCAGCTTGTTGCCTTTCCTATGTCACCAGGCAAGTTGCTGCATATTAATGTGGGGTTTTCTGGGGGGGGAATTGGGTAAGGTTTAGCAAAGGCAGTTTAATTTCAGAAGCTAGATTTAAATTATTTCTGGAAAAAAACAGCTGGAAGATGAGTATTTTGTTTGCAAATAGATATTAACAAACACAAATATTAATTTCTGTTATTTATTGCTGTGCTGACAAGAAAGACTAAGCAGCCACACTGCAGGGAGATTGCAGAGGTCTTTCTGAAAGGAGCTTACGTACTGTTATACCGGTGCATCCCTGGTTAAATACTGCAGTAACACCTGTGGCCAATATTAAAAAATAATGGTAGACGTAGAAAAAACAGAAGTCAGCTTAAAATCAAAATAATGAAAGGAATACATATAGCTCTATGAAAGGAATATGTATATCTCTATATCTTTTGGGTTCAAGTTTACCTTCTGTTTTTTGAGAATGCTGTTGATGGTTGCAAGGGCTTTTCTTACACTCATAAGCTGTATCAACACTTTTTTATTATATATAAATTATATATATATATTATTATAATGTATGATATTACTCAGCTGAAGGGCCAAGGCTTTACAAAAAGCAAACATGACAAGAGACTTGTTAAAATCTTGGAAGATGGTAAGCTACTGTGGCTGCCTAAAGCATCTTTTCTGGTGAAACAAGTTGCCTAGACAGCTGGGGGAGGGAACAGGTAGATTTATTCTGAAAATCACATTAACAGTGTTCATGCAGGAAAATGATCTCCTGATGGGAGATGCTAATTGTTATTAATTAAACAACTTACAGATTATATGATTAGTATTGACCCACAATATTAAAACAATAAATTACTTATAGAGTGGGCAAGACTACAATACAGGAAATTGAGTAAGTGAATAAATCAAAATTAATGGGTGTCTGGAACAATTATAGTCATTAGTGGAACTACAGTCACTTTAAATATGTAAGAGGAAGTCCATAAAACCTAATAACACTACCATGGAAAGGGATTTCTTGGGACAAAACAGGGATATGGACTACCCCGATCCCATGTTAGGTGTTGAATGAGGGCATCAAAGGGAGGTGCACCTGCGGACAGGGGAGGCGTTTCTTCTCTGTGGCTTTCTTGAGGTGGCTCAGAGAAACTGCTTCCAAGCCATATGCAATATGCACCTCTCCACTGAAGTCAGTGAAAATTAATGACTGTAAATACCTCTCAAGATCAGGCTTTGATCTAATGTCCTCCCAGAGATTAACAAAAAATAAATGGCACTTAATTTAATAAGCCCAAATCCTGCTCCACGCTCATAAGGGCCTTTTGAAGTGCCTTGAAACTTGGGAAATCACTAGTGGTTTAGAAGAAAAACCACTGCTTGGGGGCTGCTGCTGGGACCCTGGGCTGTCAGTCTCTCACATTCCTCGTGCTTTCTTATCAGACTTGTGTGATTACGGCTGCTTTGCTCCTGACGAGCACCGGGGCCAAGGTCCATAAAATTTCCCTCTCCCTCCCTCTGAGCATAGCGACCGTCTGCCTGGAGAAAGCACCATTTTTCTCACCGTGGAAATGTTTCACTGCCCATCACGAGAGGGGCCTCTCCTGGCAGGCACAGTCTGGGTGGGGTGTGCAAAGCCCTTGGCCACAGCTGGAAGACCAGCCCCGGGAGCTCAGGTACCTGCCCACAGCTGGCATCTAGGGATGTCCATGCAGGTTGCGTCATCTCCCACGCAAAACCAGTGTGTACATCGGCAAGCTGGTTCCTGCTAACCTCCCTTTTGAAAGTACAGCTGCAGTTACTCGGTGCACTGAATGTCATGCACGGCAGGGCATGTTCCCCAGCCCGCCTTGCCACAGCCTAAAGCAAAAGGGAAGGAATCCTGCTAAGTTCAGTGGCAAAGACTTTGTTGACTTGAGTGAAGCAACGTGCTTGGTCTCAAACTATGAAATCTCACGTATGCCTGAGAGGTTTCCACCCATGGAAGGGAAAAGGGCTTGCGCTTGTGGGATGAGCTATTTCCACTGCTGAGGATGCAGGACCTTGTGTTCAAAGAAGATGATCTGCTCGCTCTTCAACACAGAGCTGCGGGTCCTGGTCACCTCTGGAAACCATGGCCACCAGCTTCTGACATGTAGGAAGACACTTACACAGGGCTACTTTTGAGAAGAGAGAGGGACAGGAACGCAGTCTGAACCCAGAACAGGGTGAAGGAGGTAGCATGCTATGGATCTGATCTCCCTTATTCACTTACGTGAAAACGCAGCAAAGCCTTTACACCCAATCACGAGGAAACTGAACATCTCCAGCCATTTTGTATCCAGAAGCAAAGTTGTACTCTTACTGAGGCAGATTTAATCAACAGGAACCAGTGCTGGCGGGCAGTAACAGATAAGCAGAGAAATTAGTCCCAGAGTCATTGTAATTAAAAACATCTGGGTGATGTCAGCCTGCCTAAAAGGCCATTTTCATGAAGAGTTTGCGAGCACTCCTGAAGTCCTCGTACTAATTGGCGAGAGCAAGCCTTTGCATTACATGCCACACTTCTGTGTGCGTGTGTGCATGTCTGTGCAATACTTATGGGTTGGGATATTCCCACAAATACTATTTCCTTTTTTTCAGTGTTGGAAAACCAATGCCACTTAGGAATTTACAAGGACAAATCAATGGTCAGACTTCTCAGCAGATGGAAATGTTTAACAAATTTCTGTATCCACTGGAGACTTACCACAGATGTATCTTACCCTGAGACTTCAGCCAAGTCTTTTATTTGTACACGGGGAAATGTTCCTTTTTTATATGAGACATTTCACTGACACCGAGCAGAAGCAAAGAAGCTGTACCTCTCATCCCCGCCTCCGGCGCAGCAGAGTTGGCCCTGATGGATGCAGTTCAGATGGAAAACAGGCAGAGGAGTTCAGCTTTCCTTCCTGGGATGTATGGCAAGACTTTTGACACCAGTACCCTTCAACCGGAGAATATGCCCTCAGTGAGGTGGGGGTAGGCTCCAGTTAAATTATTAAACAAGATGAAGGCAAATAGGCTGCCTCAGGGCCAGAACTGGATTAGAAGTGAGTTTTTCCACCCGGACACCAGGAGGGTTGAGCCAGGCACTGGGCATGGGAAGGGACATCAAGACAGTGAAGATGGGAACTGGGCACTGCTCTGCTTTTCTCCAGGACGGGAAAGAAAGGGGTGGCCAAACTCTGCACCCTCCCTGCCTCTCTCCTGCCTCCAAATCCCATCTGTCATCCTGATGGGAGGTAATTCGAGATAGCCAGCATGGCTTCACCAAGGGCAAGTCCTGCCTGACGAACCTAGTGGCTTTCTATGATGGAGTGACAGCATCAGTGGACAAGGGAGAACCAACAGACGTCATCTATCTGGACTTCTGCAAAGCCTTTGACACAGTCCCCCACAACATCCTTCTCTCTAAATTGGAGAGCTATGGATTTGATGGGTGGACTGTTCGGTGGATAAGGAACTGGCTGGATGGTCGCGTCCAGAGGGTAGTGGTCAATGGCTCGATGTCTGGATGGAGACCGGTGACGAGTGGTGTCCCTCAGGGGTCTGTGCTGGGACCGGTGCTGTTTAATGTTTTCATCAATGACTTAGACAGCGAGATGGAGGGCCCCCTCAGCAAGTTTGCGGATGACACCAAGCTGAGTGGTGCGGTTGGCACACCAGAAGGACGGGATGTCATCCAGAGAGACCTGGACAGGCTAGAGAGGTGGGCCTGTGTGAACCTCATGAGGTTCAACAAGGCCAAGTGCAAGGTC
>NW_009258309.1:0-29804 GCF_000687185.1 Egretta garzetta | reverse complement strand
AAGACGGAGACAATCTTTTCAGTAGGGCCAGCAGTGACAAGACAAGGGGTAATGGTTTTAAACTAAACCAGGGTAGGTTTAGACTAGATATAAGGAAGAAGTTCTTTACAATGAGGGTGGTGAAACACTGGAACAGGTTGCCCAGAGAGGTGGTGGAGGCCCCATCCCTGGAAACTTTCAAGACCAGGTTGGACGGAGCTGTGAGCAACCTGATCTAGTTAGCGGTGTCCCTGCTCACTGCAGGGGGGTTGGACTAGATGACCTCTAGGGGTCCCTTCCAACCCAAAACATTCTATGATTCTATGATTCTATGAATGTAACCTGGGCTTCTGCATTTCTTGCTTCGCGGCTTTATTCCTCACCTCTGCCTGTGTCTTCAGGTGGCACCAAAAATCCCTTCTGCACCTCCTTGGGTTGGAGGTGCAGATGGGGTGGGGATGCTCTTGTCAAGACACAGCGGTGCACAGGGAGGGTGGCTTACTGCAGGCAGGCATCCATGCGGCCTTTTCGGGGACAGGCAGCTTAGGGACGTGCCCAGGACTTCCCCACCAGAGAAGTCGGCCAGAGCAGGCATAGCAACAGTATGTTTTCCCTTTCCAAAGGTCAGTAAGTCTTTCTGATGGGAAGGACTAATATCCTTAAAGGCTGAAAGGGCTTTTTATTTTTGTTTTAATTATTAACTTGAATTGACAGCCGACCATGATTTTTGCTGTTTGTAGGACTTGCATCGCCCCCACCAACAGCTAAACTTCACAGCAGATTGGTTTGTTTTACAGTCTGAGCGAGAGTCATCCTCATTAATGTTCATGTGAGACTGTCAAATAAAAGACAGCTCAGGCCTTTTTCAGGTGCTCTCCTTGTTATTTTATGGGATTTAATGCAGGGGAATGGATGCTTCGGTGAAAACTTGCTGCCACGGTGAGGACTGGTATGAGAGGGAGTGGCAAAGGGTCACTGGGAGTTATTGCAAGACATGCCGCACGGTAAAATGTCACCAACATCTCCATTAATGGACTGCTGCAGGAAATGTTAACTGCGCTAAAATTAACCTGGGGTATTGTTTAAGCATTTTTATCAGACTGACCTAATCTGCTTTTCCAGGTGTTTATAACATAACCGTAGTTGTGGTATTTATGCATGCTACGAAACCCTCTGGAACTCTGCAAACGTGTTACACTAGAGACTGAGTTTTCTCTACATAAACGTGTCTCTGGAGCAGAGAGGGCTTGCCTTGTCTTTGCTGTACAAAAGAGTAGAAGGGGTTTTTTTTAGGGTGAGGCCACTATAATACATCCCAAGCTCATTGCAACTGCCTTCATGGTTCTCTGCAGTGGAGAAGCTCATCCCTTTAGCCCCTGGCTTTCAGGAGCACCCTCTAACACGCGGTGCTGCGTGCACTGGGGACGGTCATTCCGGCGCCAGCTTGCCGAGGTGCGGAGCTGCGACTGCCCTGGGCTCCGGCGGGATCCTCTGCAGCTCTGAAACAAGCCTGCCGGCTGAGCACGCCACAACTGACGCGTGAAAAAAAAAGCAGCAGTTTTGTAGATGTTTTAAACAAAAGGAAAGGAAAGAGCCACATTCTCTGACCCCGTTGCTGCAATGTGCTCACCATATTGTTTTGCTCGGCCCAAAGGCGGTACGTTTACAAAGTGCACAAATAGCTCTCCCAGTAGCTGGGGCTTTTTTAAAGACTTTCTTTTTTCCTAGCATGCAGTGTCTTGAAAATATTTTTAAGTTTTCGCTAAAGAGAAAATAGGTTTTCTTAAAGAGATCTGTAGGAATACGCACAGAGGGAAACCTTGCCAGGCATTAAAAGTACCCAACTTCACAGCTTCAGTTGCTGTTAAAGTGTGTCATCAACACCATGAAAGCAACAGACTGCATTCGGGTGAGGTCAAACACGCTGCCTTTTAGCTAAGCTTCAGGACAAGCCACATGGTGGCAAAGCCCACCTACGCAAACACTTAAAAGCAAAGAAATGGCCATCTGGAGGGAGGCTTCTTGTCAGCCCTGCTGCCTGGTCTTCCTGCTCTTCCTTCCCTTGCAGCCCCTGAAAGCCTCCTTTCTCTATGGAGGGGGTGAGGGCATCCTGCCGTCAACGCCGTGTGTCCTGCCAGCAATGCTGTGTGTCCTGCTGGCAATGCCACATGTCCTGCCAGCAATGCTGCGTGGCCAGGAGGGAGCAGGGTTGTCCTCTGCCCTGCCCTCCCAGAGCTAATCCCCACCATGGGTCCCCAGGATGACCACAATGCATCCCAAAAAACCCGAGGAGGCTAAAGGATGCCCTTAGGACAGGTGAGGAGGGCTCGTCTGGCTACGTTTGCTGCTTCGCTCCCTCCTGAGGCAGTGGTGGATGAGAGGCAACAGGCGCCTAACTTTTATCCGACTCCAAAGCCTTGTAAAACATAATAGACCAGATCAAAGGTCTCAGCAGCTTAATAGCTACTTCCCTCCTTCCCTGCTAGTTTTTTGCTAAGGTGGTACCGGGAGTGCAAGCCTGAACCAACAGGTTGAGAGCAAAATCACGTGTTTTCGTGGGGAATCACGTTTGCGCTTCAACAACCGGGAGAAGAAAGCCTGAGACCAACAATTTGCTGAGCGCAACAGCTCCCTAGTTATTAGGCATGTACAAACCTGAGGAAATGGCTGCTCCTGCAGCCTCCCGCTCGGCTGGAAGCAGGCAGGGGAGGTGGCGAGGCTTTCGTCGCCCTTTGCATCGCTCATCGGCCTCAACTCTCCCTGCCTCAGTGGTGCACACCAGTAGTACGTGCTCCAGCAGGATCCAGGATCCGCCGTTTCTACCAGCAAAGCACCACAGGGGCTGGTGGTGGTGCACCAGCGGAAAAAAAGAGACAAAACCACATGCTCTTGTCACTGGGATTAACTAGAAGTGTCTGTGCTGGTGCGTGGGACGCGGGGGGTCTTTAACAGGCGTATCACTTGATGAAGTGCTGCCGTCACCGCACGCCGCGGTGCTCAGGAGCGATGCCTATCTCATGCCTTACCATTTTCCCTGCTCCCAGGCTCCACAGATTTATTTCCAAATAACCCACCCCATTTACCAGGGGAGGTCAATTGCCAAGCAGCTTGTTGATAGTACTGGCTGATGCAGATGCCGTTGAAAATTAAGTTTTAAACTTTGAAATCTCACCAGTATTTCCAGTTTCCTTGTCAGGCTGGGCTGCATTGCAAACAATGAGTGAAACTCTTAAAAATTACCTGATTCTCACAGCAAATAAAGGCGTGGGGCAGCTTAGTCCTTGTCACCTGCAGTGCAAGGTGACAAATCACCATCAGATGAGCAAGATCAGGATTCACATAAAGAATTGCTCTATAGCAAGTGGGTGAAGATGGCGTGATCCTTCTCATGAATATTCATTCCCATTTTAACTTCACATCGGCCATTCTGGGGTAGCTGGTGTCTCAGGAGAAGATTACCCACTTATGGATCCTGGCTAATTCATTGGCCTCGAATTTTCTAAAAGCAAAGTTCCCTTTCAGCAAGCTTTCCAAGCAAGACGTTGTTTTTGACAGAGATGGGAATGGTGAACAGTGCCTGGGCAGCCTACAGAGTAAAAAGCAGGGTAGGATCCCATCGGTTGCAATAGCCCTTGGCTATTTTGGCAATATTGGCCCTGACTTTGGTCCTCAGAAGTGTGGCTGGGGTAAACACTGAGGTCGCTGCTGTGATCGCACACCTTCCCCCTATAGCCTCCCCCCGCCCACATACCTACGCACCCATGCACCCACATATATGCCACCACGAGGGCAGGCTCTGGCAGGTTGTTTTGGAGGTACCACTTTGCGAGCTGGGTCTGTGGCAGGGGGTTTCATGCAGGGCCATGTGCCCCATGTTGCCCTAGAGGGTCCCCTCCCTCAGCCAGCTGCCCCACCAGCCTGGCATGGCACAAGAGCAAGCCTCCCGAAAGCTGCGGAGCGTGAGGAAGGTTTTTTACCGTGTTAGTGTAGGGCACTGAGGGCGAGTCAAATTATGGCTGCTGCTATCTTCCTGAACTTGGAAGGAAATGATGTTGATATCAGGTGTTTTATAGCATGCCTCAAACATCCTCTGATTTTTTTCAAATTTCATGCAAGGAAGTTTTTTTTTTCAAATACGGACATCAGAATTTAGACTGGTGACAGTGCTGGGTTAGGGCTCTGTCCAAATATTGCGCTCAAGCTGAGTAATCCCCCTTGGCTAGGCAATGGGTTTGCTCCTGATATCCAGGAGCATTGCACAAATGGGAACACACAGCAGACGAGATGGCCGTCTTTGGAGGAGGCTGGTTGTCAGCATGCAGGTGCCCAGGTCCAGCCTGCATGTGTTGTAGGAAAGAACTCTCCATCGCTCCAGAAAAGCTGGAGATCTTTAAAAGCTAGAGGTGCTGACCATCCTCTGGAGTCCCCACCTGGCTCCCCTCCCCGTTCCCCCCAAGCTGCCTGGCAAGTGGTGACAGCTCTGACAGCCGCCAGGAATACGTTGGGTCTAAACACTTCCAAGCTGCTGTTTAGGTCATTAAGAGCCTGTTTGGATTGGGAAAGGGGAAAAGGGGCCACGCAGGATACGAAAGAGCTCCTGCAAAGCTTCCAGTGCCGTCCAGCTCACCTGCAGGTAGACCAGTTGCAGCAATTGCCTCTGATGGTTTCTGAGGCACCTCCAGGAGTCAGAATAATAGAATCATAGATCATTTAGGTTGGAAAAGATCTAAAAGATCATCAAGTCCAACTGTCAACCTAACTTTGCCATCCCACCACTAAACCATGTCCCTAAGCACCACATCTACCCATCATTAAAATACCTCCAGGGATGGGGACTTGACCACTTCCCTGGGCAGCCCGTTCCAGTGCTTGACAACCCTTTTGGTGAAAGCATTTTTCCTAATGTCCAATCTAAACCTCCCCTGGCGCAACTTGAGGCCATTTCCTCTCCTACCCCTTGTTACTCACCAGAAGAGACCAACACTCACCTGGCTACACCCTCCTTTCAGGTAGTTGTAGAGGGCAAGAAGGTCTCCCCTCAGTCTCCTTTTTTCCAGGCTTTTTTTCCAGAAGTGACAAGCTGTTTCTTCTCCGAGCCAAGGAATGAGGGGCAGCTCATCAGGGAGCCCTGAGCCCACTCCCAGCTAACTCCACTGCAGAGCAGCTAATGGTACATCCCGCCCACCCTCCTTACACGTTATGTGTAGGGACTCCCTGCGCAGCGGGCCAACCTGCCCTGGACAGGCCCTTGCTCCAGCCCTTCGCACCCTCCTGCATCGCATGTGGTGCCAGCCAAAGCCAAAAAGCCTGTCCCCGCCACCTACAGTTTTGCAGCTGTACCCTGGCGCTGGCTGCTGCGAGGATGCTGCTCCCAGGTCTGGTCCCCACATTGTGGCCGCTGCTCCCGCTCCCTCCCCCTCCCCAGGCTCTGCAGGGGGCGAAGGTGGCTGGAGAGAGGAGAGGCTGAATTGCTGAGACTGTGGTTAATGCATTTGGGGAGGGCCATGGATTGCTGAGGTGAGCACACTATTATTAACCAGCTTGTTCTAGGTTTTGCTGCCTTGGCTTGTTCCTATAGAGCATGCCTATACACAACCCAGTCAGCCAGGACAAAACACGGCACAGCTTACCAGCAACAGGCACATGCCTCTAGAAATAACACCTTATTCCCTTGAGCACAGGGGCGGAGCAGGGACCGGCCGCAGCCACGCGTGTTGGACCATCAGAGGCTAAAGGCACGGGGCAGCCCCTGCTCGGGTCCCTGGGAGATGAAGGGGGTCTGCGGGAGCTGCCAGCCCCACGACCATCTTGCTGGCCCTGCCCTGGGCTGCAGCGAGCCCAAGCGCAGGAGCCAGGGGAAAAGATGCACGGGGAGGCACCCCAGGACCCCACCACCAATGCGTTTGTCTTGGGGTATCACCATAAGTCAATCATTTGGGTTGCAATTGGTTTTCTTTTAATGTTTACAGCATTAGTAAAGAACATTTTGTGGGGCTCAGCTTCTAAAAGAAAACCAAAGCAACTTTGCAGGGTGTTGCCAGCCCTACCCACTCACCTACTTTCAGCTTTAAAAGACCTTATCGAGTTGAACACAACTGACAGGTCATATTTCGAGGAAGTGAGCCAAAAATGTTTTCACTATTTAGTAGGGTAAATTCAAGCGCTGAGCAGTTTAACCCCCAAAGCACCCTCCTCATCTGCTCTGTGTGCCTTTTAAAATTGGTTTTGTAAAGGACAAAATGTAGCTTGGCTATTTGTGCACTGAAACGTGAGTAAAACACCGTGTTTTCCGCAGCGTTCTAAATAGACAAAAGTTCATTCAGTAAAAGGTAACCAGAGGGGAGAGGGGAAGAAAACCCCCGAAGGTGATTTCCATCAGCATTTCCAGGCTCCACTTCCACTGTTGTGCAATTAAGTCCAATTCAGTTGATACATTGGTTATCCAAAATGGAAAGACAGAAGGTTTATATTGCTTTCCATTATTATGGGTATGATGAAAGTACCACAGGCCCCCATCCCTGATAGAGACCTCTATTGTCTGAGACACAAAGCTGAGTAATAAACACAGTCCCCGGGGGAGATTCTCAGCTGGTGTAAATTATCACAGCAATTAATGTGCTATTTTGTAAGTACCAGAATTTACACCAGATGATAATCTTCCTCCTGGCCTGGAAGAATTACTGATTTTAGCACGCGATTCGATAAAGCCAGCTACAATTGCAAACTGCCGTGATTTACACGCTCTGCTAAAAACCTTCTTCTCTGCCACGTTCCTGTGAATTAAGAGGATTAAGGGCAACATTTAGGTTCTCCCTCTTCCTTGCAATGCGCACCTGTTGAGCACCCACCTTCCAGGTGCAGCCAGCAGTTTTTAGGCATTGCTCTTCCATAGGAGAGCCTTCTCAGCACACCCTCAAGGCAGCCTGGCCGTGCCCTGGAGACCTCACCCTCCCTGTGCCATCTTGCTGCCTGGTGTCATGGGGCTCTGGCTGCTCTGGAGGTGTGGGGTTTTCCAGTTGCTGCCTTGAGGAGTCTCTGAAATGATCTTTGGAAAAGGGATGGGGATGCAGGCTTTGTAAAGCAGCAAGCAGAGGTGGTGTGTTTCTGCAGCTGCTTTGTGGCCTGAAGGACGAGGAATGATGAGGTTGGTGGGAAACCCTTCCTGAGCCCCCTCCATGGCACAGTAGCTGCCACTGCTGACTTCTCCTTGCTTTGACACAAGTTCCTGAACGCCTTGCAGGGTAGCCTCGTCCAGCACCTTAGGCAACTTGAACATTTATCTGCAACTGCTTTTGTTACCCCATTTGGGCTTTGGCACATGTAGGACGCCAATGTGATCAACTCTGCTACAGCTGAAGTACTCCTGTCTCTCTAGAAGCAGAGGTGAAGGCTCCTGGGGAGCTATAAACTTTTTCAGGGATGCATGTAGAGCTTCTACAGCATCTACAGGAGGAATTTCAGGATCTAGCCGTGCATTTAGGCACCAGAATTATCTAAATCCCTCTCTAGTAGGGTGATTTTTATTTTTTTTTTCCTTTGGGTTGGTGGGCTGCTATTGTTTCTTTCTGTTCACATCTATTTTTAAACCTATGAATTACACTGTGAAAACTTGCAGGAGGGAAGGCCACTTGCCTGTACTTTACATCTAGCACAAATACGCACTAGGTTGAATCCTGGCCTGATTTTTAGCCTGGAGGTGTTCCAGATGCCACTGTTGTTACACATGTGCAATGGAAACAGGATTTCTTTAGCTGGTTAAGCACTTTTGGATCCTACAGGATGTAGGCATTACTATTATAATAATGGTTATGGTAATTTCCAAGGTAGGTGATAAATCTATCGCTTAATCCATCTCTTCCTTAATTAGACAGCAAGCACAACGTCAGTATCTGGAGTAGAAGGAGCCTCAAATGAGATCAGTGTTTAAAATCTAAAATTCAAATTATCCTTTCCTTTGTGAAGATGAGGGGGGTGACACTGTTTAAAAATAACAAACTCCAGTTATTTTTATGGGATCTTCCTGTCTTATCAAAAAAACCCAGATTCAAATTGCAGAAGCTTTAGTGGACCCAATGGACAAAAGTCTTAAGTTTAATCCTACCAGGCATTTTAAAACCATGAGATGATATAAAGCACAGATTTTAAAAGGCAAAATGAAATGCTTAACCTTCATCAGTTAAAAAAAAAGCTACTCCAACAACAACAGAAGATTGTGTAACTTTAAGGAGAGGGTTTAAGTGGTTACTGCAACCTAACTAAACCAGGATGGTGAGAGCTGGGGGTGAACCGCAAGCAGATGACATGAGCAGAGGTTTTGGGTTTGACTCAATGTTGGGGGGGCTCGGTGCATGCAAAATTTAGGCTGTCCTGGCTCACTCAGGGTCCTCTTGTGCAGGAAGAGCCCAAAGCTCATCAATAACTTGAGAGGAGCAGGATGAGCCATGCACATCCCTGCGATGCTGAAGCAGAGGCCAAAGCAACGCGGGGAGGTGGCTTGGCCAGTACGGCTCGTAGGCTGATGGATTGCCGGCCACGCTCTGTATTTCTGTTGTATTGCCTTCATTTTAATCTGATGAAAACAGTTCTGTACAAGTTTTGCAGATAATTTTCCTGGTTCAAGAAGCCTCTCAGGTTGCTGGCTTAGAGCAACCCCTGCCCATGAGCTGGGGCCCTTGTAAAGAGCCCTGCAGTCTTTGCTATGGCTTCTGGATTAGTAGTATTACCATTACTGTGCATTTGGCATCAAACCCATATGAGCTGCTTTCTCAACCAGGACTAGGACAGAGAATAAATTACAGTTTTTGCAGGAAAAAGAGGAGCGAGTCAATCAGTTTAAAATTTCACCCAGCGTTAGCTTGCAGATGCTCTGTCAGTGCTGTGTAACTTTTTATTGCACAAAACTTTAACGGGGTGCGTTTGAAGCTGGGCTGTGGCCGCAGTTCATCCTTTCCTTTCTTGTTTTTCACTATGGTAAGCTTTTTCTTTCAATTAAAAAAAAAAAAAAAAGAACTTTCTACACCCAAATCAGTGTGGTAGCCTCTGAGTGCCTCTGCAACAGGTGGTTTTAAGATGAAAGAGTTTTGCATTTAGGGTATTTTTAGCTGATTTGCAACATAACAAGCAGCTTATGTCTGTGGCCTGAAATGTGAGTGGCAGGGGCTTGTCACTCATAAAGCTGTATCTGATGTGGATTTCCTTCCATCCCTCCATTTTGCCAACTTCTGTCCTACTGTGGAGAAACTTTGAGTGGGATCATTAATTAATAATATCCTAAGGATATTGTCTTAAACCAGTGCAGTAAAACAAAGCACTGATTTATTGAGTTGTTTCTTTTTCCTGCCTTAAAAGACTTTAAAAAACTAACACACACACAAAAAAACCCCAAACCCAGAAGGTTTGTTGTAGTGGCAACATCCAGACATAGTGAAACTGCTATGTGTGCTGGAGGGTGGGGGAAGAGAGGGGAAAAAAAAAAACCAAACCTGTCTTGCTTCCCCCTCTGCCAGGAACAGAGTGTATATAAAAGAGCTGAGCTAGTTTACAAAAGCCCCCTGCAAACTAGGCTGAAAGCAGCACGCAGCCCTGCCTCGACAGCAGCCTCGGGGACGTCCTGTGCGGCCTTCATGGGCCTGGCTGGGATGGACGTGTCCAGCCGGGCTCGGTCTCTGCAGGAGCACTGCTTTGGGTGGAGATGTGCAGGTTAATGCCAGCCATGGACCTCCCCTTCCACTCACCACTAGTTTGTTTGGTTTGGTTTGGTTTTTTTTTTTTAAGGGCAGTCACCAGTTGTGTGGGTTGCATGTTGTTTTGTTTTGTTTTGTTTTTTAAGGGAGCTACTTTTAATTTATATCGGCTTAACTTTGAATCAAAATCAAGACCAGTATGTCAATAAATCCATGGACCCATGTCCTGGTGGGGTACGAATTGGTGCCTTTTTACTTTGCCTTGCCTGTATTCATTTAATATACCAATGTAATTATCTGGCATTAGCATCCAGATGAGCGTATTAAAAGAGGAAAATTAACATGACATATCAGAGGTGACATTCAAATACAAAGTCTCCACAATTTTCTTGACTCAAATTCTGCAATTACAAAAAAAAATATCCTTTCAAGCTGCGGGGCAGCCTTGCAGGCGGGGAGCATGGCAATAACACAACTCGCGCTTTGTGTTCAAACAGTGTTTGACAGCATTAAATATAACATAGGCTCATCTAACCTTCACGTCTCCATTCAGGTGCCTGACAACGGCAGTGGCGTTGTTTTGTTATAGATTGAAGTGCATTTTTCCTTTCCCTTTGACTAGCTTTTCTTTCCCCTTCGGAGCATGCTGGAGAGATCTAGGCATGCTTTTTTTTGGTGGATGCAGACAGCTGGGAGTATTTTCTTACTGCTCTCTCGTCTTTTCCACAGCATGGGCTGTCACCTGCAGCCAGCTGTGTCAGCTCAGCATCTCTGTGGCCCCTGTCTGGGGCCAAATCCCCAGCTCCCATTTTGAGGGCAGCGTTGAGTATTTGGTGAGCAGCAAGAGGCTATTTGGAGGGGATGAGAAATGAAGGTGCAAAAGATCTGCAACAACGGTGCTATTTGACTTTTCATGCAACCAGCAGTGGGAGTGAAGGGGGAGGAGAGGATCCGGGGGTCGATTTGGCTGTGGATTAATCTATCCTGACAGCAGAGCTGTCAAGGTATCTTTGCTTAATGGGACCTGGAGATAATTGGATTTAGCAGTCAGGGCCAAGTCGTGAACCCCGGGGCGAAGGGGCTTGTAATTGGGATTTTTCCCCCCGTGGGGGGGGGTCGGGGTGTCTGCCTGGCCAGGGGAAAAGTCTTTGCTACAGCCCCTCAGCTTTCTGCAGAGCTTGGGGTAATAAGCCAGAACCTGCAACTCCCTCCTCGGGGTGAAATCCCTTTTGGCATCACCTTCTTCTGCTCCCTCTCATCTCAGCAGACTTTTTTTTTTTTCCCTTCCCCTAATGGTTAATCTCAAAGGAATATTTTAAGAAAAAAATTGTACTGGTATAAAATTGTTTTTTTCATTTTTAATTGTAGTCTTATACAGTGTTTCAAGCCATCCTTAGGAAATAATAATAATAATAAAAGTTACAGAAGTCAGAGTGAAAAAGAAAGATGAAACACAATTACAGCAAAAAGTAATTTAAAATGCAAATTTGCTGGAGAAACTGCAGCCCCCTAATTGCAGCGTTCTCTCTTATCGTTGCTTCAAAAGCTCTGCGTGCTACCACCTTCCTCCCTCCGGGAAGGGCTCCGCCGCGGCTGTGCTGCCACACTCTGACCTCTCCAGTGAAATACGGGTGACCCGAAATAAAACCGGGAGGAGAGAGGAAAAGAAGGGGGCTGGGGCACTTGCACCCCCCAAAACTCGGCTCTTCGTGGCTGGTGCTTGCCCCAGTGACAGGATTGGGAGCGATACTTTCTGGGGCAAAGGCTGTGAATGCGTTGGTCTGAAGACCGCTAACCTGCTGCGTGCATGCTAATGGCAAAAAAATGGCAATTGCACTTGAAAAAAGTTTAGCCGAGAAATTTGAGAAGGCTCCAGCTATCGAAGCACTTTTGCACAGAGCCTGGTAAGCGAAGACCTAACAAGAATGTATTTAGCTGTCGAGTAGAACATTTGTAGGTCTGGAAAATTGTCCTTGGGGGATGAAATTCCCAGTTGGACCATGTAGCAGACATAGCCAGCACCTCTCCCCTCTGCTCAGGGCGGCCGGGGCAGAGGGGCCTCTCTGGTGTCCTCTCCCCCATCTCGACATACGGCTTCTGCCAAGCGTTATGGTAGAGGTGCCAGTCTTTGCCAGCCGCCATGTGGACATGTGGCCACGGTCTGGCCATCAAAGATGTCCTCAAGGGCATCACGGAGGGATTACACCTCATGGTCTCAGACAGGCTGGCCTTTCATGAACATGTCTAAGTGTTTTCTAGAGCCATTTGTACTTCAACCTTTGCAATAATCCTGTGCAGTTAGTTCCCGTGGTTTTACTCTGATTTCTTAGGTGGCCTTGGAGGGTCCTGGGCCAGGCTTTGAGCTCAGCATCTCACAGTGAATTCAGCGGACCTGTGTATTTCTAACCTGTTCAGCCATACTGTGGCCTTTTCTGCTTGTGGTCTGGGCCACTTTTTAAAAATTATGCTTTATATACGAACTTGAGGCATCCTGTGGCTTTCTGATCACCAACAGGCAGTAGAGTCACCTCAGAAGCACTGCGCACCACGCAAGGGGCCGACACCTCCATTTTCAGGCTGCCCAGGGCGGTGACAGCCAGCAGGGTGGCACGAGACACCCAGCGTGTCCCCGCCTGCCATGGGACCACAAGGTTTGCTCTAGTACAGGAGAAAACAGCAAAAGCAGATCTCTGCTCAAAGGCACTGAGCTGTTGGAGACCTCTGGCCAAAATCACAGAATCACAGATGGGATTTGCTGGCCTCGTGCTTGCTGCAGTTGCAGGACCCGTATGTTTCCCTTTCCAGCCCACCCTGTGCTGTAGGTGCTGTATCTTTGTCTGAAATTTTGGCGATGCACTGCCTTTGTCTTTTCCCCAGCAAGGTTTCACAGAGGCTGGGGCACATCTGGGATAACGGGTAGGATGCCTCTCTGTTGCTTGCTGGCGTCTTGAGCTGAGGTGAGTCTGAAGGTGCCAATGCAGGAGGTTTTTCTTGTGCCTCTAACCCAGAAGGGTGCTAGTGCAAGCAGTGAAAAAGCCATGCTGGGGTATCGCATTTTTAATGGTCCTAGGCAGGACCCAGAAGCGAGAAGGTGGAAAAAGGCAGGGCTGGGGGTGAAGGCAGGCATATGACAGTGTTTCCACTCCCACAAGGAACTCCGGAAATAGTTGAATGGGTTGTGCTGGTTCAAATGCTCACCAAGTCCCACTCTGTTTTGCCTCCCTCTTTCCCATTGCAGCACAAGCGGTAGAGACAAATCAGCCCACCTGATGACTGGCATCTTAGTTTAAATCCACCTCCACCAGTAATGCAGACTCAGATTCTTGCACTGAAGTGCCTGAGCTGGATCCTACTGTGCCAGCATCCAGAGTGGGAGCTGCAGGATGACACGGGGTTCTGGGACCAGCTTCTGGGCACCCACACGTAGGACCTGCTGTTGCAGTGGCTACTGATCACTGCTTAATTTTGCTTATCGTTTCTGTGCCTTTTGCAGGCTCTGGTTTGCTTTTTAGGGTTGTGTCCTGCACAGCTGCTCTTCAGCCACATGGGACTGCGTTCCCCCCATGATATCCCATCAAAGGCATACCTGAGCATGATGAGGGCTTCACAACCTCTATGCTGGCTCTTACACTGTAGATTTGTCACTGTAAGGCATCAGGATGCTCTAAAACAGCGAAGAAATGGGTTCCTCGGCGTGGCTGCTGGCGTCTCCTCCATGTGCGTTGGGGGACACTTGTGGCACAGCTGGTCCCACACTACTTTGGTGTGCAGCAAAGAGGGGACAGGGCTTTGCAGGCAGGCTGGCACATGTGTTGCTATCCAGGCTGCTTTGGGTAAAATGATTATTGCTTGGCACATCCAGCTTCGTTTAACTGCGTGAACAGCTTGCTCGGCAGGTACGGCGCCAGCTGGATGCACGGTGACAAATGTAAGCATGAGGAAGAGGCATTCACGTAATCTGAGAATCCAGACCTGACTCTTAAAGGCCAGAGTGTGGTGCTTTTCTTGAGCAGAGATATACGTGGGGATCTTGAATTATTAACGCAGCCTTACACTGCAGATATGCATGAGATGTGGAAATTTTTGGTGTTACCACCTGCTGGTGACCTTTGTGAGTTGGATTTTGCCGATCTCATTGACTTGATCAGTACTTTATTGAACAAAGTCTCACATTTTCTCTGGAAATACTTGTATAGCACTACTGACCTGGTGACCTAAAGACACCGGTTTAATTACCGTTGTTATTATTGGTACTGTTACTCTGCCCCTAAAGCACTGCAGCATTGCGGGGAGTCCTCACCACACGAGGGCCAGCCAGGAGGGCAGCAGCTGCTGCAGCTGGCTTAAGGAGCCTTAAAGCAGCAAATTAAAAGTTTCAAAATGAGCTTCCAAATGTTATTTCTGCTCCAAGCCTGGGCTGGATGTTGTACCCATTTCAACACAGGCATCGCCCCAGTCCTGAAAGCTTCTAGCGGCTTTCATCCAAAGGTCTCAGAAAGCCAACCGCAGGGCACAAACACTAGTTAAAAAGCTGTTTATAAAGCCAAAATGTGGGGCATCCTTATTGATGTAGATGAGTGAAGGCAGCAGGCACTCACTCTCATGCTAGCTGCAATACGACTCAAATTTTGGAGCTGGAGGTTGGGTGCTTACACGCGGTTCAAGGGAGCTGGTCTTGGCTTGACAGTGCAGCAAAGAGGGGACAGGGCTTTGCAGGCAGGCTGGCACATGTGTTGCTATCCAGGCTGCTTTGGGTAAAATGATTATTGCTTGGCACATCCAGCTTCGTTTAACTGCGTGAACAGCTTGCTCGGCAGGTACAGCGCCAGCTGGATGCACGGTGGCAAATGTAAGCATGAGGAAGAGGCATTCACGTAATCTGAGAATCCAGACCTGACTCTTAAAGGCCAGAGTGTGGTGCTTTTCTTGAGCAGAGATATACGTGGGGATCTTGAATTATTAACGCAGCCTTACACTGCAGATATGCATGAGATGTGGAAATTTTTGGTGTTACCACCTGCTGGTGACCTTTGTGAGTTGGATTTTGCCGATCTCATTGACTTGATCAGTACTTTATTGAACAAAGTCTCACATTTTCTCTGGAAATACTTGTATAGCACTACTGACCTGGTGACCTAAAGACACCGGTTTAATTACCGTTGTTATTATTGGTACTGTTACTCTGCCCCTAAAGCACTGCAGCATTGCGGGGAGTCCTCACCACACGAGGGCCAGCCAGGAGGGCAGCAGCTGCTGCAGCTGGCTTAAGGAGCCTTAAAGCAGCAAATTAAAAGTTTCAAAATGAGCTTCCAAATGTTATTTCTGCTCCAAGCCTGGGCTGGATGTTGTACCCATTTCAACACAGGCATCGCCCCAGTCCTGAAAGCTTCTAGCGGCTTTCATCCAAAGGTCTCAGAAAGCCAACCGCAGGGCACAAACACTAGTTAAAAAGCTGTTTATAAAGCCAAAATGTGGGGCATCCTTATTGATGTAGATGAGTGAAGGCAGCAGGCACTCACTCTCATGCTAGCTGCAATACGACTCAAATTTTGGAGCTGGAGGTTGGGTGCTTACACGCGGTTCAAGGGAGCTGGTCTTGGCTTGACAGTGGCAGAGCTGGGCAAAGATTATTTATTTCCACATAGCAGAGCTGTAATGAAAAGCTTCTTGCCTCAGACGGGTGCGGTGCTCACCTGGCTCCTTCTGCGCTGATGGATGGGAAAGCGAATGAGGTTTTACTTGCCTGTAGAAAAAAAAAATCCGCAAAGAAAGCCAGCCTGAGCTCACCTTGTTGGAAGGGCTGCCGGGGACTTTTAAAGACATTTTTGGGGGTAGGGCAGTAGTGAAGTAATTATTGTCTGAACACATGCATACAGTAAAATGGGTGTGTTTTCTAAATGGTCTCTTTTAAAGCAAAACTGAGTAGTAAGTAGGAATGCTTCCCTGCAGGCTGGCAGAAGGACACAGTTGGTATCACACATTTTAGCAGCTGGCATGTTAATGAGGCCATTTTTATTGAAATGAGCTAAATACTATTAACATTTGTGGACTCCCAACTGATTTCTGAAGCATTTATTGAACTTCAAAAAGTGCTTCAAGAATCAATTAAAAATAATTTTTTAGATTTGATAGAAAGAAGACCAAAGAAAATTGTGCCGTCACATTTATGTTTATCTGAACAGATCTTACCTTTGTGTCGCTGACTTTAAACAGTTTCCTCTCTTTTTTTTTTTTCCTTTCTGTGCTGTAAATAGGACTGGAAGATCTCTCTCTTGAGAAAGTGATAAGGTAGTTTTTAGCCAGGATGATTTTGTGGTGCAGGTTCTCTCCTGCACGGGAAGATGGTCAGTGTGTGGTTGAAAGGGAATATATGGCTCTGTTATAGAGTGATTGCGCTTGGCCACTTTTACCAGTGATCTTAAAGTGTATTTGAATTATTAATTAAAATATTGAAAAGTTTTAGAAAGGAAGAAAGCAATGCAGAGCTGTCTGGCTTGGCATTGCAGGAGGGGTGAATGGCAAACGGTTCTTCCTATTTCTCCTCTTCCCCAGGCAGATCTGGGGGGAAACCCTTGAGCTTTGATGTGTTTTGGGAAGCCTGAACAGCCAGGTCTGGGAGCAGCAGTGAGGAGCCGCTTGTCGTGCTGGCGGGGCACCTGATGGTCCAGCACGCCCAACCCCACCATGGCACGGGGAGGTGAGGCGCTGCCGACTCCTCGGCTGCTTCCCTTGGCAACGTGAGAGCTGCAGCCAGCCCAATATTTAAAGCGCTGTGACAAGCTCTAGTGTCTTCAAGGCAGAGTCAATTATTCGGTGCTAAGGTGAGGGGCTTGTTGGTAAAGACAAATGTTTAAAGGAAAAATCAAGCCATGTTCTTGAAAGTGACATCAATCTAAGCAGTGTGTCAGCCTGCAGATGCTGGTAGAGTCATTATCCCAAGCTGAAACAACAACCTATGCAATTTTATTTCCCTTGTTTTGTATTTTTTGTCACAGCAGGTATTCGTTGCCTGCAAATACGTATAATGTTCATTAAGGACAGCCAACGGCAGCCCTGAGCCTTGACGGCGCACTGGGGCGGCAGGAGCAAGGCATGCCGCGGCGGCCAAGGGCACCCTCCGGGTGATGGGCTAGCAGTGCCCCATGCAGCCACTGCAGGCAGGGGCAAATTCAGAAAAAGGGATGACTGACCAGTTTGTTGAAATAAATCTGAGTAAGGATGACCGGGCCATCCTCTGGCCTCCCCCGGGGGCTGCAGGGAAGTAGGTGCTCACTGTCAGACGGGCTTCATGGCCAGAGCAGAAAACCTGCTCATCAGCAAGGCTCCCAGGAAAGCAAGTTTGTGCACTGAATGCTGTCAGAGGGACTGACACAAAAAAAAAGAGTGGGAATTTTAGTCCTTACCCCAAGCACGTTTTGCCTATTGACTAGTGAATCCAGCCTGTGGCAAAAGAAATGCTGTTGGCTCCATTTAGCAGCTCTGGAGAGGAAGGCAGAGCGTTAGAGTAAGATCTATGGTTATGTACCAAAAATACGGGCTGCTAGGTCTGCGTGCAGCCTGCGAGGCCACAATGTGCCACAAATGTGCATCCGTGCAGCAGCTAAAATGAGCAGCGTTTCTGTACCAGTTCCAAAAAGTTGTTTCATTGCTTCTAGTTTTATCTCATGTCTAACCAATTACTGGCCACTAGGATGATGATTTTTTTTCATTGGTTTCCTTTGAAAGATGAGAAAGACAACAAACCAAACCCTCAAAACAGGCAAAGAGATCCTAGGATGAAAGCACAGCACGTGCAGAAATAAACCAGTAGGCAAAAAAACCCCCCAAACCTACTTGTATAAATATGCCTACAAGAGGTTGGTTTTTTTCTCATTTGACTTGAATGCTTTCCCAAACTTCAAAAATAGCCTGGTCGGAAGGAAGGAAGAAGGAAACCAGAAGAAACAGCCTGTCACTCTGGTGCCTTTAATAGCAAACCTGTGCTTCCCCAAGCCGCCAGGCAGTCACCCAGCCAGCACTTAGGTGGCGGGAGCATGACATGCAAGCGAAGGAGGCCAGAGCTCTCCAGGCAGTGAAGGAAGGAGCTTCTCCCACCCTTAAATGCTGGAGATGAGACAGGGCAGGCTGGGACGGCGCGGAGAAGAGGAGGCGAGTGGCTGCGGTGCAGGCTGGAGCTGGGGCGGTGGCAGGGGGAGGTGCAGGATTGTCCCACCAGCAGAGAGTGATGTCCCCCACCTGCTTCCTTCACCCGTCCTTGCTGACGGCGTCCCCCAAGCGCTCATGCTTCTGGCTGTGGGGGTAATGACATGTCACTGGAACAAGCTCGGTGCATTCTGCACAGAGGTTTTGGGGACCTAAATCCCAGCTGACAAAGGCGGCAAACTACAGCTGATGTAGGAGAAATTACTCGGTTTACATTTCTTCACTCCTCTGAGTCCAGTTTTGTCATATGAAAAAGAAACACGAATGATGCAGTTGCCAAAGGTAACTGCTAAACACTGATCTTGATTATTTATTATTTAGGCAAAATCTGGTTTACCTGCTCATTGTCTCTGGGCTACATGATTGCTTCAAGCTTCATCCAGGGAGGACTTTATCCTTTTACCATTATGAAAATCGCGGGCCGTTTCTCAGCATGTGAGAGACGGCGTCCTCGACGAACTGCATGCTGATTTACCTTCTGTTGGGGACGAAAACACATGCAAGCACCCAAGGCGGACTCAATTTCTCACTCTGTCACCCCCTCTGTGAATAAACTCTGTGTTTGTATTATGCGTTTATTTAAAGAGTCCAGGGTCAGTGTTCTGGCTGGCATAATTTGACCTCTTCTCATTAATACCGCTGTCGTTCTGCTGATGTAGCACAGCTATGGATCTTGATCATTCTCTTTAAAATACAGATTCAAAATACTCTTAAAACGCAAGGTTTGCATTACTCAGTTTGCAGGACAGGGGCAGCGTGCAGGTAAGCCTGTGAAATGAGGGCTGTGAGCATCACCGCGGCAGAAATCAATCCAAGCTGTGCTTGTGGCTGTGCTGCAATTTCAACGCACGAGCAATCAACACATTTAAATAAAAAGCCCAGCCAATGTGTTTGGTGATAAAGGCAATGTTCAAAAGCTCCATAAATTAATGCCTAGGTAGGGCTGGGGCTCCCTGAGCCCAGCGGCTGCCATGCGGCTGGAGGCTGGGCAGGGGTAAGGGCTGGCTTCAGCCCCGGCATCGTGCAACCAGGCACAAACCCAGCGGGTTATGGCTTGGTGGCTTTAACGTTGCCTAGATGACTTGCATAGGTCTCTTTAGATGCTGAATGGTTTTATGGCAGCCGCTGCCTGGAAAGCTTCACGTGCCAGGGCCCTAATCTTGAAATAGTCATCTAGGTGATAAGTTTTACTAAGATTAATAGATCTGTTTGACTGGGATGGGATCATTCCTAGAGTTTGCTGGAAGATGATGCAGCTGAAGATCTGAAGTCAGTGAGAGGATGTGATAACTGATAGGTGTTGGAGGAGGCAGAAAGGATAACTAAGATTAGTGAGACAAGATTTGTTTAATTCTTCTTACTGCCATACAGCTTCTGTCCTGTAGTTTATTCTCGGTCCTATTTCTGGCTTTTTTGTTTTGTTTTGGTTTTTTTTTTTCTTTCTACAAGTCTCCATTGTCACTTGTTATATGGTTCAGGGAAATCCACCTCATCCAGCCCCTGGGCTGCCTCGGTGCCTTTGCTGCTGCAGGGAGGTCCCTGCTCCTCTGCCCAATTTGGCCACGAGGAGTGCTGGCAGTGCCTCCATGGGAAGCCTTTGCAGTTTGGATGCTATTTAATTTATTTTTAATATTGTAAATGAGAATATGTACTAGCGGCGGGGACCTTGCCCACAGGACCCCGGTATGCCAAATGAGGGGAGCCAAATGGCGTTGGTTGCAGCTCCCTGTCCACCCTGCTGGACCCGAGCAGCATTTGCAGAAGCGGGGTGAGCACTGGGTGGGATTGCTGATTCTTATGTGATGCAGTGAGAAATGTTAACAAGCTGGGCTTTATTTATTGCTGTTTATTGCCTGAGAGGGCAAATAGCTGCTTTTCTGGCAAATGAGAGCTTAGAGTTGGTGTGGGTGAAGGTTATCCTTCCCTGCTGCCTCCCATGTGCGAAGCTGTCCCCTGGTGAATGTCGGGGAGGGGAGGGTTTGCCAAGCAGGGGGTGACCTGTACAGGGACCTGAGAGGGGATATCCCAGAACAAACATAGTGGCCAAACCCATCTCCTCTGGGCTTGGCTCTGCCTCCCCATTTGCTGGGAAGGTGTCTCAATTTCTGGGACGGACAGCCCTCACCCAGCACGTGCAACGAGGAAGAGCTGTAAAGAGCTACCAAGATGAGTGGTGTGAGTTCCCTGAACGCAAGACTAAAAAATGAGCTCAGATGGGAGCTTGCATCTCCTTTATTACTCATCGGGTGACAGCACCAGCCTCGGCTGCTGTACCCAACCCAGAGGCTTTAACTCGAGGTGACTTATTCAGGAAATAACGTTTTACCTCTCTTCCCCTCCAGTCATCCCTCTCTTGCGAAGCGGCGGTGCCCTCTCCGTCTGCTCGGCCCTTCCCCAGCCCAGCACACGGGAACACTGGCAGCCCGAGCTTCCCCCCCTGCCCGTGCCTGCCGGCGGCTTGCCCGGGGCAGCAGCGAGGAGCTGGGGGCTCCCCCACAGATGTGCGAGGGAGGCGACTGTCATTTCAGGGAGACTCACCCAAAACCAAGCAGGCTTCTCCGTATGATGCTGCTGGAGTCGGCGTCGCCGTGCACCTGGCCACACGTGCGGTGCTGTGCCAGGCCCTTTTTCCAGTCACGCTTGATCGTGTTCAGGAGTCACCTCTCTGCCTCCCTACAAAAAAAACCAAAACCAAAAAAAAACCCCAAACCACCCTGTGAGATGGAGAAAGGGTGTTTTAACGAAATGAGTCAAACAAAAACATTTTCGTCTGAGCTCTGCTGTCTCATGTCGCAGCGTGGTCAAAGTGAAAAAACAAAAGGTCGGATGTTTTTAAGGCTTAAATAATTAATTTTCAGCACAAACAAGGCATAAGGGCTGATGTGGGACCAGACCTAATGCTGCCTGAGTAGCAGCGGATGCCATTAGATGTGTAAAACCAGGGGAAACTGGGACTCTTTGAGGAGCCAGTAACAGTCTGTTCGTGGTGAAGCTGGACGCAAAATCGGCACAATTAGTAAAAACAGCTCTTCTCGCAAGCTCAGCCTTTTTGCAAAAATTGCCTGTATCATCGTCTCCTGCTCGCAATGAAGAATACGAGGGACCACCTTCTGAGTTACCTGGCTCTATTTCATTTATATCTAAACACCTTGAAATCACGTGATGGTGCCGTAGCCTTCTCTGGAAAAATGCTGCTCTAAACAGAAATCTCTCTGCCTGTAGAACATAAAAAAATTGTATGACTCCGTAAACATGAGCTAAAAGGGCTGAATTTATCCTTCCTGTAACTTTGATAAAGCTGATGCTCTGGTCTCTGTCTGTATGAATGAAATCAACCTGAACAGCGAGGGAGACGACTTTATACCAGGTTATTGCAAATGTTTGCAGATACTCAGATTTGCGACCAGAAGCGCATTGCTGTCATGCAAATTTTAAGTACCATGTATCACATAAAACCAGAAGCTCTGTTTTGTTAAATGACTGCATATCAAGTATTTATTATAAACACCCAGCTTTGTGAGGCATTGGGAAACTGCTATCACTTACATTTTAAGAGCTCAGTTGCAGACCAGCAGTCTCTAGGAAAACGCAGAGTTTGAACCTTGATTTTGCAATGGGGTGGTTTAAATGGTTAGTTTGGGTGAATTTTTGCTGTTCTGGATTTAAAGCAAAGTTATTGTTCGGCTGCTGTCTCTTCAGGAATGGTGCTGCTATTTTTTACTTCCCTGTGAATGGCAAAAACATAAAGCAAGCTGGCATCAAGGATTGTGCTTTACAAGAAAGGAAAGAGGAAAGATAAAACGGCTACATATGGCAACATGGACAGTTTCCAACTTAATGGAAATAAAAGAGTCTGATTTTTGCAGCATATACCAAGAATTGAACTGTATTTTTATGCAAATGCTATAGAAAATGCAGCTCAGCAAAGGCTGTTTTCCTAACATTGGCTGGAAAGCATTTTGAGCGCCTGAAGACTTACATTTTCCATGAGAACTTGGTGAGAAAGAATATAAAGAGGTAATAGAGCGTCTAAAAACATTATGCCTACCACGGTTGGGTTTTTTGTTTTTAAATCCAAGTTTCATCTCAAGAATCAGCTAAGAGGAGGAAATGCTACTGAGCCTTTGACAAGCCCAAACAGTGATTATTCCTTGCTATTTTTATTTATTTTTTTTTATTGCAGGTCAAAAGCAATTTGTTTGTGGAGAAAAATGCTAGAAAAATGGTGTACGTCTGCACAGCATGGTCCAGCCCTGTGGAGGTACTTTAGGTGCAATATAGCTTTGATAGCATGGAGCTTTTCATATCAGACGGGAAAGGCAAAGCATAGCAGCACGGCACTGGTGTGCAGTGCTAATTCATCTCTGCAACTGGGAGGACCCAGCCTCAACCTCTGCGTTGAATGACACTGTGCTATGTCAACTGAAAAACTCACTGCTTGTGGTGAATAAGAAAGGAGCCCCATAATCTAGAAAAACCTTTGGGATAGGGTGATCGGGATGCACCTTGGGGTATGGATGAGCATGGCTCGGCATGAGGATCCTGCTTAGAGAAAGAGTGGAAGGACCCAAGCCCCTTTACTAGCATGGGTGGGATGGGCTGACCTCTGATGTATTCTGTTAATGTGAAAATAAATCACGCGGCGTTCAGCCTGGGAGCCTGTGTCGGGTATCCCAAGGAGTATATCAAAGAAACATTTCTACAGTAAGTTTGAAGGGAATGAGCTTGCTGTTACAGTGTCCCAGAAAGGAGAGAGAAGAGTCAGGCTGCCTGCCTGTCACGGTAACTTCTCAATATGCCCGTTTGCCATTAGAGTTCATTGTGACTGAAGGCACCGGTCTCCTGCTGATAGGCAGAAAGTGGCAATATATAAGCATAAACTGGACCGAAGAGCGACATGCTAATGACCTGCCACGGCGGGGGAGCCGACAGGTAAAATACAGAGCTGTATTTGGGACAGGCATTTGTTTTATGAGCAGCACAACAGGAAGGCTGGAGGGATTGGGCGATGCCATTCCCCAATTTGAGCGGGCAAGGCTGGTGCCGTTGGTGCAGGGGAGGGCGGCTGCAGAGTGGCGGTGGGATGGGTCGGAGGAGCAGTGGGATGGACTACAGAGGCAGGGTGTAATTTCCCCTGTGGTTGCCAGGGCGGGGGCTGTACTGGCCGTACATGCTCCCGAGATGGAGTAAGGATTTGTGGGAACTATAAAGTCGCTGTAAATCCCTGGCTGTGAATGGATCGATACCCAACTCCTACACCATAAGATTCATTCACAAAAGTTCTGAGAAGGGGGGAATTTGCATCTCCAGGTTGGTCCTGGGCCTTCCAAAAGGATCTGATGGTGAACATACCCAAGGGGCTATTTACAAACATGACATTAACCCTCAGAGTGACCGACCCATATGCCACAGGATGAGGGGGTAACAGTTGTCAGCTGGTTTTCTGGATAATGTATTAACAAATGGGATGAGCTCAGAGGAATGCTTCTAAAAGCCAGAGGAGATGCTAAAGAGACTGCAAATATATGGCTTTAGAAGTAAGCACATTTTGCTCCACCAGGCTTATTTGGAGCATTGTATAGGTGCAGAAGCAAACTGCTTATTAAAAGGGAAAACAAAAATGGCTGAGAATGTACTAGTACCATAGAATACTGCTTCTGCTCACGTTATGCTGCTACAGTTTGAAGTTTGCTCCAAGTATATATTAGCTTTCATCAGCTTGATGTCTGGCTTGTTTAAAAAAAAAAAAAAAAGCTTAGCTCAGAAGAGTAAAATTAGATATTTTGACAATCAAATAGTTAAATAGTTTAAGCCCTTTGATAAATTTTATTCTTTAGCATTAACTTTAGTACCTCTACTGGAAGGGCTGGTTCCTGTAACTCCAAACACCTATTAAGAGATGAGTAAAAAAACCCCATATCATTATCTTACTGAACATTTTCAAAACCGGCCAGCATTCCTCTTAAATAATACTGCTCTGCTTCCCTCCTTTCACTACAAAAACCTTTTGTCCATCATTTTCAGATAAATGCTAAAATCACCTGTTGGGATGAAAATACTGTCCTCATCACCAGTCCAAAACTACTGCTACAAGCATCGAGGCTGAGAATATGCATTTCTCCACTGGCAGAAGCCAGATAGCAGACAGCTATATTTTGTTAGATAAGCATTTTACCAAAATATTTTTAGAACAGACCCTCAAAAATGCTTTCTTGTTCTCATGGGGGAAAAAAAAAAAAAGCAGTTCAGTGTATATTTTCTATTCTACAGACTTTTCTTTAATAGTGCTAAAGAAATTGTTCTGGAAACAAGAAATAACTCCATTTTGGTTATAGTTATACGTTCTGGACTTTAGGGATGGCCACATTACATCACCAGCGGCCAGCTTAAGCCAGAGTACTTTTAGGAAATTGATGTTTTCCTCAGTTCTTTGCCAGGGGGAATGCTAGGGACAATAAAAAAAGCTTGCAAAGAGCCATACCGGTGTAATTACCTGAATAGGACCAAGAGACTATTAAATTGAAAAGGAGGGAAAACACATTTTGCGTGCCTGCTGCTTTACCCCAAGGTAGCTGCAGGCAGCAGTTTGTGTCCTCGCAGCAGGCCATGGGACGTGCCGGGGCAGGGCATGCCGTCACCCAGGGACATGCGCTGTGCCACTGTCACGTGCTAATTTTGCAGGGGGAAGAAAGCCCGTTGCTCTCACTGGTGGCTGGTGCGTATTGCTGGTGCTGGGATGGGATGTGCGGGACAGGAACCTGTGCTATAAAAGAGCCCAAGCACTTCATGAAGCAAAATTTGCTGAATCCAGACCCAGCTGACCCCGTGCTTGGGCTGCCCACCCTGCCAAACAGGACTGGCTAAGTGCTTCAGAAGGGAGCTGGTGGGAGACCTGCTTTGGTGCCCTGCTACGGAGTCCCTTGGCTCACGCAGGTCGGCTGTGCAGAAACAGGCCCCAGGTACCTCCGACACATAACACATGCTGAAATCAAGGAGACTCAAAATATCTGGCAATGGAAAATCCCCTGTACGGGTTCCTGCTTCCCCCATGTAATGCCCTAAGTTTCTGCTCGGGGCTGAAGGTACCAGTATGCAATCGTATGGGAC
This sequence comes from Egretta garzetta, assembly GCF_000687185.1. Taxonomy (NCBI): domain Eukaryota; kingdom Metazoa; phylum Chordata; class Aves; order Pelecaniformes; family Ardeidae; genus Egretta; species Egretta garzetta. The sequence continues at coordinate 4,833 of NW_009258309.1, read as the reverse complement.
AGGGATTTTGGGGAAAGGAGTGGTAAAATAGATTTTTCGTGCCGGTGACTTATTAAGTAGAGGTTAAGGGGGTATGATGAAGACAGACGCTGACTGATTGCCTAGAGAAAAGCTTAGAGCAGATGTAATATGCGGCCCCAGAAGTTAATAAAAATGGCTTCATCTTTACAGATTTTTATTGTTTCAGAAAACTATAGCCAAGCAAAGAAGAGGATGGAAAGATGTGCCGGGTCCCAGAAGGAATGAAGAGAAAGAGAAAAATCAGACATCGGGTTCCCTCCCTGATGCCCAGCACTGACCACTCTGAATTCAGAGAGCTCCCCCAAGGTTAGGCTTGTGATTTATTTTTATACTGGGGATGTCATTTGGGTAACATACAGGGGAGAAGTGCGCCGTATTGACAAGCTGTGCCGATGCTTTAAAGCTTACGGTGCTGCTGATTTCCAGCCCGCTGGGCAAAAAGCGTTTTAAGATTTTGTTCTTTGTTTCAATCATGATTACGGCACAGTGGGGGTTGACGGTCCTTCTGTGGCTGCTTCCTTGCAAGAGTTACTGGGTTTTAACTTCTTCATGTATATCAGCCTCCTAACTGTTTGGAAACAGCTTATATGAATGACTATCAAAGATAACTGGAGCAATCTAAAAATACTGGGTAGAAATTAATCAAAAAAGTGAATTGTAATAATCTCCTCTAGATTTCTGGAATGGGCAGAACGAATTACTTAAAACTGATAAAGTTCTTCATCAGAGAGACGGTACCTCACTCACTCGGAAGACAAGCACCTGCACGCCTTTAGGAGGCAGATCCCTAAGGGACTGTGAGCACCCACCCTTCCCCACGGCGTGACCACTCGCTTGGGCATGAGACATGGTTTGGGCCAGGTAAAGGGATGCTACCCAGCTGATGTGACAGCCCTTTGCCTCTTTTTTTAAGGGCTAAGCCTTGCAAGATGTTTATACTCCAGCTGCCGCCTTTTCCAGTCTGCCACATTTTTCCCCTACATGATTCAAAAAGGAAAAAAAAAAAGGTCAAACCTTAATGCTCAGCTTGCTCTTCCTAGAGGGATGAAAATTTACTCCTTTGGAGGCCATTAGGATTGCCAAAGATTACTATTTAAATGCTTATCTCTTATGGATCGTCCCTGGAAGTCTCAGAGCTGTCTGCACCTTTACCACTTGCCACATCACAAGCTGAAGGGCAAGGAGAGCTTTCCTTGAAGCTCTAGCTCTGGGATTCATGTGATTAAGCTGGATTCTTGTTTTCCCTTGAAAAAGTAAGTTTCCAGCTGCTGTGATTGCAAAGAAAAGGTTGGAAGTATAAGCCCAAAGTATGCAAAGCAAGAGAAGCAAATATAAAGAATATGAGGGGTTTTTTTCTTTTACTCCTGTGTTTCGAACTACTCCTCCTTTCTCCAGGAGGCTGATTCATTCTTTCGAATGGATTGTGCTGGCAATACTGTATTTTTTTCTTTCCCAAGGGATAACTTCAGAGCTTTTCTTTCAAAACCACTTTGCCCAGTTTAGACATCTCTTAGAAAAACTAAATGAGAAGGAATTTGTAAGAAAAATTAATGATCTGCTACATAATTTTTTCACAACTTCGTACACGGATGGAGTGGGTTTGTAGAATTACAGAATTGCAGTGACTAATAATAGTAATAAAGTGTCTGATTGTATTATGTGGTTAAAGATAGTCATAATACTCTCATTGTATTTGCCGTTTTCCCACTCCTTGCTGTGACATCAGCCCATCCCAGACCATCACATCCTGCTCATGGCTGTGTCTTTGTTGATAAATAATGAGTCATTATACGCTCCGCTCTGACTCGTACAGCTGTATTGCCCAATTTTCCTCTCTCCAGAATGAAATCCCCCTTTGCAAGGATTTAGTATGCCTTTAAAACAGCAAAGTTTATCTGGTGACAAATACACGTTTCAGCAGAAGGAGGAATGGATGAGACAAGGTTCTTTCTGGATGTTTGGTACCTGGAGTAGGCTCACCTACAGTCAATTAGGTACTTTTATTAATGACAAAACACCACCACCACTTTGTACTGATGGCACAATCCACCACATACTGAAGCTATGATTTCCATGCATCGTCCCTGTAGGGCACATTCGATCTAAAGACCTGAAGAGCCCTGCTGCCACACAGGCATGAAAACTGTCCACAAAATTTTTGGATGCTTACATGTAAACAGATACACATCGAAGTTACAACACCAAACTGATTTAGTAACACTGAAATCAAAACTTCTTGCTCTCCAGCATGCTGCTACCTACATAGCACACTTGGGAAGCTCTCCTAAAAAACTTGACATGAAATCTAAAATGGATACCAAAATGTATTAAAAAGTGTAAGAAGTAAGTATTTTTGTCTTTTTTGGAAAACATTACAATTATGCACCCTTTGCTCTGACACCAAGAACACTGAAGAAGTACCATGAGCAGCCTGGCATTCTAAATAGCTGATTTGTGTAGTCAGGAGGTAGTTGTTTCCTTTTGTTTTAATATAAAAGTATGATCAAGCATGTGGCATAGCAAACTTCCAGCTCTGCAGACCGCCAAGGTGCAATCCAGCATGCCTACTTTGTACAGATGAGGTGTGGGGAAAAGATCCAAAGGTGTAACAGATCCCCAGGGAAGCAGGGCATGTGACGTGTTTGTCTTTCCTTCCTCCATTTTAATCGGTCCTTTTGCAACTCACCCTTGCAAAGGGTGAGAGATCAGGTGGCCCAGGGAGTGGCAACGAGTGCTCATGGATAAAGGAGGGACAGCTGAAAACCAGAACAAAACACGTGGTCCCTGGGGCTGCTTTCTGGATGGATGGATGGATGGACGGACAGATGGACGGACGGATGGTCAGTCTGCAGCCTCTGCTCACGTCTCTGTCTCCATGCTCTCTCTTTGCTTTCTCTAGATCGAGGGCCCCAAACCGTAGCCTGTCAGCTGCCAGACATGAGCTGCGCCTAGGCAGGGGTCTAGCGTGGAACCAGTCCTTGGCCAAAATCTTGGCCATAAGTCTTGCTCTGCTGGGTGGCCCTCCCGTGGGGCTGCAGCTCTGTCCCTCAACAGCCTTCCATCCAACTTTCCCCATCTGTAAGCACAGAAGTGTAATATCCATCCCACGAGCGTGATGCAAGATGGTCAGGTAATGCATGGGTGTGCTGCTATCAAGCAATATCTACGCTTGCAAAATGTTGCATACTGGTGTTCAGGGGTGGTTGAGTGGGGGTGGTTTATTGATGCCCATCACCTTGCTAGCAGAGCCTGTGTGTAGCATTCAGCGTGCCCTGCCTCGTAGTCAGGCCTGCAGAGCCTCCTCATGCGCATCTCTTCTTTACTTGACCTAAGGTGATCTAGGAAAGTCCCATCTTGAATAGTTCCCAGAAGGATCTTGAATGAAGCATTCTCACCCCTGCCCACTTGCCGCGAGCTGGCCTGGGGTGGGTGCCCGGGTGCTGCTCTCACCTCGCCAACAAACCTCCTGCAGAAATTAAGATGTTTTGACTGCAACAAACAAACATATGTCACATCAAAACAATTCTGTTGACCGCTTGTGCACCTGTTGCTTTCTTCCCCCTATCACAGTCTCCTCCTCTGGGTTTTTTGGGGGCTGGGGGGCACCACAAAGCCCCGCTTGTGGTGCACCAGGGATGGCAAACGTGAGGAAAGGCACCCCTATTCCCTAGCCCCTTGTAAGAGCCTTTCTCATGCAGAGGAGGGCCTGGGTTTGGGCAAACAGAGAAGTGCCCCTGCAGCCATGTACAGGAGAGGAATCAGCTGCCCATTCCCTGCCTCCCTCTCTTTCTGTTCCTTCTGATGTATTTTTGGGTGGAGGGATCGCAAATTTGATTTGTTAAATAGGTTTTAAAAAATGTAAATGATAATTATAAAATTCCATGAGTCTTTTTTTTCCATGATAAATTTTATGTAGCTGGCAGTTAAAATAAGTGATTACCCCATAAATACCATTTTAATAGCCTAGTCAACGGTGTAGCCTCTGCTGTTCTGAGATTTTTATCTCAGAAAAGGGAGGGAAAAATCCTTTCCCTTGGATTTATATTGCTGTAGCGGCTGCTGCTGCTGCTCGCTGCTCGCCGAGTAATTTGTGGGGAACTCATCACACAGACGAGCGAGCATGGATGCTGGTGGGGGCTGGCCACCCTGTGCCCACGCAGCTGGCTCTGGCCAGCAGTGACCCCGGCCAGCACATCACGTGCGCCAGCTGATGCTTTTAGGGTAACAACCTCATGTTTTCCAAAGCCAATCATTCCTGTACGCAAGCAGCATCCTGCTCCAACAACAGCCGGGCAGGCCAGGGCCCTGCCAACATCCTCATTGCTAAGTTGGAAGAGATGGGTTTGGTGGATGGACTATTCGATGGACAAGGAATTGGCTGGATGGCTGCATCCAAAGGTTTGCAGCCAAGGGCTCAATGTCCAAATGGAGGTCGTAACAAGGGACGTCTTTCAGAGGTCGGTGTGGGGACTGACGGTGTTCAATATCTTTATTAATGCCATAGACAATGGGATTGAGTGCTCCCTCAGCAAGTTTGTGGATGACAGCAAGCCGAGGGGTGCAGCTGATTTCCTTGAGGGAAGAGATGCCATCCAGAGGGACCTTGGCAGGCGTGGACCTCATGATGTTCCACAAGGCCAAGGGAACCCTTACTGCGGCCTTTCAGTACTTAAAAAAGGGGCTTATAAGAAAGATTTTTAAATAGGGCCTGCAGGGTAGGACAAGGGGCAATGGTTTTAAACTAGAAGAGGGTAGAGTCAGGCTAGATGTAAGGAAGGCTTTTTTACAATGAGTGTGGTGAAACACTGGAAC
>NW_009258308.1:491195-491439 GCF_000687185.1 Egretta garzetta | reverse complement strand
GGGGACCTCGGGGGGGGAGCAAAGCCCTGGGAAGGGAGGCTGCAGCCCAGATTTCTGCTTTGCCCTCCTTGGAGCGGGGGATGCTTGGGGCTGTGCCAGGGCCGGCTGCGCCCTGGGATGGGGCGGGTGCATCTGCGTGGGCTCGGCCCCCGGGTGGGGGCTTAACACCCCCCCCACCCCCGCGGGGGGGCTTAAGCATCTCAGAGCCAGGTGGGGGTTAACAGGGAGGAGAGGGGGCAGCCGG
>NW_009258308.1:488632-490268 GCF_000687185.1 Egretta garzetta | reverse complement strand
GTTTCCCCATCTCCGGGCTCCCCAAGAAGTTGCAGGGGGGCTTTGCGGGTATGGCTAGCGACACGGGGCAGCTCCTTGCCATGGCAGGTGCTGGTCCTCCATGGCCAGGATGTCCCAGGCCGTGCAGCTAGCCGGGTCCCCTTTGCTGTTGGGGACATGGCTGTGTCCCCCTCCACCCACTACTGTCCCCAGCTGCTTTGTGGGACCTACAGCACCGAGGACACTGCTGCGTGCTGGGGAGGGGGCTGTGGGGTTTTGTGGGCTGGCAGGGACATGGTGAAGGTCTGGGACCCTCCTCCCGTGGGCTGGCGGGTTGCCTAGGGCAGGAGGCTGAATTACAGCCCATCCCCTGCACAGATCCCACCCCACCTGGGCACATCTCCCCTCCGAGGGTGGACAGGGATGTGGGCAATTTGGGGAAATGACCCCCCCCCCCAACCAAAACTGGGGGCTTTTCTCCATGTCCATCCCTTGTCCATCTCCATGTCCGTCCCTTATCCGTCTCCATGTCCATCCCTTGTCCATCTCCACGTCCATCCCTTGTCCATCTCCACATCCATCCCTTATCCGTCTCCATGTCCATCCCTTGTCCATCTCCATGTCCATTCCTTATCTGTCTCCATGTCCATCCCTTGTCCATCTCCATGTCCATCCCTTATCTGTCTCCATGTCCATCCCTTGTCCATCTCCATGTCCATCCCTTTCTGTCTCTATGTCCATCCCTTGTTCTCTCATTGCTCCTGCTCCCAGCTAGCTGACTGGGACAGATAAGATTTGGAATGGGGAAGGGAAGGGAGGCTCAGCAGCACTTCTTTGTACAAAAAGGCTTGAAGGACTCAGCCAGGGCTGTTTAGCAGCTTGGAGGGTGCTGGAGGTGTTAATTGGGACTGGGAGGTGGGTTTGGCTTGGGCAAAGCTCTGGGACCCCACCAATGGGTGCTGGGCACCCCTACAACATCTCAAAGCCACCCAAGTGCTGAGCAAACCAGAGCAGGTCCTGTTGCGTCCCTACTTTTATTCTCCCCTTTAATCTCCCGAAATCCCAGCAGAGTCTGTCGGTGGCTGCGTTAGGGTGATTTACGACTTGCCCGCTGCCAGCAGTGCATTAGGCACTCGGCAAATAATCGTCCTCCTGGAGCGCCGACCCAAAATGTGAGCGCTGGATTGCTTGTCCCGGCGATGGGGTGTGCTGGGGGGGGGAAAGCAGGCGGGTGGATGGGACTGTGCAGAGCCTTGGAGAGCAAAATCCGGGTGAGTTTGGCTCCTTCCCCTTCCCTGGGCTCTTCGAAAGCCGCTGAGCTCAGACCGCAGCATACGTTCCTTGCACGAGGGACGTGGGTCTGACTCCCTGCCTCTGCCAGGGCTGCGCCAACGTGGTACCCGCGTTAGGAGGAGGATGGAGACATCTCCAGAAAGTGAAACAGATGCTGGGTGAGGTGTTTGCTCCTCAGGCTTCGGAGCCCCTAAACTGGGCACAAATCAGGATGAATGGGAACAGTAGGGGTTTGTCTGCTTTGGGAGGAAACGCTGGGGTCCGTCTGCGGGGCTTATAATGGTGATGAAGGGCTGGGGACTGTGGGACAGGGGCAGGATCGGAGCAGGGAGGTCCAGGATTGGCCCCAGCTCCGCATCGCTTT
>NW_009258308.1:480037-488603 GCF_000687185.1 Egretta garzetta | reverse complement strand
TGTGTGGAGGCAGGCGGCCTGGCAGGGGCTTCGGGTGACCCATGGTTGAGGGCAGGGGGTTCTCGGTGACAAGGTCCTCATAAAATCGTGGATTTTTCTCCACTGTCCACCTCTGCAGCTCACTGCCTCACGTTTTTGTTGGGGCCGAGCGCTCGGGGAGGATGAAGACAGGAATAAATTAGTTACGAGCAGGCTCATCAGCCAAGAGACCTACAGTGTCGTGGCTAAAAATAGGTGAGAAGCAGAAATGCTCAGGGCTTGAAGGCAAGTCAGAAAAGAAGAATTTGCCCACAGAAACAGGCTATTTTAGGGGATTTACACTCTCTCGGCTGAAAAAATATCAGAGGCACAGGTTACTGGGCCGAATGTGCTGCAGCCCGGCCGATAGGAGTAATTCCGCGGCAATAGCTGAACGCAGTGATGTTTTGGCTGGAGGCTTTTAAACACCAGCCTCTCTGGAGAGCGCGGGGCAGTGGTTTTCCCCAGGAGCTTGGAAGTTGCCATTTTGTTACTTTTTAACGTGGTTCCTGGAGAAAAAGGGGGTTTGTGGGATCTGTCTGTCCTACAAGTTCGGATCCAGTGTGACAAGGGACCGAGATGGGAAGGACGGGATGAAAAGCAAATCCTGCCGGTGGCCACAGTAACGGGGCGGTGAGGGCTGCACACCCCACTTTAGACAACCGAGCATCCCCTTGGGAAGGAGAGGAGAGCAACGGGGCCCCGTCTGCTGCTCACAGAGCCCTTGGGGACGCTCTGGGTCTGGGACTTTGCTTGCCTTCTCCACCCTGGGGAGCTCAGGGGTGCTTCGTGAGGCTGCATTGCAGAGCCGCAGAGTTTTCCAGGCTCCCAAACTCCCAAGAAGAAATTCCCAGCCCAGGACTGAGCGAGGCGAGTATGTGGGAAGCGATCTGGACGTGAGTGGAGTCATTAGGATGCCACATGTCAAGGGCCCGGTGTGTTTTAACCAGTCCCCTCTCAGCTAAGTTGCATTTTAAGCCCTTCATAAATACAGGGCTGTCATAGGAGCGCCTGGACTTTCTGTACCAGACAGCGCTTTTTACCCTTTATTTATGGCCGCTCTTAAAACTTGCAAACTGGTTTGCATAAACACACCCCCGCATGCCCAGCACGGCACTGGCTGGCAGGTGTGTGACCTCCAAAAAAGCTGTCGGGGCTGGGAGCCCAGCTCAGACGTGCCCGGCTTGGGAACGAGCTGCGGGAGGATTGCCCGGGGATGCCGAGATGGGAGAAACCCCTGTGCTGTGAGATGAAACGAGGGAGGAGTGGGGTGAGACCTGTGAGATGTTTCGGTAGCATCCTTGTTGGAGCCAGTTTGGTACCTGGAGTGAAAGTCCCTGCTAGGGAAACCGAGGCACAGGGCTTTCCATGCTTTGGGGTCTTGCGGGTGCATTAGCCCCTCGCTAGCCACGAGTCAAGGCTTTACCTGCAGCAGGGACTCACCTCTGGGGACCCCTCGGTGCCCCGTAGCGTAGAGAAGCTCCAGCAGTGTGAATCAGGATTGATGCACAGTGATTGCATGCGTGCAGAGACCTGGGTGTGTCATGGGTGTGCCAATGGGAGCCGTTCCCTGGGCTGACACCGCAGCGATGTAAAAGCAGCTTTAAACCTCCCGTGACTCATTAGGATGCTCTGCTCAGCTCTGGGAATCCCTGACATGGGAGTGGGGGATGTAGGGGCAGGGTCTTGCATGCGCACGTGTATGTGGCTTGACTTTGTTGACCATCAGACCCTATATCCAGAGGGAGGTGAAGTGAGCACAGCTGAGCCTGAGCCAAAGGAGGATTTGGCAGCAGAACCTGGTATCTCAGTAGCCATCACACGTGCAAGGTTAATAGCTCACCTTGGTTCCTGCTGCCGTGCTTGGGATCGGTGCAGGAGAACATCAGGTTTGGCCCCTGATTCAGCCATGGTCAAAGTGTCCAGGCAGTGGGATGAGTCACATCATGTTGGGAAAACCATGTCCTTGTCCTCACAGCCCACTGTAAATGTGGAAGGGTGCAAGGAACTGGCTCAAACAGGCTGTGTCAGCAGGTGGGAGAGCTTCAAGGGACAGGTCTCATGGACATGCTGGCCTGAGGGGGCTTGTCTGCATCCGAGGCCAGGAGATGTCCAAGGGTGGTCTGACCAACATCAGCCATTTTGATGGTTCAGCGATGAGGCTCTGGGGTCTTGCCCATCTCCCCTCGGTTCATGGTCTCTCACTGGGTCTAGAGCAGGTCATGAAGTCATAGGATGTCATCTTATCGGTGGCTGCTGTATGAAGCTGTTGAGATAGATACATCCTAAAGAGGCGTTGAGGCCATTTGTGTGGTGTGAGAGACATCAGCAGTCACTGAATGCAGCACAGGATGGGTTTCTCCAAGCCATTTGGTTTGTCACCCTGGATTGGTGTCTCTAGACCATCTCATGAAGATGCTGATCCAGGGGGTTCGCAGTGTGTCTCAGACCCTCTGCGATAGCCTCTTCTGGGGTTTAAATCTCCTGGTAGCTGGAAAGCTTCCTGCAATTCCTGTCCTAAATCTTCCAGGCTTTGCCCCAAGCTTATTGCTTCTTTTTGTTCCTGCCCTTTTCTCTATAACAGCACTCTCTTGCCTTGTCCTCCCCCTCATACTTTCCATCTCATATCATATACCCTCCTTTCTGTCCAGGATGCAATTAATGATAATTAGTGATAATCAGAGTAAACCAGGACCTGGTCACAGCCTTGAGCATTGGCCAGGGGTGTCCAGACTCTTGCTGCAGGTGTGCTCCCCAGCATGGTGTTGGCCAGTGCCAACTTGGGCTTTGCCGAATGCCTGGGGACAGCTGGGCCAGGGCAGTTCCAGCAGGTGGGTATGGACATGAGCTGGGCCAGGCCACTGGCCCCAGACCCCGGCCTGGGGTATTCAATGATTTGGATGTAACCAGGTGGTCCTCACCCAAGAAAACATTGGAGCCATGGCAGAAAATGGCTGTCGGGTGGGGAGGCAGGGAGAAAGCTTCCTTCTCCATGATGTCCCCAGCAGAGACCTTCAGGGTGGGCGAGGCAGAGCAGCTCCCACATGGAAGAGTCGCTCTCTTCACAACATCTCCCACCCTCCCTTTGGGCACGAGGCCACAGGACTTGCTGCTGGGTGGCAGAGGAATCATTTCCACATCTTTCAGCTTTGGCTGTTTTTTCTGGTTCGTACAACCCATAATGGTACTCTGAAGAGCGGAGTCTTGTATGAGGGGCTTCTTTTATTTGGGAAGAAACTGGTTAAGTGGGACCTGTTCTTGGAGGTGTTTGCAATGGGAGGTGTTTGCCCCTTCCTACCTCTGCTCCTGCTTCCAGGTCCCATGGGGCCACCTCCAAGCATGGAGCCTCTGGCTTGAAATCAGCAAGCTCTGGTTGTGTCTCCAAGGTGGCGTGGACCAGCCTGGCCCACTGTCTTCTCCTGCCCAGGGATCGCGTGGTCCTCAGGAAGGAAAACAAGGTGATGGCTTCATCTTGATTTTTGGACCTGCAGCCTTGAAAACACTCCACAGCCCAGGAGCCCTCTCTGGAAAAGGAAAAGTAAAACAACATGACTTTTGTGAGCGTGCTGTTGCTGAAGACGCAATAAATAAGGAGACTGAACGGCACGGGAGCAATTTACTGCCACAAGTGGCTTTTCACTCCGAGTGAATTGGGAAGATATCCAAAGTTTGACCTCTGAAAATGAAATTATTAGCCTGGCATGGGAAAAAATGATCCAGAGCCTCCAGCTTTTAAGCCTCCTCCTTCCACCCATCCCCAGCTTGCTTTTAACCAAACATACCGGCGCCTCTTGCCAAATACGCGGCATAGTGCTACTGAGATGCGGACAAGTGTCTGCTGCTGCCCAGTGCTGCCAGTCGGCTTTAATTTTACCAGCAGGCCCTTTGCAGACATGAATCAGGCTGCTTTCGAGGGCTGGACCCAAACCAGGGCTCCACTTGTGAAAGGCAAGTGATTAAATGTTTGAACAAAGCAGCCAACTGGCATGGGAGCCTGCAAGCTGAGCGGGGCCGTGTCACATGAAGGCAACTTGATTTCTTCACCCTCAGCGTAATTCATGAAGATGCTGCAAGCAGGGAAAAATGAAGTCATTTTCTCAGCCTTTTGCAAAATGATGATTTTTTTTCCCCCCCCCTCCTTTCTCCTGGCTTTCTGCAGTTTCCAGCCACGCATTCCCCGCTCTTCGGTGGTTTGCTCTAAGCTTGTGTCGTGCGTGGCCAGGGATATGGTTTTGCTGACTTGTCAGAGGTTTGGAGCAAGCTATGGGGATGGTGTAAAGACCTGAGTAGGGAAAAACCTCCTGCCTGCTCCTCTGATGGCATCCACCCCCAAATTACTGCCAATCTCCACCTCTGCAGATGCAATGCTGGCCCCACACCGCTGTGCTTGGACTAGGCGGCCTGCAGAGCTGGTGGCCACCTCCTTTGAAGGTACAACTTGGAGAATCATGTGCTTGAAGCCATTAACTCAATGAGGAGCTCAGGGCTGCTGGCAGACCCATAGGGCTTGTGTTGGAAGGAACCCGTAAGGATCATCATAGACCCATAGGGCTGCCCTTCCTGATAGCCACAGGGTCTGGCTGTGGTAGAGCATCGCTTAGCTTCATCCTGAGGATGGTCGGAAGCTGGAGGAGGGATGGCAGCCCACCGCAGGGTATTCATATAGAATCATAGAACCATAGAATTGTTTAGGTTGGCAAAGCCCTTGAAGCTCCCCCAGCCCAACCGCTCCCCTACCCCTGCCATCCCACCCCCAAACCCTGGCCCTCAGCATGTTCCCCATGGCCAACCTCACCCTGCCCTGGCACAACTTGAGGCCGTTTCCCCTTGTCCCATCGCCTGTAACCGGGGATTAGAGACCAACACCCACCTCACTACAACCTGCTGTCAGGCAGTTGTAGGGAGCGATGAGGGCTCCCCTCAGCCTCCTCTGCTCCAGGCTGAACAACCCCAGGCCCCTCAGCCACTCCTCCTAAGCCTTGTGCTCCAGACCCCTCCCCAGGTCCGTTGCTCTCCTCTGGACATGCTCCAGCAATGCAACGTCTTCCTTGTAGTGAGGGGCCCAATGAATAGAATCATAGAACCCTATAGAATCACAATGACTTTTGCCTGGTTGGTGGGAGAAATGCTTGCATTAAGCAGGTGGGATCTCCAGCTTTGGCAAGGTGGGATGATGCCAGCCAGGCTCTCTAAACCACTGCTTGACCCCTGATGACAGAGCGGAGAATGGGATGGCTTTTGGGGTGGTGAACACCATCAAGCTTGTTTTGGGGACCCTCTGCCATTCATTGAGGAGTCCCTCCAGCAGCGTAGTGGGGTCAGCATCCACTAGCTTGCCTGACTTCATGCAGTGGGAGCTGGGCACCGTGCCTCGGAAAACAGCCTTCTCCCCTCTCCCTACATCCCCAGGGCACCGCAAGGTTTTAAAAGACCCATAAATGCTTCAGGGAGCATAAACGTCTCCACTGCCTTCGAGCAATGTAATCACCCAAACTACCTCAAATCCCCTCGATGACATAACCTTTTAAGTCACCTTCAGTTTTTAGCAGAGCTGTAAGAACTTAAACCACTAATAAGACATGCAGGCACGCATGTGCTTGTTCATGAAAGAGCTTAAGCCCTAGCATGTCCCTCCAGCAGGTCAGGGCTTGGGGACATGCAACGGGAGAGCGGGAGCAGCCAACAGGCTGCTGTGGGAGTTATGGGGTCCAGGTTCCTGCAGGTCTGACAGGGGCTGGAGCTTGGTCCTGTAGGACCAGGTGATGCTTTTTGATGTGAAATTAAGGATGACTGAATTGGGCTTTCTGGCCAAAGTCCTGTGATTGGTGATGGCGATTATGGCCACGGTTTGTCCCACAGGTCCTGCTGCAAGCTGGCCTCATCCTGCCAAAGGGTTGGTGTGGAACCAAGGGCTTGGGGATGGAGAGAGTTGATAGGAACCTGCTAAAATCTGGGGAGAGGGTGGATCACCAAATGTGTCTCCTTCACCAGTCATGCTGGCCACCATCTCGTCTATCTTGCTGTGCTGCGGCAAGGTTAAACCCATCCCAGTGTAGCCAGGGCTGCATCATTTCTGGGACAGACACCTCCAGTTCAGCAGCATGGCTGAAAGCCAACTCTTCTTGGGATGATGGGGTCAGAGGAATAGAAAAATACAAAGTTTTGTGCTTTTCAGGGCAAAAAGTGGACAAGGTGGACTTGCTGTCCCCATGGACAGCCCCATAAATAAAGAGCATGGTTCAACCAACTTCAGCCAGACTAGTGCCCAGTAAAGCCAAGGGACTGAGCCTGGTGGGATGGGGCAAACCAGCAAGGTCCTGCTCCTTAGGGCTAATGCTTGGCTGGCTGTGTGCTTATAGCACTTGTCCAGGGGTCCTTGAGAGGAGGAGCTGAAGCTGTTAGGGGGAGCAAGAGGTTTTCATTCAGAATGTGTTTCTACCCCAAAATGTCTTTTTTATTTCTTCTTTTTTTTGGGTAACAGTGAAAATGTCTCCTAAACTCAGGCTCCCCTATCTTCCCCACCATTCCCAGCCCTTCTGGTCTCTCTGGGGGAAATTCAGTCCCATAGCATCACCCTGAAATCACCTCTCCGTTTTCCAACGAGCACTTCTACTGACCTGTTTTAGACTGACAACTCTAATTTTTGCCTCAAACCCACCCGATTCTGTTCCTTTCTTGCAAAGGGAGTCCAGCTTGCTTGGAGGAGTTGCCATTTGGTCAGATGTGTTCCAGCCTAAAAAAACCAAAACACAGCAACAAAAAAGGCTTTTGGGGAATGTATTCAGTCTGGGCTCTGGTGGGTGGGATGTGGCCATGGGGGACAGCATGAAGGCACAAAGCTGTCCTTGCTCTTCTCATCATGGAGGGAGGAGAGCTCTCCCAAGGACCGTCCCTTTCTCTCACTTATCTTCTCCTGGTTGATTTTCAGGGCCGGATATGTTCTGTGACTTCAACGGCAAGAAGTACAGCCCGGGTGAGAGCTGGCACCCCTACCTGGAGCCACAGGGGCTGATGTACTGCATCCGCTGCAGCTGCTCCGAGGCACGTCCACTGCGAGGTGCCGCGGGAGGTGGTGGGGATGCTGCTACATTGGGGCATTGCTTTGGCAGCTTCTAAGCAGATCAATTCAGGTGTCTAATTTGACCAGAGAAGCCCTTTCCAGTCCCATAGGGACATTGGATTAATCTCTTTCCTTTTGAAAAAGCCTCCCATCCCCCTGGGGATGTTGGGTTGACCTTGTGAGAGAGCTGTCTCAATAGCGTTGGTGGGCTGTGGCTGGAGGTGGCTCAGGGCTGCTGTAGGACCATGAGTGGTCTTTGATGATGAGAGATGAGACCATGAGCTGGCTGATGGCGGGATCCAAACCAGGGATAGAGACATCTTTGACTGGGTGAGCTACAACAACACAATCTGTCATGGTAATGGGGCCATCATCCAACATCCTCCTCTTGCAGGCGTGAACATGTAGCTGAACAAACTGTCTTTCTCTCTCTCTCTCTCTCCCCAGAACGCCAACATCAGGTGCTACCGGATCCAGTGCCCAGCTCTGCAGTGTGCCAGCCCTGTCACCGACCCCCAGCAGTGCTGCCCGCGGTGTCTCGGTAGGTGGACATCCCACAGGGAGGTGGTGACAAGGTGGCCATGGTTCTGCAGGGCGTAGCTCAACTGCAGTCACTTGAATGCTCATGCCTGGGGCAGTGCAGTGATGCTGGGTCTGGCCCTGCTCATGGGGTCATGGCAGCAGCGACAGCTCGGGCTGCTTACATTGCTTTTTCCCCCCAAAATGTCATTTTGATGGAAAAGGGCTGTCTACCAGACCGCTTTCTTCAAGTGCCCCCAATCCCAAGAAGCCTTGTAGGGACAAAATGTCAGTTCACAGTTCAGTGGCAAACCAGAAGCTGGCACTTTATTCAGATCAGTTGCCAGCAAAATGTGTTGGACACAGGAAAAAAAAAATTTTGAAGATTTTAAACAAAATTCTTGAATTTTTCCCTCCCCTGGATGGGATGGCCTCCAACATGAGATGGAGTCACATAAAAAGGGCTTCTCCCATGCGCAATTAGCTAAAAATTAAAAATACTTTTTTTTCCTATTTTTTTTTTCCAATTTCTCAAATCATCAATGGTTTTTGACTAGCTTAGCCACAGCTCTGACACAAGACCCCGGGAGGTGAGACTTCCAGTTTCACCTTTGTGCTGAGCTCAGCGTGGTCAGGGCAGCCCCCTTCTCCAAAAGCTTTTGGGCACATAAATCCCCATGGGCCATGCAATGCCCCGGCCACTTCTTCGTGATCACAGAATCACAGAATCGCAAGGGTTGGAAGGGCCCTCTGGAGCTCACCCAGTCCCACCCCCCTGCTCAAGCAGGCTCACCCAGAGCAGGGGGCACAGGACAACGTCCAGGTGGGGGTTGAAGATCTCCAGAGAAGGAGACTCCACAGCCCCCCTGGGCAGCCTGGGCCAGGGCTCGGGCACCCTCACAGTCAACAAGTTCTTCCTCCCGTTCAACTGGAACCTCTTCTGCTTCAGGTTGTGCCCATGGCCCCTTG
>NW_009258308.1:469856-473720 GCF_000687185.1 Egretta garzetta | reverse complement strand
TCCCCTCTCAGCCTTCTCTTCTCCAGGCTGAACAAGCCCAGCTCCCTCAGCCTTTCCTCACAGGGGAGATGCTCCAGTCCCCCCATCATCCTTGTTGCCCTCCTCTGGACTCTCTCCAGGAGTTCCTCATCTTTCTTGAACCAGGGATCCCAGAGCTGGACCGAGTGCTCCAGGTGGGGTCTCCCCAGGGCAGAGCCGAGGGATAGGAGAACCTCCCTCGCCCTGCTGGCCACGCTCCTCTTGATGCACCCCAGGATGCCATTGGCCTTCTTGGCACCAAGGGCACCCTGCTGGCTCATGGTCAGCTTGTTGTCCACCAGGACTCCCAGGTCCCTCAGGTCAGCCCCCAGCCTGTACTGGTGCCTGGGGTTCAACCTCCCCAGGTGCAGCACTCGACACTTGCCCTTGTTGAACTTCATCAGGTTCCTCTCTGCCCAACTTTCCAGCTTGTCCAGGTCCCGCTGAATGGCAGCGCAGCCTTCCAGCGTATCAGATAACTGCGGTGTATCGTGATAACTGCGGTGTGTAAAGGTCTCCTTGGCCTTTTGGGTTGGGCTGGTAGGGAATCTATTGAGCATCTGTGCTACATCGGGGTCAGGCAAGGGCTGGCTCTCATCCCGTTGCTTTCTCATCTTCTTTTCCAGAGCCACATTCCCCTTCTGGTCTCCGGGCGCCTGTCAAATCCTGCCAGTACAACGGCACAACCTACCAGCAAGGCGAGATGTTCACCACCAGTGAGCTCTTTCCCAGCCGCCAGCCGAACCAGTGTGTGCAGTGCAGCTGCTCCGTAAGCTACCTGCGAGCCCGCGGGAGGCAGGGGGGACTTGGGGTCTGCTCCTGCACCCCAACAGTGTCCCACCAGGTCGAAAACCTCATGAGGACCATTGTCTGGTACCAGCCCATGGTGGGAAGTTTTATCATCAGGATCAGGTTGTCAGTGGAGGAGACTGATCTTCCTCTGAACTTCCTCTGAAATGGTGCTGGGTCCTCCCTGCCTGGTGACTAAGGACCACTGCAGAGCTGGGTGCTTCCCCCTCTGTCCGGGTGTGTTATCTGGCCTTGACCCAGAGCAAGGTGCGCTGCAAATGTCCACTGGGGCCTGGGGTCGGAGCACAAAGCACTTGCCTGCATCTCCTCCCTGGTGGAAACAGCACAAACAAGCTGCTCCAAGGATGGGTTATTCACTGGAGATCCCATGGGCCAGTTCTGGACGGACCCTGCTGGGGCTCCTTGGGTGGGCAGGGGGACAGCCCTGTCCCCACTGAGCACTCCAACAAGTGCATTTGCCTGCTGCCAGGACCAGTGCATCCAACTCTCCCGCCTGTCCCACCGAGGCATCGTACGGCAGATGGGTGGCACTTGGGGTCTGCTCCTGCACCCCAACAGTGTCCCACCAGGTCGAAAACCTCATGAGGACCATTGTCTGGTACCAGCCCATGGTGGGAAGTTTTATCATCAGGATCAGGTTGTCAGTGGAGGAGACTGATCTTCCTCTGAACTTCCTCTGAAATGGTGCTGGGTCCTCCCTGCCTGGTGACTAAGGACCACTGCAGAGCTGGGTGCTTCCCCCTCTGTCCGGTGTGTTATCTGGCCTTGACCCAGAGCAAGGTGCGCTGCAAATGTCCACTGGGGCCTGGGGTCGGAGCACAAAGCACTTGCCTGCATCTCCTCCCTGGTGGAAACAGCACAAACAAGCTGCTCCAAGGATGGGTTATTCACTGGAGATCCCATGGGCCAGTTCTGGACGGACCCTGCTGGGGCTCCTTGGGTGGGCAGGGGGACAGCCCTGTCCCCACTGAGCACGCCAACAAGTGCATTTGCCTGCTGCCAGGACCAGTGCATCCAACTCTCCCGCCTGTCCCACCGAGGCATCGTACGGCAGATGGGTGGCAGAGAGGACAACTGGGACCCTTTCCCCAGACGTGCTTGCTGCAAAGCAGGTGGGGTTTGTAGCCGGAGGACCTGGGGGAGCTCAGTGTGCCTGCAAGGCAACATGGATGCCAGCTCTTGGGCTTCAGAAATTCTCGCTACGTCAAGCCCGGTGCTGAGCTGGCAGGACTGAGCTGAGCTCCAGAAATTTGGTGGTTCCCAATGGCTGCTGGGTGCCTGGGTCTTGCGGTGCCTCCAGCAGGCAGCTGCATAGCTGGAGCTCACCCAAGACCCAGCCGGGAGATGATGGCAGAGAGATGGGGGCATTCGCAGCAGAGCCTGCCTCTCAGGGATGGCAACGGGCAGGCACCTGATGATCTTCATCCCCCTTTGCTTGGATTTAAGTGGAAGCTGCACCCAGGGCTGAGATGTGCTCGAGCACCTGGGTGGCCGGGCTGCACCAAGAGCCGATTTCATCTGGAAACGCTTGCAGTGTGTTCACGAGTCCTCTGGGCCGTCGCGTGCGGAGCTGTGCCCTGGAGATGTGCATGTGCTTTCCAAGCTGTCTACAAAAGATATCTGCAGGAAGCATCTGCCTTTCACACAGAGCTGCAATGACCTTTGCAGGACCATTGCATGCCCATCTTCCCTGCTGGTCCTGGTTGCCCTACTTGAGGGCTGCGATGGTGGCCAAGATGCTGTGGTCCTCAGTGTGTATCCCTGTGATGGATTGCCCATCCACCACCCATTGCTAAGCACCAGAGGGATGTTCCTTCTCTGCGAGCCTCCAGCAATGCCCTGAGGCGGGGCTTGGCTCCGCTTTGCCCAGTCCTCTCCCACAGGCTGGGATCCTGCTAAAAACCATCAAAAAATGAGTCCTGATGCTTCACTCGGGAGATGCGAGGCTGCCTGGCCAGTGCTGATGGGGAAGGTGTGTGGAGCACGGGGCTGCGCGTGCCGGGAACTGTGTGTTGGGAGATAAATGGAGCAGCACCTCCTTGAGAGGGAGCGAGGAAGGGGGATAAACAGTGTCAACGCTGGACTTGAATGCAACGGCTAGAGCCTCTGCCATAAAAAAGAAGAGGGCTGCAAACTTGGCTTTCACTGCCCATCGTACAGAGCCCTTGGATGGGACCAGGATCCACTGGTCTGTGCTTTGCTTGCAACAAATAATTTGACTAAGCTTGGCCAGGA
The DNA here is from genome assembly GCF_000687185.1 of Egretta garzetta. Classification (NCBI taxonomy): domain Eukaryota; kingdom Metazoa; phylum Chordata; class Aves; order Pelecaniformes; family Ardeidae; genus Egretta; species Egretta garzetta. Next base: position 470,657 of record NW_009258308.1, on the reverse strand, counting down.
AAAAAAAAGGGGTGAGAGCCCAAACCACCTCCCTCTCTCACGCCAAGAGCACACCCACAGTGGTTACCATCAACTGATGCTTGACAATAAAGTATCCTTGGTACCAGGATAGCTGGTCTGAGCCTTTGGTGCTTGAGCATGCCTCGGTTCTAGGTGGCTTGGAGCTGGGTGGCAAGAGGAATAGCTTCAGTGCAGAAATTACACAGTTTTGAGGCTGGTTCCTCTCTGATGGACCCCAACGGAAAGGCAGCCCATCAGGCTGGGGACAAACACCAGGAAGGAGCCCTCGAACCCGGCTGTATGTACCCACCTGGCCCTGCTTTCCCACCCCACCTGCCACTGTCCCCAGGAGTCTGCAGACCTACATGTCCTTCTTGGAGGCACTGGCTCTTGCTCAGGCTCTGTTTATTCGGCCGGACAATGCCTTGGATACAAAGGGGAAAATAAAAGGATGGCTGTGGAGCCTTGCAGTGGCAGGGTCTCGCCGGGCTGTGTCTGATGTTGTCAGCTGCTAGAACAGCTGCGTGAACAGCTGGTCTAAACCTCTTTGAAAACCGCCTCGAGACCAGAGCCTCCAGGATAAATCCTGCATTTTATGACATTTGCTCTTTCCCCCCCGAGGCAGGTCTTCGCTGCAAGCTGCTAGTCAGAAGGAGAAAGAAGAAAGAGGCTCCATGGCCAAATCCTGCTCCCTGCAGGTCTGAACCCCATGGAGGTCCCTGAAGTGGAGAGCAGGGTTTGATGTGCAGCCACCTCCACCAGATCCTCTCATTTACCAAACTTTCCTCCTCCTCTTCACAT
>NW_009258308.1:468836-469835 GCF_000687185.1 Egretta garzetta | reverse complement strand
GGTAGAAGAAGCTGCAGTGGTTTGTTTTTCTAAGGAAATCCTTGGTTAACCTTTTGGTTTTGGTTGACTGAGAGCTTAGGGGTACCCCAGAGGAAATCGCTGTGTGGAGAAGAGGACCTTGCAGTTGAGGTGTGGCTGCTGCTAGGCTGCTAAACATCCTTCTCTACCCTTCTGCAAAGCAGCAAAAACATAGCCGTGCAGCAAATGGGTGCGAATCCATTGGCTGAAGTGGGGCTGGGGTGCACTAAGGTCAAGACTGGCCTTGGCCTGTGGTTTTCAGCTTGAATCACTACAGCAATGATGCTGTCCAAACTAACTGCCAAGGCGGTGGAAGAACGTGTAGACCTGAACATCCATCCACAGCTTTCGACCCAGTGTCTTTGTGTGCTTGACTCTGGTGTTGTGGAATAACCCAAGACAGAGGGAGGGCAGAGCTGCGGTGTGGACCTAGGTCTGGGTTCAGCATCACACTTCCCCTTTCCACCTGCCTCCTCCAGGTCCTTGTCTTGGGAGATCTCAGAGAAAAGGTTTTTGTGCCACCTCGAATCGGTGGGTGTTAGGCAGAGTTTACAGGTGTGTGGTGGGCTGTTTCAGATCTGCTAGCACTAATGGTGCCTGAGAACAAGGCACTGCCTCCTTCTTTTTGGGAAAGACCACTCCACTCATGAGCATGTGGACCAGCAACCGGTGAAGCAGCCATGCTAGGAAAGGACACCATCCGCCATGCCGTGCCCTGCAGGATGGAGAGCACAGCAGGGGCAGATTTTCATCTTTCATCAGTTGCTAAATAGTTGGTGAGGTTTGAGGATGGACTATTGGGCTGCTTATGATTTATGCTAGATCTGCAATCTGAAGTGCTGGCACCCCAACATGGAGGACATACAGCCCTGCCTGGACCTTGGTAATACTAACAATGCTTTTTTTTTATCTCCTGCCCTCCTAGGAAGGCCAGATTTACTGTGGCTTGGTGACCTGCCCGGAGCTGTTGTGCTCCTCTCC
>NW_009258308.1:464878-468798 GCF_000687185.1 Egretta garzetta | reverse complement strand
GATTGGGGGTTGGACTAGATGACCTCTAGGGGTCCCTTCCGACCCAAAACATTCTATGATTCTATGACTCTATGATTTTGGAAGCCTGTGCTGTAAATCAGGCCACTTGCTGTGTCTTGGTTGCACCAGGAAACAAAAAATGAGGGCTCAGATTTTTTCTTGCACGCTTTCCCTCCCACACCTAGTTGTGCCCTGCCTCCCTGCAGCTCATACACTGGCTAGGGCTGAGCTCTTTGCCCTGCCACTGGTGCATCATGCAAGAGATGTGACCTGCATGGAGGGCAAAGTCCTCCAAATCGCTCACCCACCAAGATGGAGATGGTTGTGTGGACCATGTAAAGATGGTGTATGCTGCTGTTGCTCCAGGGGAGTTTCCAGGACAGTCGTGGACACCTCCCCTTCCACCCCAGTACAGCATGGCTGAGTTTCACTCCCACAGCTCTCCATGGGGGAGAAACTCTTGAATTTGTTGCTGTTTCCCCTGACTCACACCTGGGAAGGTAAGGAGAGAATCGAGCTCCATGTCTCCAGATGAGACGGACTCAAGAGTGAATGGGCAGGTTCACATCTTCCTGACAGTGAAGGCACAGCATAAAATGACTCTTTAATATGAGAAATAATTATGAAGCTGGAAGGCCATGGTGGTCTCCTGGCCACAGCCACATAATGACCTCCTCTAGGCGCCTCCTCCAAATTCTTCCCTTCTGCAATTTGTGCTCCTGTCTCTTAGTTTTCTTTGGTGCAGCTGGGGCACGTCATTGACTCAGGGAGAAATGTCTTTGGGTTTCTTTTGAGTGCCAGATCATCCCCATCACCTCCTACACTACCTCTGGGGTGTTTTTGTGCCACCTAACTTCAGAAGCTACAAGGCCATGTCTTTCCTGGAGCTGAGCTCTTATTAATTAAGAGTCAGTAGGGATAAAAGGGGGTTTGGGGTATGGCTCCCATTTGCTCTGGGTGATGTGAGCTGCATATTCAAAGCTCTTCTCTCTCCAGACCTCACAGGTAGGTCAGCACCCTGAAGAAAGCCACTTTTAGCCAGCAGGACCCCAGAGTGCAAATCCTCATTTGGCCCTGCCACGTTTCACAGGACAATGTTTTTTCCTTGCAGATGGCTCATATGAGAAGTCCACAGAAGAGGAACCCCTACAGTTAAACAGAGGTGTTGTACGTGACGTTTGCATTTTAAACCTCAGAATATTGCTTCTAGCACAGCCCCATTAAACAGCTCAAAGCAAGCCATTTGCCCTTGGCCACAGTCTTCTACAAAGAAATGACCCACAGCAGCTCAAGGAGGGCAGTCAGTTCCTTCGACAGCAGAACCACAGACACCTGGTTTGCAGATGAATTGTGTCTGGGAGTTGACTTTAGGTGAGGGCTATCAGTGTAGGCTGAGACCTCAGGCCAGTGGGGAAAGATTCTTGTCCTCTTCCTCTGAAACATCTCTGATGTCTTTGGAAGAGCAAAAGACCAGCAGGAACTGGAAATCTTGGGCTCTTCTCCTTGTTGGCCAACCTGTCTGAGGTTGGCTGGTAGGTTAAAACAGCTGAGGAACATGGACAGCACAGACTCAGAGGTGACCAACAGCCAGATGTGACCATTACCCATAGAGTCAGATGGGCCAAATCTCTCTTTGGGGGCATTTGCTTGAGGAGCTGATGTCTCCTCTTCACCCTGGGTGCAAAGGTGTCCTCCCTCCCAGTTGTAGCTCCCACAGAGCAGCCAGCACTGGAGCTGGCCACCAGCGTGCTTTCCCCAGGCTGTTTTTATCGGCAGCCCCAGCAAGGAAAAAGTGACTCCTTGGCTGCTGAGGGTTGATTCACGGTGACATTTCAGAGCTGGGCGGCCCACGCCAGGCCTGTGGGATTAGGTCACTTACAGCTCCTGGCCCTGTCCTTTTCCATACTGCTGGGTGAAACGCCAGCGTCACACCTCTACCACCTATAAAACCTCCAAAATAGACACAAGGGGACCCTTTGTGCTGCGTGTCTTGTCCTAGCGGTTTGCTCTTGGAAGCCTGGGATGTTCCTGGGATTTCAGTTCTGCCGGCTGGCAGCCCCGCACCAACCCTCCTGGTGCCAGCCAGGTGAAAGGGCAGGATATGGCCCGTCCTTATCTCTCTGATCCTGGTTGCATTGCATGGATATGGGTCCTCAGTTTCCCAGCAGGCATCTAGCAAAGACCAGCCTGGTTCCCTGCCTCTGTTAGTGGTGTAGGACCTCACCTGAGGGCATTGGGTTGAGCGTGGGACGAGAAGGGTACTGCCCCAATGAGGGCGACCCATTTGCAGTGTAGGGCAGACATCAGTATGGGGCATTGACCGAAACTGCTCAGCACCCTTTAGGTGGTGGCAGGCACCCAGATGGGTTCATCCCTGTGGTTTCTGGACCTTCCACCCCTGATGGAAGGTGTGCATGGCTTTTTCCAGCATGTTTTGGAGTGAGAACAACCCAACTGCCTGGGTCTGAGTCCCCTTCTTTTCTCTGACTGCTCACAGAGGCACTCGCAAGGCCAGTGCTTGGGGGAATCGATGGGCAGGAAGCCACCCGGAGCCACCACATCCACTCTTCTCAGTTCTTCCCTGGAGTTCATTCCCAGGAGCTTCAAACCCAAGGGAGGAGGTGGCACCACTGTGAAGATCGTCTTGAAAGAGAAGCACAAGAAAGGTAAGGGATGAAGGGGCCTGTCAGTCTGTACGTGGGCTAAGGTGACTTCTCCAGGACTTTGAATTCTCCAGGGAATCTTTTAGCCACAATTGTCCACCACCAAGTCCCACCTCCCACTCCTCCACAGCCAGACTCACCCAGCTATCTCAGCCCTGGTGGCCGACAGCCCCTTGGCTGCACGTATCTACCGCTTTCCAAGAAGGGTTGGAAGAAGATTGGTCCTCGGGGTGTTTTGGAGATCTGGAACCTGGCAAGGGAGGTGGTCAGCTGGAATACTCCACGTGGTCCTTCCAGGACAGTGCCACAAAGGGACAGGATGTTCCTCCTTGCACCTACCCACCACGTGCTGGGTCTGTCCCAGTGTTGTGGTCTTCCTCCTGGAGGAGAGAGTTGGAAAGTGAGATGAGGAGGCAACCCCAGGGAGCCAAAGGGGAAAAGACGGGTCCCTTCTCCTCTTGGGGATTCTCCCACCACTGTGTCTCCAGAAGGGCTCTTTCCAGTCCTTGGAGATGAAGCCCTGGAGGAAATTTTGGGACCTCCAAAAATTTTCATGGAGGAGTCAGCAGGTGGCACTCTTCACTGTGCTTCATGCCTGTGACAGCCTCTGAGAGACCCCGAGCTTGCAGAGGCTTGGAGGCAGGTGAGGTCCTGCCCACATTTACCACTGACCCCCACCAGGGTGGTTGACCCCAGCAGCCTCCATCTCCTGGAGCTGGTCCCTCTGCCCCATGGCATCTCCTGGCTGTGGTGGATGCAATATCCCTGTGTCCGCTGCTGCCAGATGTGCTGCCAGAGGACCATGTTCCTCAAGACAGCAAGGCCACCCATTTGCGAGGTGGTGAAATATGTTGAGCTCTGTCAAGCCTTGGGTGTGCAAAGAGGAGGAGGATTTATGTCCACCAGCAACTCTTTTCTCTCTCTCCTCCAGCTTGTGTTTACAACGGGAAGACCTACTCCCATGGGGAAGTGTGGCACCCCGTCTTCCGGCTCTACGGCCTCCTGCCCTGCATCCTCTGCACTTGCAGGGATGGTGTCCAGGACTGCCAGAAGATCACGTGCCCCAAGGAGTATCCGTGTGACTATCCCGAGAAAGTAGATGGGAAATGCTGTAAAATATGTCCAGGTAGGTGAGATCCCACCTGCTCCTGCAGCTGCCTTCCAGTTCCTTTCTTTAGCCTTGGTTTAAAGCCCACAGCAGATGTGTAGGTGTTCACGTCACTGATTGACTTGAATTCGCAATGGGTGAGTTCAGCA
>NW_009258308.1:439805-464603 GCF_000687185.1 Egretta garzetta | reverse complement strand
GCAAGCACTGATGTAAAGGTTGGCCTGTCTTGGAGGGCAGCAGAACTGACCCAAGGTGAGGAAGCTGCACTGATCCCAAAAGGTTGCATCTGTTGGGTGGGTGTAGTCTGGAGAAAGATGCCCAAGGAGAGACACGTTAAGAGTCTTCAGACAGATAGAAGATGCTTTCTGGGGAGAAGGCATGGTCTGTTCTCCAGACCTCCAGCTGGGACGAGAAGTCGTGGGGTTAAATTGTGGCAGCTGAAATGTAGGTTTGAGATCAGAAGGACACCTTCTGGGCGCAGGGTTATCTTTGGCACTCATGGTTTGGTTTGAATTTGAGTTGAGGTCCCTGTCCCTGGAAGGGGAGTGTGGGACACACACCTATTGGGGTGGGCCAGGTAGGATTGGGCTGGGGCTGGGGCTGGTACATGGTGGAGAGGACACCTTTTTTTTTCCATATTCAATGGGTTTTGGGTCTCTCAGTTGCTTCTTAGTCTTTGGAAAGCTGTTTACTTTAAAACCACAGCCCTGGCAAAGACGTGGCAGGGCATGAGATCTCCTGTTCCCACTGGAGAATATTTTCTAGGTTATACCTCTCTGTACTATCAGTCAGGGGTAGATGTTTAGATGATGGACCACCCACTGCTTTCCTAGAGAGACTAAAGATACCTGAGTGTCTCTGAGCCCGGCTGCAGATGCAGCAATGGCTGTGTGATCTCCTCTGACATGTGTCTCCAGGGTGGTTTCATGGAGGGGTATTACCGGGGAGAACAAGCAAGGGGCATTGCCACATCTGAAAATGGGGGCAAACAGACTGCAAAATAATTTCAGCTGTGATTTGCAAGGTTTTCCAGCCTCTGAGCAGGGAGGTTCTGGGATGGCCTCCCCAGGGGAGCGAAGGGCAGAAGCTCAGCGTGTTTTAATAAGGTTTCTGATATGTTTATGAGCAAGATTTATGACGTGGTGCCTGGTGGGAATGGGATGTGATGACTGAGCAGAGCCCTTCCAGTCTTGCATTCCCATTATAGCGGGTCTTTCTGGTTTCAAGTCTACAACTTTCTCTGCCGGGATCTCTTGTCTGCTGTTCAGTCTTCATTTATTTCCAGTTAAACACTCTGACCCAGCCAAAATTATTTTCTCCTTGCTTTCCAGTACTCGTAGATAGCGATCGCACACACATACGCGTCGCTCAGCCAAGTTACATGCTTGTCCTCTGTTTCACCGCACGGAGGTTTCGCCCATCTTCTTTTTCCAGGCGGTTTCCATGACTGTCCTCCTCTTCCTCCGTTGTACCCAGTAGCTTGGGGAGAAACGCTGAGCAATTTCTGGTTGCGAAAGGGATCCTGATCGAAGGGGAATCGTTGCGATGCATTGGTTGGATGGGCAAACCATCGCGGCTGCTGGGGGCAGAGCGAGTGGACGGGACCCCTGGGTCAGTGCTCCTCCTCCCCAACGCTGTTGACCATCGAGTGGCTCCAGCGTGAAGCTCCGAGGTTGTTAAATACCTGTTGTACCTACAAGAACGTGTGGTTCCTTCCCTCTCATGAAGGGGGGGCTGCCTCGATTGATGCGAAGAGCAGCTCTGGAGCGGGTGAAGTTTAGTGGTCTGGGACGGAGGTTTTCCTGCACCTGCACCCTGTGGTGGCAGAGATGAGGGTGGTGGGCTGTGGTCGTCCCCCCGCACATCACGCTGAGCCTGCAGAGCTGAACGCTTGTCTTCCATTGCTGAAAAAGCCTGGCTTTGCATCCTTTTAAATTGGGATTTCCATCCCCTCTCCAAGAAGAGTAGCTCAGGACCACCCCAGAAAGCACGGGGGAGAGCAGAATGAGGCCTAAAATAACTGTTCTACTAAAATAAACCCCACGTGTCTATTTATAGCCAAACTTTCTTTCGAGTAGTGTAAAAAGCTTCAGCATCCAAAATGACGGAGAGAACAAGGCTAAATTCAGCAGAGCTGGGCTCCCCTGCGTTCCAAGGACCACAACCAAAGGCAATAAATCTCCTTCCAAAACCATGGGGGATTCTTAATTACTCCAGATACATAAAATAATTAAAAAATTAGCAGCTCTCCTTTACCAAGGATGCTGAAAAAGTCACGTAGGGTCCTGCCGGTGCTCCTGGTGTGGGTCACCCCGCTGTTGCACCCCATGCGGGGAGGGGGCTCGGGCTGGGGCTGAGCCCACCCGTGGGTCTGAGCCGGGCGCGCTGCCCAGGCAGCCCAGCCACGGTGCTGGCTCCCGTGCTGTGGGCTCATCCTATCGCTTTGCTGACGTTGCTCCTCTGGGAAGGCAACAGGAGCAGGATGGGAAGCAGGGACTCCAGCCTGGGCTTTGCAGTGATGATGGCACCATGGTCTTTGCAGTGGATACAGGGGATCCAGGTGGAAAAAATCCCCATTCCCTATCCCTGCTGGCATAGAGGCTGCCAAAACCAAGGGGAATGGAAAATATGGGGATGAGCAGGTCCACAGATCCTTTATCAACATCTCACTTTGCAGCTGATCTTGGCTCTGGGCATCGGACCCTGGGAGCCAAGGTCCCATTCAGAGACGCGGCTGCACCACATGGCATCAAACCCAATGAGATGCCTTCTCCTCAGTTTGGGTGCTGAGATGGCTCTTCCAAGCTCCTTCCTGCCCGTGTTTAATGAACTCTGTCCTTGTTTCTGCCCAGAAATCAGAGTCAAACCCACCGATGAAATAGTCACCACCCGGTGTGGCAAGAACCCCAACCGTGTCCTGGTGTATATGTTTGTGCCGCCGAGCTCGGAAACCTCTAAGGAGATCCTCAGGACGATAGCGATTGAGAAGGAGCCCGCGGAAGAGGTGGAAATCTACAACTGGAAGCTTATTAAAGGTGAGTACCCTAATGAAACCAGCCAGAAACGGAGGAGGTGTGTGTGGAAACCTGGTACTTTCCAAGCTTTGTTCAATTTTTCAGGCTTTTCTCATGGTATTCCAGACCTTATGTAGCGAGTTGAAACCTGCTGACAGCAGGTTGGCTTTTCCAACTCCCCCTTTTCACACTCTATTTCTGCAGTTGCATGCAGACGAGGGGCTGGAAACCACTTTTGGCCCCAGTGTACCCTGCCACGAGCTACAACACTATTCAGAGGAACAGCATGTGGGCAAACAAGGCAAGGGCCATGGGGCTGCTCCTCCAAACCTGCCCCCTTCCATGCCAAACGCACATGGAAAACAAAACAAAAAAATTGTTCTGGTCATATATTTGCTTTTACTCTTTTTTTAACCCCAGTCCACCCATCATGGGGAGCAAAGCTTGCAGAGCTGCTGCAAAGGTGCGTGCAGGGTGGATTGTCCCCAACCCGCTTTTTGGATGGATGGATTTCGATGCTCCTGTTGGTGTGTCCTCCAGAGGTCAAAGCATGGCAAATACGCTGTCAAATGACACCAATCTCTTGCTCTGTCCCCATATCTTTAACTTTGCAACACTCTTAGGGACCAAAGGAGCCTATCTCTACTAGAGACGCTTGGTCCAGTAGATATTTGTGTTTTGTTTTTCTTGGGCCCTGGAAAGCATCGCAGTGCCCCAACCCCAAATCTCCATTGGACGTAGTCTACCCCTTGCAAAAACTTGCGCCTTGAGCACTTGAGGTTTGTCGCACCTTTACCTATGGAGACAGCGACCCTCAGCCCGTGTAGCTGGGTGTCTTCTGGACATCTGTAGGCAGATACTCTGGTCTCTTGGGTATGTTCATGTCTCACTCCTGTCCCTAAGGAGACCTCATCCCTCCTGGGGCTGGCTTTTCCCGGTTGCCGAGGGTAGGCACGCTTGGGTAGTAGCCAGAGAAATTAACTCCAGAGATGGAGCCCTGACTGCCACCATGTTTCCATCCTCCTGCTGCCATCCTCCGTCCTCCACCATGCCCCTCTCCCTGTCCTCCCCCCTGCCTCAGCAAAGCCTCCTTCACAATGGCACCTTGTAGCTGGAGGACAGCTCTGAGCCTGCACTGTCTGGGCCCCACCGTTTCCTCTCCTCGCTCCTTGGCAGAGGTCGCCACCCAAACCTTCTTGCCACCTTCTGAGGCCAAAAGCTTCGCGTCTGCACGGAGCTCCCGAGCCCTGCCAGCCCAGGACAGGGGAGGCCCTTGTCCCCGAGGCCAACACAGCTCTTTTGCTTGGCAGAGCAAAGTGTTACTATTGGGAAAGAGCATGAGCTCAGTCACATATGGATTCCACCTCTCCATGGTCCATCACTCTACCAACAGAGCAGCGTGTGTAGAGAAAAGAGGCTGCAAGTTGCGCCTGGAGCTCATCCATCTGCCTTTGTATGGGCTTATGATACCTACGTGGCCTCATCTATTTCTATGCCGGGACGGTTTCCTCCATGAGGCAGGAGGAGAAACCGGCGCCAACACCCAGCCAAAAGCTTTACCCAGCTTGCTGGTGCTGCACCACCAGCCCCCAGATGAGTGGCAGTGGGGGCTTCCCCATGTTTTTAGGGGTCTGAACACCTCAGGAGTTTTGAAATGTGACTTTCTGATGTTTTAGAGCAGGAATTATCATGGGGAGGGAGGACAACAGATGAACAGGCAGGACTAGAGAGGGACCAGCACGGTTTGGAGGCTCTGTCGTTGACTCCTGCCTTGGACCCTGCCTCGCTGGAGGTCTGGGCTGTACTCAGAGGTGCGGTCCCCCCGTGGACCTCTTTCCCACATTTACCCTGCCAGGCTGCTGATTAGACATGGATCAAAATATTCCTTTCTATCCTGCAGCTCTGGAACCCTCAGCAATCCCCAGTGTTTCACTGTGCTGGTATACCCTTGCACCTGGGCTGGAGGAGACCTGTGGGGTCTGGACCAACCATCCCCACGCTTTTGTGGCATGTGCTTGAAGATCTCCTGCCATGGAGACTCTGTGGCCCACCTTATTTCTTCCAGAGCCACAGACCCCTTCCTAAGGGAAGACTTTTCCCAACATGCAGCTTCTCTGCAGCTCGAGCTCATGCCTTCTCATCCTCTCCACCGTGGATGTGAAGAGCAGACTCCTTTCCTCTGAAGGTGCCATCAGATCCTGCCTCTGTCCTCTCATACACAGTTTAAGCAGTTGAGTTTTCTCAGTCTTTCCTTGATGTTAGAAATTTCTGGTTCTTTGGTCCTTCCCATAGCTCTGCTCTGGACTCTTTCCGTGTCTTTCTTGAAGTACAGAGCCCAAAACGGGGTGTGGGGCTCTGGTCAAAGGTTGTGTCCTGCTGGGATGGGTCTCATACACCCATGCTCCCATCTCCATCTGCCCGCTGAGACTTTATTTTGCAGTTGATTTAGCAAGTCCTGAGACCAGTTTCTTGATTTAGACTCTTCATTTCCCAGCCCAGCATTAAGTATTGTGTTTAGAGAGTCATGTTGGTTCCCCAGAGAGAACCAGCGGAGAAAAGCAGTTACAATATGTCCTGTCCACCCATTTTAGGGTGGGTGGAATGGCACAGTGGAAGAGCCTGTCTCTCCCTTGTCTCTCCCAAATTAGGAAAAATGATTTGCTCCCTTGGTGATGGGTCTGGTCCTTAATTAATTCCTTGTGCTCTACTGGACTCTACTTGCTCTTTGGTGCTGAGGCAGTGCCTAAACCATAGAATCACAGAAGGGTTTGAGTGGGAAGGGGCCATTAAAGCTTCCAGCCCAACCCCTGCCATGGGCAGGGACGTCTCCCTCAGTGTAAAGAATTTCTTCCTCATGCCCAGCCTGGATCACCCCTCCTTCAGTTTAAATCCATCCCCCCTTGTCCTGTCGCTACAGGCCCTGCTAAAATCATAGAATCATAGAATCATAGAATGTTTTGGGTGGGAAGGGACCCCTAGAGGCCACCCAGACCAACCCCCCTGCAGGAGCAGGGACACCTTGAACCACATCAGGTTGCTCACAGCCCCGGCCAACATGGCCTGGAATGGTCCCAGGGATGGGGCCTCCACCCCCGCTCTGGGCAACCCCTGCCAGGGTTTCACCACCCTATGGTCTGTCCCCATCTTTCTTATCAGCCCCCGTTGAGCACCAAGAAGGTTGGTAAGTGCCCAACAGCCCCACCATCTCCCCCCATCTCATCCTAAACTTTGCAAAGAACACTCCTGCCTGTTGGACAGGACCTGCTCACTGGGAAATGGCATCACCCTTTTCCAGCTTCAGCCTCCATCGCCTCTTGGGGTGGATGGCAGTCACTGTGGGCTATTCTTATCTGCCCTGCCTCACGCCCTCCTTGGGCGCGCTAGAGCATCGTCCGCATTCCTCTGCTGCTCCCCAGCTCCTGGCATGTGTCAGAAACGACCGTTCCGGAGGCCAAAGGTCTCAGCCAGCTCTCCAAGGGCTCTTGGGTGAACATTATCTAGGTCGGTTGATTAAAAGATGTTTATCTCTTGTAGCTCTTGTTTAAAATATCCTCTTGGTTACTAATGTACTGGAAAGTGCTTCATCAGCCACGGGGACTCTGCGCACACCCTCCTGCTCCTTTCTAAGTATAGAGCAGGAGGATTTATTGAACACTTGTGCCTTTCTTGCGTCATTAACAGTTTTATTATGTCCATCCAGTCTCTTCTTTTGTTACTGGTAGGACTTCTTTTCCTGACCCACTTAAAGGACTTATTAATAGTCCAAATATCCACATATTTCTCTGGATGTCTCTGGCTTCCTCTATTCATTTTCCACAAGTCCATAACATTTCATTTCGACGGATTGCTAGCCCATTCCCACTTGTTACAGACTCTTTTACGTGTAATCGCTGCTGGGAATCAGGGAAAGTCTCTTAACCAAATAAGGGGGACCATTTACTGCCTCTGACATCTGCCGGCGGCGAGATGCTGGACGCACGGGGAGCCTGGGTGAGAGGTGGTGGGGAAGGATAAGCCAGGCATACTTGCCCGGTTTGTCACGCATTGCGGGCGAATACGAGTATCGTAACCCCTAATCCTGCAGAAAGGTCGCTTCCGTTGCTAAATGCAGGTTCTGGGTTTCTTGGGTCAAATCGTCTGAGTCAGGCACCTCGGCTGATGGGATGGTGCTGGCACCGGCAGAAATATCAATCTCTGCTGAGGTCATTCGTGGCTTTTTCCATCCTGGAGGAGTTTCAGGGCTGGGGGCAGAGGGCTGGGAAACATCGGTCCCCATTTGCTTCCAGGAAAGGAAAGCATCCGAGGATGGAGGGGCCTCTGCGGTCGGGGAAGATGGGTGGTCAAGAGTGAGCAGAGAGGACGGGGATCCCATTGGTCTCACCTTCATTTTTCTTACAGTTTTGGGGGAGGTCTGACCCACTTCAGATGCTTTTCAGAGCAACAAAACCTTATTGCTTTCGCCTGCTTCGTGGGGTTGTCCCTGCTGTGTTCTGATTTAACGAGCGGTTACTGATTTCCAACAAGATTTCTCCTGGTCCTTGGCCAGCCCTGGATTCGCTCCCAAACTCCCACCGGGCTTCAGCAGCAGGTCCTGCACCAAACCAGGACCCCAGGGACATCCAGTGCACCCCGTGTCCCTTTTGCACCTCGGGAGGGGACAGAGAGGTGTGCGCCCAAACCCACCAGAGCCTTCCATTGAGCATCGCAGAGTCTGATGCCCTTTCTTTCTCTCCGCAGGGATATTTCATCTGATACAGACCAAGAAGATCAGCAAACAGGAATTCAAGCAAGAAGCGCAGAACTTCAGGCTGATCACCAGGACGAACGAAGGTAGGGAGAAGAAAAATCCCATTCCCCCACTCCGCCAGCAGCCCAGGTGCCAAACGACCCCGTGTTTTGCTGCGTAAATCCCGGCATAGCGTGTGGGGCGAACCGCAGGGAGAAGGCTTGTGCAAACATAGCTGGGTCGGGGCGGACCTGTCTTCACACGCATATACAACACTCCTGGTCAGCAGTCACATTTTCGCTTTATGGTATCAAAAAGGGCAGCCAGCTTTCTAAAAGTGGATGCACGCTTGTGAAATCCAAAGGCTTCGTCTCTCCAAAGCCCGTAAAACCGTTTGATTTTTATATCTAATCCATCTGGCATTACGGGGCCGGGGGGGGGCGGGGGGGGGAGGGGAAAATGAGGAGGCATTTCAGTGCACATGCCGAGAGTGCCTGCGCGGAGCAAAACTGCTGTGCTATTTCCCCCTGGCTGCCTCTTCGCCCGGGCTGGGGTAGAGTTTAATGGGTTTGGTTCGGATCGGAGCCATTACCGTATTGTCCAGCGCCCATGGGTCATCGGGTCAGCCGGGAACGGCGCTGCTGCCCAGTGCATACCAGCACACCCAGTGCCCCAGGGAGGGTGGAGATTTGTTTTCACCTCCAATCCATTCAGGACAATATCTCATGACCAAACCTTGGGGGATTTTCCAGTCCCTGCTCCCAGGTTGGGTCTCACCCCCTGATGGGGTCTCTGGCACCTATCACCCTCTTCTTGCCTCAGTTTCCCCTGACAAATAACCCTGTTGTGAAACCATCCCTCTGCCGTTGCTCCAAGTTCTAGGAAAGCATTGGCCGGTGATTTCTTCACAACAGGAATTAATTCAGCTAGAAAATATGCCTCCAGTGGTGGTGACGACATTAGGGCTGCATAATCCTTGCTGGGATTACAGGGGAAGCGACCACCTAGAGGGAAAGCACCTCCAGCCACCTCCTGCAAGCACGGGGATGCTGGTGTTTTGGGGGAGCAAAGGAGAGGGATAAGGGAGCTTTGCGCTCATTTTTTGGGGTGTTGCCCAGCTCCCAGCGATGCATTTGCTTTGCAGGGAGTCTGCAGCTCACCAGTGAGGCTGGGGGGGGATTTGGGGGAGTCTCCTTCTGCAGCAGGACCTTCCCCGACCGTAGGTGGTTCCGGCACCCTGCACGAAGAGCCAAGGCTGGGGCAGCAGTGGAAAAATGAGTATAAATGGAGGGGGGTTGAGCAACCCACCCCGAAGAAATAGGGCTGATAGAAGGGGGGAGAGAAGCAAACCTGCCCATGGCCCGTGAAACGTGAATTTTGGCCTTCTGATGAGTCAGAGGACAAGCAAAACGCTTCCCTCCCATGAGAGGCAGGGAGTCAGCCAAATCCCAGGCACCCGGTGGGGAGGGCATGGCCCTAACCGCTCACACTACAGCATCCTTTGAGGGGGCGGAGAGGGGGATTCATCCCTGCTTCAGACCGAGCTCCTTTTCTTTTCAGAGCGTGCGAGTGGTTTCCAGGGAAGGCGTTGGAAATGCCATTGATTGTGCTGTTAATTGCATTGCAGGAGGTCTATATGTGATATAGAATCATAGAATCATAGAATGTTTTGGGTTGGAAGGGACCCCCAGAGGTCACCCAGCCCAACCCCAACACAGGGAGCAGGGACACCTTGAACCACATCAGGTTGCTCACAGCCCCGGCCAACCTGGCCTGGAATGTTCCCAGGGATGGGGCCTCCACCCCCTCTCTGGGCAACCCCTGCCAGGGTTTCACCACCCTCACTGGAAAGAATTTCTTCCTTCTATCCAGTCTAACCCTCCCCTGCTTCAGTTTAAAGCCATCCCCCCTTGTCCTGTCCCAGCTGGCCCTACTAAAAAGCTTGTCCCCCCCTTTCCTCTGGGCCCCCTTGAAGCCCTGACCGGCCGCACTCAGCTCTGCCCGCAGCCTTCTCTTCTCCAGGCTGAACACCCCCAACTCTCCCAGCCTGGCCTCACAGCAGAGGGGCTCCAGCCCTCGCAGCATTTTTGTGTGATATAGGGCCCCTCTTGACCTCCAATACCATTTTAATTGCCAAATGGCAAAGCCCAGGAGCAGATTACTTGGCCACTGCTGAGCTGCTCTGGCCGTGGCCAGCGCTGTGGGCAGATGTCTCTCCCCACCTCTCTCCCAGCATGGTCCTCATGGGTCCTCCAGTGCGGAGGGTGCTACGTGTGGGGTAAATTGCGTTTTCCTGCTCCAAGGGTCATTGCTAATGAGTGACCTCTCTGCTCATCCAGGTCACTGGAACATCTTCCGAGCCCAGACGTCAGAGCTGAGGATGACAGAGAGCCCGGAGAAAGAAACAAAGAACTTGTAAAGAAAAAAAAAAAACTTTAACCTAGCTATTGATTTATCTCCACACACCCACACCTACACACGTACACGTATGTAAGACAAAAAGAAAAAAAAAAAAAAAAAAAGCTGCATTATTCAATAGACCGGCACAACAGTAAAGGATACACTAGTGTAAATTACAGCAATTCCAGCCAACCAACCAAACGGAGCCGCGGGTGCCTCTCTCCCGGGGGAGAGCGCAAGGGGCCGGCCGGCGTCTCCTGCTACCCAAGCCGTCGGGTGTGCAGAGGGAGGAAGGAGAGATGATGGGGGAGATGGGGGACCTGGTGTGACGTGCAGAGGTGGGATACGTCCCCGACACCCCGGCTTTTCTGAAGAGCATCAGGAGCTAGCAGTAAAGCGGGACAAGACCATGCTTTTTACCACCGCCGGCACAAAGATGACCTGCAAGGAGAGAAAAATCATCCTTATTTCCTTTCGTGGAGCCCCCGTGATCTGCAAAGGGTTTCTTTGGCCGAATACCCTCCAAAGGGCATTCCTTGAAAAATCCTCGGTCCTTTCTCCTCTGCTTCAGCTGGGAGGATTCTTCTGCCTTCTTTGCAGGTCGCTTGAGGATGTAGTTTTTGGGAGGACCCACCTGCTGACAGGGTCTGAGCCCCCAAACACTGCACTAAGGTCGCTACTAAGCATGTTATTATGCTATATATTTATATATATCCTACATAATATCTACTGGGCTGTATTCACAGGAGGGGCATCTCCCAAAGGGCGAACAGGACCATTTCTGCAGTGTGGGGAGGAGGGCGGGCAGCAGCATCACTCTCCCCCTGTCTGGAAATAGCTTTGGGGGATTTTCAGGTTGTTTTGGTACATGTATTTATCCCTGGTTTCTTGTTTTATTCTGTTTTGATAAATCTATTTATTTGGAGATCCAGAGCTGTCTGATAAATCTGATTAAAGCGTCTTCTTGATTCAGCCTCCTGTGCTGGCTTTCCTTTCCCCATAGGGTCTGTGTTACAGCTCAGGGGGACCTCGTTGGGTCCCAGTAGGGTCTGATCCCCTCTGCACCCACTCGGGCAGCGTCCTCAGCCTTGGGATGCAGGACTGGGGCAGGCAGAGAGCATCCCACGGATGCTTCGCTCATCAGCAGGGAATCATCCCGCCCCACCGGCTTACGGTCCACAGCCGATTCGGGGCTGGAAACGGAGCTCGGGGCTGGCAGCGGGCACGGGGATCAGGCGAAGGCTGGAGGCAAACCTGGGCCAGGAACTGGGAGGTCCTGGCGTGCTGGACGGGCACCCAAGCAAGCTGCTAAGTGAGTGCAGGTGCTCCCTCTTGGACAGGCAACCGCTCACGTGGGGCTATAAACGGCTCAATATGAGCAGCTCCCACCCCAGGGACGGCCCTGCCTTCCCCTTCTCTCTTCGTTATGCTCCCAAAAAAGCAGCGGTTGCTGCCACGCACTCGGGACGTGGCCAGGAACCAGGTCTGTGCACGGCCAAAGGATCGCGAAGCCAGGGAGCAAAGCGCCCGCAGCTCCAGCGGACCTGCGGCAAACCGGGGATAATCGGAGCGGACGGTGGGCACCGACCTGGCCCCGCTCGCCGGAGCCCCGCAATGATCCAAGCGACATCTGGTTAAATTTATCCAGGAAAAAAATCCCAGTGGTGCTTTGGGCATTGGGGGAGCCCCCCATAGCGTGGGGCGAAGCCGCCCTCTCGCCCCATGGCCGTGTGCATGACTGCAGCCCTGCCGGCCCCCAGCAGAGCCCGACCCCTCGCTCGTCAGGCTAATTAACTCCCCCTCGCGCGCCCTAATTGAAGCAGAGCTGAGGCCCCGTTTACGCTGGCTCACCAGCAGCGGCAGGCGTTGGAAATGGGCTCCGAGGGATGGCCTGGAGAAAACCAGCACAAACCCTGCGCTGCCCGGCCCAGACGGGGCTTTCTGCAGGTGTCTATAGGTTACTGAGCCCCTATAGCTTATACTGAGCCCCTGTAGGTCATGGTGAGCCCATATAGGTTATGGTGAGCCTGTATAGGTTATAGTGAGCCCATATAGGTTATAGGGAGCCCATATAGGTTATAGGGAGCCCATATAGGTTATGGTGAGCCCATATAGGTTATAGGGAGCCCATATAGGTTATAGGGAGCCCATATAGGTTATAGGGAGCCCATATAGGTTATAGGGAGCCCATATAGGTTATGGTGAGCCCATATAGGTTATAGGGAGCCCATATAGGTTATGGTGAGCCCACATAGGTTATGGTGAGCCCGTACAGATTGCAGTGAGCCCCTATAGGTTACAGTGAGCACATATAGGTCATGGTGAGCCTGTATAGGTCATGGTGAGCTCATATAGGTTATACTGAGCCTGTATAGGTCATGGTGAGCCCATATAGGTTATGGTGAGCCCGTATAGGTTATAGTGAGCCCATATAGGTTATAGGGAGCCCATATAGGTTATAGGGAGCCCATATAGGTTATGGTGAGCCCACATAGGTTATGGTGAGCCCATACAGATTACAGTGAGCCCCTATAGGTTACAGTGAGCACATATAGGTCATGGTGAGCCTGTACAGGTCATGGTGAGCTCATATAGGTTATACTGAGCCTGTGTAGGTCATGGTGAGCCCATATAGGTTATAGTGAGCTCATATAGATTATAGTGAGCCCCTATAGGTTACGGTGAGCCTGTACAGGTCATGGTGAACCCATATAGGTTATGGTGAGCCCATATAGGTTATAGGGAGCCCACATAGGTTATGGTGAGCCCGTACAGATTACAGTGAGCCCCTATAGGTTATACTGAGCCCATATAGGTTATGGTGAGCCCATCTAGGTTATGGTGAGCCTGTATAGGTTATAGTGAGCCCATATAGGTTATACTGAGACTGTATAAGTTATGGTGAGCCCCTATAGGTTATAGTGAGCCCGTATAGTTTATAGTGAGCCCCCACACAGGCAGGAGACCTCTCGGGTGCAAAGCAGCTGAGTGCCGTGCACGCAGAGCTCCTCAACCATCTCCAGGTGGATGGTGCCGGCTACTCCACATCCAGGAGAAACCCTTTGGCGAGCAGCGACAGAGGAACCTGCCGTCCCCTCACCGAGCAATCTCTACCCAGCGCGTGGCGCATTATATTGCTTCTAAAAAGCCTGTTTGAAGTAACCACGGAGCTGCATGACCCCCGTCATGGGGTCACCCTGGACCCCTGCCTGAGCTTTGTCAGGGAGACGTGGAGGTTAACAGTGACATGCAAGAGGGAGTCTCTTTGGAGAGAGGTTTCACGGAGCTGCAAGGTGGAGACAAAGCAAACCCATCCCAAGGAGCTTCCCACCAAGAGATGCTGCTGCCGCCCAGTCCCTTCCCAGGAAACACGGAGGGGATCGCCCTGGTTGCTGCTCCAGTGCAGGTTCTCCGGGCTGGATTGGGTGTGCTCTGCTCCTGCTCCTGCCGTTGTCCTTGCACTGAAGCTGGTCCTAGCAAACAGGGCTTGGTGCCGAGCGTACCCGTCACCAAAGGAAGATGGGGAAGTCTCCACAGATGCCATTTGCACAATGTGACTGTCCCATCCTCCCATAACTTCCATTATCTCCCAGACCCATCACTCCCCCAGGCCCAGGCTGCCTCCAAGCAGCATCTCATCTTCTCTGGTGTCATCTTTTCTGGTGTTACGCCACTGCCAGCTCTCTGTTGTTGCGAGTCGGGTTTTCTGCTGCCTTTTAGTTACCCCAGCCCTGCTTTGGGACGCTGTCATAAAAGGCACCCCATAAATTTTATATTGAACAGTAAAACATTTTCGCCTCGGCTGCTCTTCCCCCTCACTCGCTGCAGCAACGCAGACCAAAGGGGTGAGCTGCAGTGAGGCAGGAGCCAAGCGCCGCATCTTGGCTGCTGGCTCCTGGCAGAGAAAACTGGGACGACATTGAGTTTTGCTGGTTTGGTTGGGGGAATAAGGCTGGAGGCACCTTGCCTTGTGCTGGTCCTGGAGCAGCACCAGTGTTTGCTGTCCAAGGGACACAGGACAGCTTGTCTCCAGCCAAGGAGACCCCAAAGCCTCCTGTCTGCTCTCTGCGGTGGGGAAGGAAGGGCTCTTATCCATCTGAAGTGATCCCTGAGCCAACAGGAACATGAGGGGTGGGCTCAGTTCTCCCTTCAGATGGCAGAGCTGCAACCACGGGTTTCTTAGGTGGGTTCCTCACCCTTCCCCATCCATCCATCTGTCCATCCATCCATCCATCCATCCATCCATCATTTCCCATCCATCCATCATTTCCCATCCATCCATCCATCCATCCATCTATCCATCCATCCATGCATCCGTCCATCCATCCATCATTTCCCATCCATCTATCCATCCATCCATCCATACATACATACATATGTACATCATTTCCCATCCATCCATCATTTCCCATCCATCCATCCATCCATCCATCTATCCATCCATCCATCCATCCATGAATCCATCCATCCATCCTTTCCCATCCATCCATCCATCAGTCCGTCCCCATCCATCCTTCTCCAGCCATAACCATTTGGACCCTCTGGCTTTTCCTTCCCTACAGTGGTATGGGAGGGAGAAGACATCAGCTTTATCCTGGTTTACCCTGAATGCTGGCCAGTGTCAGCAACCTTCATTTCTCGCAGGACTGTAAAAAAACATCCCGGCGGAGCGCTGGGGACAAGCACAAGCGCAAGCACAGTGACCAACCTCTGCACATAGCGCTGCCTGGTGACGTGTGGCCGAGGAGGGGCTGAGAATTGCTGTGGGGCTGGACGGGGCTGCAAGCGGTGGGTAATCTCCTGCAATTGTGTCAGTGATACGCCAGACCCGTCCGTCCCAGGAGCCTGCCCTAATGACCATACCTCCCCACGGGGGACCTCTTAGAGGCCGCTTTCCCCACGGGGGCATCTCTGGGGATTAACCCTTTTAATTGGATCAGCAGCCACAGATCAGAAGCCAACATTTCGCAGTCGGTGGCGTCGCCTCCCTCGCCCCGCTCCTCCTCCCTGCGTCCATTCGCCTCTGCAGGAATCACCCCGGTTCCACCCCGAGCCGTGAAGACGGGGTTGATTTGGGGGCAGAGCTGGCACAGTGCCGCGGCACCTTTCATCGCTTGCGACATTTGAGTTTGCAGGGCAGGGACGGGCTTTCTGCAGAGGGTTTGAGGGGGCTGCTCCCGGGGGCTGCAGGGGATGTTCCCTGGGGACAGCCCACGTGTCCCACTGCCACCTCCACTGCAGCCCTGACCACGTGGACGCCTGTCCCACCATGGCTGGAAGGCCCACAGGGATGGGGTCCTTCCCAGCATATGCAGGGCTGAGGCCACCCTGCCCTGCCATACATCGAGCCAAGTGTCCACAACCCCTCACTGATTTGCTCCCCTTTTACCCCCAAGTAGCTCAGCACCTTTCTAAGTCTTTCTTTACAGCTGGGCCACCTTCCTTACAGCTTCTTAGCACGGTTCAGAGCTCCATCATTGTCCAGTGGTCACTCATTTCTGATCCGTTCAAGGGTTAGGAACAAAATCTCACAATCCTGACTGCACATCTATGAGCAAGGAGAAGCCTTAGCTTGTGGTTGCAGAGATGATGCACGGTATGGGCAAGATGGAGCTCTCCGAGCCCTCCCCGCACAACGTGGGCAATGTCCCCCTGCTCTGGGCTGCCTTCCCCGTGTTCCTCTTGAATTAGCCCCGGAGCATGAGGAGTTTCAGCCAGCTCGGGTATTTGCTGATGTGGATGAAACCCCTGAGCAGAAAGCCAGGACCCTTTGGTGGCACCACTGAGCTGGAGGAGCAGCATGGGTCTTGGTGCTGTCACGGAGAGGTTGCCTGACGTCTTGAGAGCAAAAAAAAAACCTCAGAGGAAACACCCAAATGCAGCTTGTACGACAGGGAGGGCTTTGGGGCGTCAAATGTCCTGTCCAAGAGAACCTGGCATGGACCCAGACACCAGCCCTGGCCTGGGCCAGGAGGAGAGGGGGACATCAGCGTGCCCAGCCCTGCAAGGAGAAGGGCTCTTGCGTGAAGGTTGAGGTGGCATCAATGGGTTTTGCCACCTGAGCTCCTCCCTTTAACTCACTGCGGGCTCCTCCAGGTATTTGCAGGTGCATCCATGCACCTACGGCAGCAACTCTTCCGTTGGAAGGGATTTGGCTGCATGGGGCAACAGCAACCCACAGGGGTGTTTGATGCAGCATCCCTGGCTGGGGCAGTTGTCCCCTCAGCCCAGGCCTTTCTCAACCTTCAGGGTGAAGATGTCACGACCTAACTGTGTGCTGCCACTGCTCCTGCAGGACCTCCATCACCTGCCACTTCTGCAGGACCCATATCTCCTGCTGCTTCTTCTGCAGGACCCATATCTCCTGCTGCTTCTTCTGTGGGACCCATATCTCCTGCTGCTTCTTCTGTGGGACCCACATCTCCTGCCGCTTCACCTACGGGACCCACATCTCCTGCCAGCCCTCCTGAAATCCCTCTCTCCTCTTGCTTTGATCTGTTTTGCATTCAAGAAGTGCATCAGATATCCCATGGCTGGTGCAACCCGTGCTGAGACACTTTTGGTCTCTGCAGAGCGTGTTTGCGCCCCAGGTCCATTTTGGGTCCCCAGTCCCAGGCAGGCAGTAACTGGCTGGATCTAGCCCAGCTGGAAGCTATGCCGAAAAGTTTTCCCCTTCAGGCTGATCAAATGCTGGAGCAGGGACCAAGGGAGGGGGGTGGGCATCTCCATCCTTGGAGAAACCCAGCCCTTGCCTGGACGCAGCCCTGAGCAACCTGATGTAACTTCAAAGCTACCCCTGCTTGGAGCTGTGGGTTGGACCAGGCACCTCCTGGGGTCCCGTCCAACCTGAATTACCCCGTGGCCGTGTGCTCTGGAAGGGATGGCAAGTCACCATCAGAAATCTTGGCTCTACCTCCAGGGTCTTAGGGTTTTTTTTACGTCAGAGCCATGCTATTTCATGGTCTATTATCAGGTTAGTCAAAACACTTCTCCAAACTATATGTCTATATAATTGCCAGCTACACTCACTTCCTTGGCTCCTGCTGTTTTCCATTGCATCGGATTTTCAGTCATGCAAAATATCTACTTTCACCTTAATCTGCATGAAGCCCCCCCCTTCCCCGCAGGCAGCGCAGGAGTGAAGGGGAAGCCAATACCTCTGGGCTACGTCCACCGGACCCTCGTTCCCCACCAGGCAAGACGGAAGAGCAGGGGCTGGTGACGTGTTCCACTCAATTTGGGGTGTTGCCAGACCCTCAGGGCTCTGCCACGGGGAAACTGAGCCACACAGAAGAAGGTTTGGTTGGGTTTGGTGCTGCCCTGGAAGTCCTGTGTAAAGCCCACGGCTCTCCAGATGGTTTGAAATTTTGGTTCGTGAGTGAAGCGTCTCCCAACGAATTGGGATGTACCTTCTCGTGTCACCTTCCCTCAGCCAAGGGGGGAAATTTTGCCCCAAAGGGATGGGATCAGCTCATAAAACAGTGCTTGTAGCTTTGCATAGAGACCTGTGCACCACGCTGGGCGAGCCGGTCCCCTGCATCCGCTCTCCCCTGCACATCCCTTTCTTTTTCAGCACTAAAAAATGGAGAAACCAGAGGACCGGCCATGCTGGGCGGCTCACAGGCCGCTCTGGTGCCACCGTGGACCTGGCCCCTCTCCAGACTAAACAGTTCTAATATTTCCTGTCTTTTCTCCCGTAGAAGCGTGTCTGTAATCAGAGGCTGGAGCCGCTCGGGATGTACCTAATCTGGCAGGTTGTCTGAGCTGCTGGGGAAATGAGGTTCCATTTCCCTGCCTCCGGCTTTGTCAAAGCCTGACATCCCCCCAAACTGGGCAACAAAAAACTCCCTGCAGAGGAAAGCTTCGCCAGCAAGTCAGGATTACCTGGACACTGGAAAAAGCCCCCAGCTGCCTGGAAAATGGGTGCTGAGAAAGGGGTGATGAGAAAAACAGGGAAATCCTCGGAGGCTGTGGCTGCTGGGGCTGGAACCGAAGGAGGGATAGAAGATGGAAGAAACGCAGCAGCATGACCGCAGCCCCGGGGGGTCTTCCCTCCGGCACGATGCTTGGCCCCCCTGCCCTGTACGAGTTAGGTGAGCACCCCTAAACGTGGGGTTTCCAAAGGGAAGGTAGGACAGACCGATGCTACGAAGGAGCTGGAGGAGCATCCCACGGTGCTCGTGGTCCTCCCGCCCTGCGGGATGCAGGAGAGCCACCCACGCCGCCTCCGGCTGCCCTCGCCAGTACACCAGGGTGGTGATTCCTGCTCTCCGATTTTTTGCCTATGGGAGCACGCAGCCCCCGGCGAAGATCCCGGTTTGTATGGGCTGGATAAATCCGAAGGGAGCTGCTTACGAGCCCTTCTCACCAGCACTGGCAAAAGACCATGATTCAGTGCTTTTTTTTTTTGGGTAGAAATGAATTAGTTCAGGCCCATCACAATTATCTAACTCAATGAGCACAACAATAACCCACTGTTGAAAGGTTCTTCATGGCCATTTAGCACCATCTGGGTCGTCTGATCAGGGGCTTTGAAAACAGTTGAAAATGAAGTAAGAAGGATTGCTTGGCCTGGACACCCCTTTTTGCCTCCCAGCTGCACAGACAATGAAAATTATCCCCATGGACCCATTAGACACAGGGAGAAGGACCGCGGAGCAAACATCACGCCCTATCTCGCTGTGCCCCTCTGAGCTGCGGGTCGGTGTCCCCAGATGGAAAGGTGGTGGCCTTGGAGGGAGCAGGGGAGAAGAGCTTGGCCACATGTCCAAATAGCAAAGAGCTCTGCCCTGGACATGCTCCTCTTCAAGCTTTGGGGGCTGAGTTTGAGCTGGTGAAGCTTGAGCCATCGCCCTGGGAAGGTTGGGGGTTGCAGAGGTCTCTGCTGGTGCTCAGAGGGACTTGGATGGCCTTGGAGATTGGGCAGTTTCTTGTGCGTGCTGGAAGATGGATTTGAGGGTTTGCCAAGTGGGGATTCTCCCAAGTTGGGAAGGCAGTGGGGAGCACTGGTGATTTTTAAGGGCGAGTGGTTGCTCACCAAATCCAAACCTGCACCAAGAGGGGCTCAGAGCCTGCTGAAAATTCAGGACAGAGTCGTGTATAATCCATCTCGGGATGGCCACCTGCGAAGTGAGTCTCCCCATGTCATGTGAGTTAGGAGATGCCACGTGTGATAGCCTTCATGGCCTTCCCAGCAGCCAACACCCAGGTCCCGTGATCTCTCCAATAGCTGGCTTGGACCTCCCAGTCCCACCAGTCCCAACTCTCAGCCCCCCAGTCTCCATCCCAGACTGACAGCTTCTTCAACACCCAGCTGTGACCTGTGGTCTGACTGTGGTGGTGGCACCCAGACCACCAAACACATGTGCACCAAACACAGGAGAGAGCCCCTCAATCAGGAAAACAGTTAGAAATGGAGCTTAATTAGGAAACAAAGTCTAACGAATGAGACAAACTGCGCTGACTGGGACAAGTGCAGTCACCATCCACCTGCTTAGACAGAACCGGCCCAATTATCCCCTTATCCCACTGTTTGCACATGCTGGTTCCTCCCCAGATCACCTTCATCCCTCCCTTTGCCCACCGTTGGTCCATCCCCTCAGCATTGTCTTCTACAGCCCCCAAATGCTCTTCCCTTGAGGTCCCAGCACCTTCCCCGATCCTCATGCCTGGGCATGCGTCCCCAGAATGCATCAACCCCTTCCTGCATCATGGGAGGAGCAGTGGTGGCACCATGCGCTTCTGTGTCCCCATGACCTTGTACCAGCCATGTCCCCCATCTCCCCCGGCTAGGGGAGGAAGTCTGGGTGTGGATGGGGTCTTGGGTAGGAACAACACATGGATTTATAGCCCTGGTTTTGCTGTGCAACATGCTCGGGAGCTGGGCATCTGGCCATGCCTGGTGGAAGCTATGCTAAGCGTGGACACCACCACGTCTTCTGCAGAGAGGACACCCAGCTTTCTACACCCTAATGTAGCCACAGGAACACTGATGTGGGGCCTATCTTCTTTCATGGGACACCGTTGTGGCCACCACAGCTTGCACCAGGAGCGTTGGCAGCTGGATGCATTAACCTGCTCTCGTCAACAGGGCAATCGCTTGTGTGACTGGGCAGCAGGATGACTCGTGCTCAGATCTGATCATACACTCGTACATCTCCTTGGGGTTGACTGGATAGCCCTGAAATGTGGCTGCATGACAGATTTTTGGTCTGGAGGCCTGGAGTGGTGGATTTAGGGTGGTCAGAGGAAGACAATTAAACTTCTCTGTCTTTGGGAAGGTGCAGGGCCCAGCCGGGCTGGGGTGGTGAGGTTCAAGCAATGGGCTGGAATCAGCATGGTGGCTTCTTGTGATGGCCAAGAACATAGATATGAGTTCAAAAGGGGACAAAACAAAGTGATGGAAGGGGCTGCTGTGAAATATGGTCATCCAGTGGCACAAGCTCTGCCCTTGCAGCACCATTTCTCCCTGCAGGTCACTGGCAAAAGCCAAGGGGACTGGCTTGGGAGGGGACTTTGCATTTGGGCATGCTTTTTGGCTAGATGACCCCGTTTGTGGTGCCCCAGGTGACCCAGTGATTCTGGGAACCCACACCTCAAGGGGTCTTCCCGGGTCCTGAGCAGCAGGGCAAATGCCACAGTTTGCATGGGACACTAATTCATGGTACGGCTGTCCCAACGGCTTCCCCCGTCGCATCGCATCTCACCAGCCCTGGGATGAGCTGGTTCTCCTCTGCAGGGGGATGAATGACATCCGTCCCAACTCCTTGTCCCTCTTGCACCATCCTGGAGCTACCCTGCAGCACAAGAGAGCTCTTCTCCCATAGGATGGAAAAAAATTGTCTTTTAAGAGAGTGGCCATGCTAAGGACACGTGTGTGAGCGATCCATGTCGGTGGGAGTCCTGCTCGCCCCAGGAGGGGGTGCCTCCATCTCCAAAACGGTGGCTGCGGTCCCTGTCTGCAACAGAAAATGTGACTTTGTGTGGTGTTTGTGCTCAGCAGTGGCTCCCACCAGCCCTGCTCGGGGTTGGAGCGGGCTGAGCTCTTGGTGTGGGGCTCCCACCAAGCAGCATGATGGCTGCTGAGGACCGGCTGGGAAATGCTTTTCATCAATTGGTCCTGTCCCTGCTATCCCATGCGTCTTTCATTTTTTGCATGGCATGAAGGCCTTCACCCACATTTTAGGAAGGATCTGGTCCGGTTGCCCTCTAGGACTTTGTGTTCTGCTTGGAGAAAGCCAGACATGTCACCATGGGCTTGCATGCTGGCTCCTGCCAGGTGGGAACCCATTGCCTGTTCCTTGCCCCAACCACAAGCCCAGCTTTCATCACAGAGGAGGAAGGTCCTGAGGGTCCACTCCCATGGCTGGGAGCTACTTCTTACCTGTCTCCACCTCTCTCTTGAGCTGGATTGCACAGCCACTGGCTGCTGGAGACCCGGTGTGGTGGTATTCCCCCAGTGATGGCTGTGGCGAGATGGGTCAGGGGTGCAGGAAGGACTGAACTCTAGGACAACCTCAGCGACGAGTCCTCCAACCTCCGGGTGTTTGTGCCAACAAAGGGACCCACAAGACATTAACTCCCCAAGTCCAGGGTGGGGTGGACAGGAAGGTCTCCAAGAAACCTAGCTAGATGGGAAATGTGGACAAGTGTCCCCCACCAGCATCCCCCCACACACACCAGCCACGTCAGTGTCCATGCACACAGGCCAAATTTAGGTTTTTTGGTTTTTTTTTTTCCCCCTGCCTGTCTCTAAGGCTGGTTTTTGCTTGGTGCTGAGTGCTCCAGGCTGCAGTTTGTGCAGGAAAACCTGGTAAAGCAGAGTTTTGCTCACCGGTGGGCTGCCCGAGACAGCGGTTTGCCAGCAGGGTTTGGCAGCGGGCTCCAGAGGTACCCGCTGAAGCTCCTCCAAATCCCATCAGGCTTCCGGCTCCCGTTCCGTGGCAGGAGGATCGGCACTAAATAATGAATGGAAACGTTGATCCCCTTCCAGGCTGCTTTTAGCACGTCCTGAGAAGTTACACAGGCACCGGCTCCTTCTCCTCGGCGGAGCGAGGGAATCTGGAGCCTACTGACGTAGCAGCCCAGACGTGACATAGAGAGCTGCGGGTTGTCCTCCCCCCGGTGACCTTCCTTGGGAGTCAAGAAGACCCAGTCACCCAACGAGCATAGGCTTTCCATGCAGGATGACGGCTGCATCAATACGTGATGTGGCTATTAGCAATCGCTACCCGGGCCAAGAGGTTTCCAGGGGAGAACTGTGAATTACTCTGCTGGCTTCCCAAGGTGGCTGATTGGCATTGAAATCTCCAAAACCAACAAGAAAGGTCAGCTGGAGGAGGATATAATTTGGCCCTTCAGCTAAACGACCACCAGCCTGTGATAGAGACCCAAAATAACCAGAAAAATACCCTCTCCAGACAGTGCTGATCTGTTAATAAGTTAAGAGATTTTATGATCTGATTTTGTGACTTCCAGATCAGCCTTGCCAACCACTGGCCCACGATGACCAGATTCCCAAAGGCATTTGGGTGCCTCTTGCCCTTCCACCTGCCTGGCCGATCTGAGCAGCTCCAGTTAAAGTTGGGGCGTGCTGGAGTCAGAGGGAATTTTGTCCTTCACGTTGGCATGGCCGGCATTAACCCTACGCATCCAAGAGGATTTCGAGGGAGGTTTTGCCTTTGACATGGCGATTTAACCCCTTCTAGCTGGTCATTGCCTTGGAGGAAGCGCTTTCCCATGACCCAAAATTTGAGTTTCACCTCCTTTCCTCAGCTGGGCAGCATGGGCACTGGTGGGGATGGGGATGACTGGCTAGCTTCCAAGGGACCCTTGGGGACATGTCGCAGGTCCTAGGAGAAGACAGATGATGGGCTGCACATGGAGAAGTGGGGGGAGCAGGGACTTGCAGCCGTAGCTCCATTGTAGCTCATTGCTTGCTCTTTTGGTGAGACCAGCAGCGGAGTAGCCCCATCTCTGCGCGGCGCTCCGACAACGAGCTTTGGGTGATGCTCTTCCCAGCACCAGGGGTCCCTGTTCCCGGTGGGGATGGCTGCCATCCCCCCTCTGTGGGGTTTTGCACCCCCAGGGAGCAGCCGTGCTCCCCACACCTGGTCTGGGGAAGAGGGATAACGTCATCTGCAGCTCCTTGGCACAAAAGCAATCGCAAACCAGCAGCCAGCGGGCCAGAAGAGAGGCCAGCTGGGGGAAAACTTATGGGTGAGCCCAGCGCCAAGTCTCCCAGCGGGGAATTGGTGGGGGGAGCTCGGGCTCTGCTTTTCACAGAACCTGTGGTTTTATTCCCTGCACACCAAGGTAAGAGGAGGGAGGAGGCATCTCTTGCAATCAACCCCCCCCAAACCCCCCTGGGATTTTGTTTTTCAAACATCTTGGTTTGGGACGGTGCAGTGGGGTACGGCAGCAGGAGATTTTTGGGAAATGACAACCCAGTGTCCCCATGGGATGGACTCGGCAGGTCACTGGGTGCCCTGTGCTGCTGTGCATGTTCTTCTCCCATGTCACCCTCTCCTCCCCGCTATAATCTGTTTTGGGTTTTTTTTTTTACATCCTAGATCTTTTTTAGAGGCCCAACAGAGTGTTGTGATGGCTCATGAAGCTCTCCAGGCTGTGACGTGGGCTCCAGCCCTTGCTTTGATGCCAGCAGGGCAGAGTCTTCTCCCCTTTCCAGCCCATGGTCCCTGCTGGGAGAGGTGGGATCCTGGGGAGCAGATGATGCTTCTCGGGGTTTGTTTTTTTTCCCTGCAATGAGTTTTGAAGTTGCCAAGCACGGCCGTGGCACTGCTTAACCTGCTGGAGGGGAACATGGAGACATCTCCCCCAGCCAGGCTTTTCTCCCCAAATTGAGGAAAACCACCAGAAATAGGGTGAGTGGGAGATGACCCTTCCTTGGGGTGCCCCCTCTGCTCCCTGGTGGCAGCTGGGTCGGGGCTTGGAGGTGGATGGCACATCCAAACCCATCGTGCTCGATAGCCACCAGCAGCTCCATGTACTCACCTGGTCCCTGTTTGAACCCAGCCATAATTTTGGCCTCCACAAGGTCTTGCAGAAGGTCTTAATTCACCTGCAGGAACGCCTTTGGTCCCTGATTACTCCTGATTTGCACCCAAGTGGGTAAGACCCCCAGGATCCCCTGGGGTGGGGGCACTTGGGGATTTGGGATGGGTTTTTTTACAATGTCTCTGAGTTTCCATCTCAAGGAACATTTAGAGGCTTTCTCCAGCCCTCTGGGGTGTCAGGGGGGCATCAGGATGTCCAACAGGACCAAGAGACCTAACTGCTGCTCTCCACCCCACAGGAACAGGATTTTCCTTCCGGCACTCAGCTCTGATCTAGGATCTGGCTGGTCCTGGCATGGCAAAGCCTTTTCTCCAGGGTCTGAGCAGCTTTATCTGCCCAACTGGCAACACTGGCGTGGGATGGACTCACTGGGCCATCCCTGGACTGTGGTGGACAGCACCATAGAGCCAGTGGGAGCGGGCACATCCCCTCCCTCAGTGGTGGCTGGGATATGTGTACCCCACCCCACCCCACCCCAAATGCACACATCAACAGCCCTGGGCAGGGCAGAGGGTTTCATTTGGAGTCGAAGCACTGAAGATCCCACTCCTGCACCAGCTGGGAAAC
The DNA here is from genome assembly GCF_000687185.1 of Egretta garzetta. NCBI lineage: Eukaryota > Metazoa > Chordata > Aves > Pelecaniformes > Ardeidae > Egretta > Egretta garzetta. The sequence goes on along the minus strand of NW_009258308.1, from coordinate 440,017 downwards.
ATCACCTCCAGGCATAGGGTGAGAAGGGGATGGGGACAGCCAGGGCCAACCCGACCTCCAGCTGTGTGCCAGGGCTGGGATTCACTGGGATTTTTGCAAAACCTTTGACATCACAGGATCACAGAATGGTTTGGGTTGGCAAAGCCCTTTAAGCTCCCCCAGCCCAACCGCTCCCCTACCCCTGCCATCCCACCCCCAAACCCTGGCCCTCA
>NW_009258308.1:438705-439600 GCF_000687185.1 Egretta garzetta | reverse complement strand
TGACCCCAGCATTCGAGGGGCGGCCCCCCCAGTGCCCAGCACAGGGGCACGCTCCCTGCCCTGCTCCTGCTGGCCACACCACTCCTGAGACAAGCCAGGATGCCGCTGGCCCTCTTGGCCATGGGTGCACACTGGTGACATCATCTCCTTTAGCACCCTTGTGGCCAAAACCGGGGCCATACGGGGTGATAGGGATACCCCAACAGCAGCTATCCCTGGGACATGAGGATGTGAGGGTGGCTGAAGGTGGTGTTGGGCTCTGTCACACATCTGCTGGCTGAGCTGGGTCCCTTCCCACCCGAATTTACTCCTAAAGCTCAGCTCTGGTGGATGTGGTGAGTTCAGGGCAAGGGCTGGAGAGATGAGGTCCCTTGGACTTGATCGTGGCCGTGTAGGATGGGAGGAACTCCAGAAATCCATCATTATGAGAATAACCTTATTATTTGAATATTATTCATTAAAATATATGGTGGGGATGGCCGCCTTAGCAGAACACATCATGGAGGTGGGTGAGCAGGAGCAGCGCTGGAGGAGAAGGAGGAGGAGGAGTAGGTGGAGGAGGGTCAGGTCTGCTCTTGGATAAATGGGTCCAAAGTATTCAAGACCCCGAATTTAGCAGGACACGGGTGAGCAGGTGCCATGGTGGTTATGCGACCGTGTGCCATGCCAGGGGATGTCAGCGAGTGTCATGGGGGGGGTGTGCTGGGTGCAGCCCCCAAAACCAAGGAAAAAACTCCCCAAAAACCTGCAGAGAGGAAAGGCTGAGGGAGCTGGGCTTGTTCAGCCTGGAGAAGAGAAGGCTGAGAGGGGATCTCATCAACACCTACAAATATCTCAAGGGTGGGTGGTGCCCAGTGCCAGGACAAGGGGCCATGGGCACAACCTGAAGCAGAAG
>NW_009258308.1:437665-438550 GCF_000687185.1 Egretta garzetta | reverse complement strand
GGGGTCGGCACTGGGTGTCCAGTGGAGCGCCGTGCCAGCCCCTGCCATGCTGGGATTCTGTGTGATTCTGGATTTGGTGGGGGGGTGGGGGTGGGGGGTGTGTCCCTGTTAACACCTTTGCCTGTGTCCCTGCCTATGCTGGGGGTGTTTCAAGGGCCTTGGTGTGGGGATGGGGCTCAGTCCCAGGGACATGCTCGTGGCCACCGCAGGGGACCTGGGAAGAGCAGGGATGTCCCTGGGGTGCCTGGCACCTTGCAGATGATCCTTGTGACCCCCCAGCGGACACAGGTCTCCAAACTGGGGGTGGTGGTCGTGAGGGGACCAGTCTCCACAAGCATCCCTGATGCTGGGAGTGAGGGGATGGTACATCAGCAGCTGGCGCTGAGCTCCCCCATCCCTGGGCTTGAGCATCCCCCTTCTGGGTGCAGGACAGGGTGACAGCCTTGTACCAGCCCCCCCCAAACCACCCCCTGGCTGTGGGGCTGACCGGGGTCCTCCCTGGCAGCCTGCACCCCGTCTCGCAGCAGGGCCGGTAGCTGGGAACCTGCGCCGGGACCAGAAGCCCATTCCATACAGCTGGGGAATATAATAAAATTAAAGCTCATTAAGCACTTAGAAAAGGGTTTGCATTGAGGGGGTGCGGGCGGGGGGCCGGGGGGGTCTGTGCATCTTAATACTGGGCTATTTAGAAGGGAGACTTTAATAACAGGGGGGTTGGTTTTTATGGCAATAGATTTATTCCACCTGGGCTAAGAAATACATTCCACATCTGCCGAGCCGTGTAACCAGACTCTAATTAAAATCGTATGCCAAGTGAGGGCCCGGCTGTAAAACACAAAGCTGGCTTTTAGAGCGGCTGGGAACCGCGGCTCGCGCCGAGCCCCG
>NW_009258308.1:434614-437557 GCF_000687185.1 Egretta garzetta | reverse complement strand
CTGGGACAAGGTGGTGTTCATGTGTGTATGGTGACTATGGGGACGAGGGGATGTCCATGTGTGCGTAGGGATGCTGGGGCAAGGTGACATCTGTGTATGTAGTGACCTTGGGGGCAAGGTGACACCTATGTGCATGCAGACACCATGGGACAAGGTGACATCCATCTGTGTGTAGGGACCCTGGGACAAGGTGATGTGTGTGTGTGTGCAGTGACCATGGGGATGAAGTGACATCCATGTGTGTGCAGGCATCCTGGGACAAGGTGACATCTGTGTGCATGTAGTGATCTTGGGGACAAGGTGACATCTGTGTGTGTAGTGACGTTGGGGGCAAGGTGACACCTATGTGCATGCAGACACCGTGGGACAAGGTGACATCCATCTGTGTGTAGGGACCCTGGGACAAGGTGACATCTGTGTGTGTGTAGTGATCTTGGGGACAAGGTGATGTCCATGTGTGCACAGGGAACCTGGGACAAGGTGACATCTGTGTATGTAGTGACCTTGGGGACAAGGTGATGTCCATGTGTGTGTAGGGACCCTAGGACAAGGTGGTGTTCATGTGTGTATGGTGACTATGGGGACGAGGGGATGTCCATGTGTGCGTAGGGATGCTGGGGCAAGGTGACATCTGTGTATGTAGTGACCTTGGGGGCAAGGTGACACCTATGTGCATGCAGACACCGTGGGACAAGGTGACATCCATCTGTGTGTAGGGACCCTGGGACAAGGTGACATCTGTGTGTGTGTAGTGATCTTGGGGACAAGGTGATGTCCATGTGTGCACAGGGAACCTGGGACAAGGTGACATCTGTGTATGTAGTGACCTTGGGGACAAGGTGATGTCCATGTGTGTGTAGGGACCCTAGGACAAGGTGGTGTTCATGTGTGTATGGTGACTATGGGGACGAGGGGATGTCCATGTGTGCGTAGGGATGCTGGGGCAAGGTGACATCTGTGTATGTAGTGACCTTGGGGGCAAGGTGACACCTATGTGCATGCAGACACCGTGGGACAAGGTGACATCCATCTGTGTGTAGGGACCCTGGGACAAGGTGATGTGTGTGTGTGTGCAGTGACCATGGGGATGAAGTGACAACCATGTGTGTGCAGGCATCCTGGGACAAGGTGACATCTGTGTGCATGTAGTGATCTTGGGGACAAGGTGACATCTGTGTGTGTAGTGACGTTGGGGGCAAGGTGACACCTATGTGCATGCAGACACCGTGGGACAAGGTGACATCCATCTGTGTGTAGGGACCCTGGGACAAGGTGATGTCCGTGTGTGTGCAGGGACCCTGGGACAAGGTGACATCCGTCTGTGTGTAGGGACCCTGGGACAAGGGGATGTCCGTGGGGGGGCAGGGGCCCTGGGACAAGGTGATGTCCGTGTGTGTGCAGGGTCCCTGGGGACAAGGTGACGCGCATGTGTGTGCACGGTGATCGTGGGGACAAGTTGACATCGCTGTGTACACGGTGACAGTGACACCCATGCCTATGTGGTGACTGTGGGGTGGGGCCATGTCCGTGTGTGCATAGCGGCCACAGAGACAGGGCGTTGTCCATGCGTGAGTGGTGACGTGGGGACAGGGCAACGTCCGCCTGTGTGCAGCAGCCACGGGGACAGGGTGACATCTACGCATACATCGTGACTGTGGGGATGGGGTGACATCGATGCATCTGTAGTGACCATTGGATGGGGTGTTGGCCATGCACTAGTGACACGGGGACAGGGTGACGTCCACGTGTATGTTGTGACCCAGGGGACAAGGTGATGACGGTGCACGGATGGTGACAGTGACACCCACACGTGGGACGGCCCATGCGATGGCCGGTGGCCACGCACGAGCAGTGCCACGGGGGGACGGGGTGACACCCACCTGTGTGTAGCAACAGCAGGGATGGCGCGACACCCCTGGGTGACAACAGCGGGAGGGGGCCATCCGCCCGCCACCACCACGAGGGCAGGGTGACAATCACACACCGAGCCACCATGGGGAGGGGGTGACACCCACGCATCTGTAACAGCCCGGGGATGGGGTGACGTCCACGCACGAGCGAGGGGGGGACACCCACGCGGATGTCCGGGATTTTACGGTGCCGTGAAGTCAAGGCTAACGGCGCCCGAACAAACAGCGGTTCTGTCTCGGGTTTAATAGCCCGGTCCTGCGGCGAAAAAGCGCCCGTCCTGATGGAGAAACTAATGAGAGCTTCGACAGGGCTTGCGCGGGAGGGGCGCGGAGAAAAAAAACCCCCAACACACACACACACACAAAAAAAAAACCCAAACCCCAAGCCCCGGTGCGCTCGATGCCAAGGAAAATACCCTTCCCTCGTAAAGCGTGAGTAATGAGCGGCGCTTTTTGCAGCGCGAAGATAGAACTTTTCATGAAAACACCCAAGGAGGCTCCGTGCGAAAGGCGGAGGGCCTTCCCGTCGAGGGTTTGTCAGGGTTTTCCCCCCCCTTTCCTTCTCTTTTTTCCCCTTTCTTTGCCTTCGCCGGACGCACGCGCGCTTTCCCCAGCGCCCCGTTTTGCGGGAACCCGTTTACGGGGCCGGGCTCCCGGCACAACCCGGCCCGGGTTCCTTCGCCGTACAATGAAATGAGAAGGGAATGGAAAAACAGGAGCTGCTGTTCTGCGAGACTTTCTATTTTTAAAAGGTTAAAAATATCTATTTTCAGACACCAGCCCAGGAAGCGCTGGGGTGAAGCGACGCCGCGGGACGCGAGGAGTAAACAAGCGCGGGGAGGTGCCAGGGGAGCCACGGCTCCGAGGATGCTGGTGGGGATGGGGACAGGCACCTGGGGGGGGCCACCCCCCGGTACCCACACAGGCTGGGGGGGAAGGGATGGAGAGCAGCCCTGCCCAGAGGGACTTGGGGGCACTGGTGGATGAAAAGCTGGCCATGAGCCGGCCATGGGCGCTGGCAGGCCAGCAAGCA
>NW_009258308.1:433011-433777 GCF_000687185.1 Egretta garzetta | reverse complement strand
GTGAGCAACCTGATGTGGTTCAAGGTGTCCCTGCTCCTGCAGGGGGGTTGGGCTGGGTGACCTCTGGGGGTCCCTTCCCACCCAAACCATTTCATGATTCTATGATTCTATGATCATGGGCCACCACGGGCCATGGATGTGGCCGAAAGGAGATGGGGCTTCTGAATTAAGGGGGCTGCTGAGGGAAGGTGCTCAGCACCCAGGAGGACGCTCAGCGCCAAGAAACGCTGTCCCCCAGGGCACCATTTGCTGTGGTTTTCTCTTGCAGACACCCAACCCACTGCAGCCCAAGTGGTGATTTTGGGGGATGTCCCACCTCGGAGAGTGCCACGAAGGGGCTTAAATATTGTTGCTGGGATTTCACGCAGCAGCCAGTTTAATTTGCGGACTTCTGGATACGACCCCTCGAGGGCTCCAGTCAGAGCCCCAAAGGAAGGCCGGCGTCAATGTGAGATCCAGCTCCAAAATTAGAGCGGAGGCTCAGGGCTCCTCCAAGGTGAGCTGCCCCGGTGTGCTGGTGGTGTCCAAACTGGGAGCTTTTGGGGTGCTCCAGGCAGCTTCCAGGAACCAAAAACCCTGCAGAAGATGCGGTTTAAGAGGAGGAAAAAACCTCTTTAAAACAAAAATATTTTGATTTAAGATGTGCAACACGTGCAGAGTTCCTGGGAGGACGTGGGCTCAAAGTGTTAAATAATCACGGAATGGTTTGGGTTGGCAAAGCCCTTGAAGCTCCCCCAGCCCAACCGTTCCCCTACCCCTGCCATCC
>NW_009258308.1:432532-432847 GCF_000687185.1 Egretta garzetta | reverse complement strand
AGGCTGAACCCCCCCAGCTCCCCCAGCCGCTCCCCAGCAGCCTGGGGCTCCAGACCCCTCCCCAGCTCCGCTGCCCTTCTCTGGACAAATAATGGCACTAGTAGCCATGGAAGAAGTTCTGCTGAAACTCAGCATCTGCAAAACTCAGCATCTCTGGTGCCAGGGGACGTGAACATGGGCAGAATCACCCCCAACCTTCCTTAAAAATCATCAAAGAGGGGGGACGGGTGGTGACCTGGACCCCATCAGAGGCCAACGTGGCCCAGCTTTGGTCCAGGGACAGCGCTGGCCGATCTTCCCTGCCCTGGAGGGATA
>NW_009258308.1:426165-432515 GCF_000687185.1 Egretta garzetta | reverse complement strand
AGAGTCTTCCATGGGGCACTTTACTAAAACTCACTTGGACTTCAGCCCCACTGCTCTGCATTTAACCCATCCTCCACCCCGGTCCCTGCCCCTCAGCTGAGTGGGATCAGCAGGCCCATCTCCATCTTCTCAAAAGAAGCCACCAAAATATCTGAAGCAGCATCTGTAGGAGCAAGTCACAACCCTGAATTCATCTCAGGCACCTGCCTTCACCTCGCAGAGCTGTCGGATCACGTGGTGCCTGGAAGGATGGTTTAGGTCTTCAAAGCATCATAAGCCCCCCGGGGCTGGAAATTGTGGTTCTTTGGGAGCGCTCTCCAAGCTCCCCACATCTCCAGGGCTTTTTTTCCAACGCTCAAAGAAGCCATCGTGGGCTGGTTCGGCAGCAGTTTCCTCAGGACGGGGATGCCACGGCCACGAGGAGCTTTACTGTTTGCTCTGACAGGGGATGGGCAGAACCCTCGCACCGGTGAGGAGGGGCTGATTTTGGAAGGAGAGTGGAGCAAAAAACCAGAGGGGATCTTGTCCGCCCAGTGCCACGTGCACAACCCCTTTTCCCTTCAGCTCTATGTGCCTTGAGGAAAGAAAAAAAAAAAAAATAACCCAAAGCAAGGTAAAGCCAGCAGCATCGCACGCCCTGGGGCTGATTTTAACCATCGCCTTTAGCGCTTTTTAAATCCTTCCCTGGCGCAGGACAGTGCTTGGGAGGGACAGACGGGGCAAGAGCCACCCTCGAGCTTCCCCGGGGCTCTCGGCATCACGGGCTGCAGCCACAAGCGAGCCGCTGCCACCGAAGCGGGACCCCAGTGGGGCAGGGGGTGCCCCGGATCCAGCCCAGCAGCACCCCACATGCACCCCAGGGAGAAGCGAGGCGCTGACGCACGGCGCTGGCAAGCGCCCGCTCCCCGGCCTCGCCGAGCAGCGTTTTGCTTCCTTATAAGGCTCTGCTGCTCCGCGCTCCCCGCTCCGGTATCTGCGGCCGAGCTGGCATATCCCCTGTTCAGAGAGCAAAACAATTCCCCGCAGGCCGCCGGGACGCCCTCCTGCCCCGCTGGGCTGTGCTGCTCGCCCTTTGTTGTCCCACCTTGGCACCCAGCAGCGCTTCCTCGGATCCCTCCTCTGTTTTTCTTTAATTAGATAAAGGCCAGGCAGCCCCGGAGCGGGAAACGGGGGGAGGTTTTTTTCCCCCAGCAGGCTCTGTCTCGCGGGAAGGAGGGCTGTAAATCAGCTCAGCTGCCTCCCAAACAAGGGATGGGGATGGGTTTTTTTAATCCCTAGGAGCAGGATTTCTATCCTGGTTGCTGGTTCAGAGGCACTTCGGCCAACGGGAGCCTGGCGCATCAATAGTTTTGCCCCAGAATATCGGACGGTGCGACTTCTTCGGCTTCTCACCCCGCTTGGAAAACAAGGAGGAAGCTCCCTCTGTCTGGAAAAGGGCTTTGAGGGAGCCCGAGCAAAGAAACACTACCAACCGCGCTATTTAGAAGAGAAAATTGCGTCGACAAACATCCTCTCCCGCTGCCTCTTTGGAGGCGTTGCTCTTCTGAGGGTGCAAATGTGGTCAGAAAGGAGGTGCAGGGGGAAGAGGAGAGGAAATCCCCAAAAGATTTCTACATCTCCAGGTTTTGGACCCTGAGCAGCATCAGTACCGAGTTTTGAGCCAGTGTCCAGGCAGGACATGTGCTCCTTGCTCCGAGAGCCGGCGCCTGGCTCGGCGCTGCCCTCCCCCAGCCACTGGGTGCCAAAGGGGCGACATCTGCCCACGGCAGGCGGAGGGAACCTTCTCTAAGCAGCAGCTCGGGGCCCCAGCCCCGTTCCCTGCTCCCACACAGTTTCATGATTTTTGGAAGTCTGCAGTTCGCCTATGTCCTGCTTCTTCAGACATTAAGTCATTTTCCTGAGGAAGTCGCTTATGACGTTGATCTGGTTATAGAGGGAGTCGGGGTGGAGCAGCGAGCTCCAGCTAGACCACGGCAGAGGTGAGGTGCAGGAGCACTGGGACACCACGTCCTGTCAACATCTGCCACAGAAACCAGACTCAAGGGATCAATTCAGAACAGATCCTGATCGTTTGAGATGTTCTCACCCTCAGTTCAGATGCTGGAAAACGCTCGGGTTAGTGCTTCCAGCCCTGGTTTCGATGGAAGAACTCTTTACCCACTTCACCAGTGATATTCTTCCACGCAGCCAAATGCCACAGCAACCACTGGAAATCGGGAAGTAGCAGGTCATTTAAATAGCAAGGACAAAAGAAAAGTCTGTTATTTAATGGGGTTTTGTTACTTATCATTACTTTTCAAAATACACCCCCAATTCTACCAAGAAAAACAGAAACGCTACAGCAGTATATTTTTTTTTTTTTTGAACAGTTAAATTTTCTTCATAAAAAGTCAGAACAAGGTTGTTCATTCTTTCACCTCTGCTGCCCACGTCACCACGAGAGCATGAAACCCTTTTTCAGCTTGTGCAGCAGGCTCTGTGTTTGGCGAGTACCGTGCCAATTCTGCCCTCCCTCACCCATCTTCCCGTTATTTTTCCTACACGTCTCCGGTTCAGAAAGCCCAGAGTTTAAGTTCTTAACGTGCACGGGGAGGGTGCTGAGCTACGAGGTTACCCTCAAACAGCCCCGACAGCAGCGATGCACGCAGCGAGCGGCTGAAGCCACCCAGCCAGGACCCAAGCCTGGGCACAAATCCAGAGACGCTGCTGGTTTTAAGGGGATCCTCTCCCATCTAACGAGGGTGCAAGCTGCCTAGGGTGACGTGACTCCAAATCGAGCCAACTGTTGGTCACTATTAGGTGCGTGTTCAAATTTTTCGAGTCACCAACCTGATCTGGTCAGAACGACTTGAGTAAATACACTCGGTTGGCCCTTTTACCAGCCACAGGTCGGGATACTTTCCGCTGGCTGCCTGAAGACATTTCTTCCTTGGTTCACGCTCTTCAGACTTTATCTACCTTTCTGCCAACCACAAACACTTTATAAACCAACACGCACATACATATCCATACGTACGTTGGCCTAACGCCACTCAGAAACAACCACTGATGACATCAGTTGCCCACTTAGGAGCCCTCGCCAGGCCAAGCTTCAGAAGTGCTCAGCACTCATCCTCTGGAAAATCTGGCCTTTTATACATATTGACCAAATTCATATTGACCAAATTCAGCACCAGAAAACCAGGAGGCATCCAAAGCGACGCCTCGTCTCCGATTAACCGGACTGCGGTGCTTTATTAACCCCCAATAACCAGTTCCTCAGGACCATTTGCTGTGACACACTTCCGTCAGCAGGCAGACGATGAGATGTCCTAGAAAACAACTCTCCTGTTGTCTGGTTTATGCCCATTGAAAAACAAAAACAAAAACACACCCTTCAGGCAAACCAAAACCTACAAAGCCACAAAAAGCAGCGTGCAATTCTTCACAGACCACGACAGCAGGTACCTGACTGGTGTTATCAGAAGTGGCCTCTAATCACCCTTCCCTTTGACTCGCTGACCTTCAAGGTTAGAGATACAGTCGCTTTCCCAATAACAGCGAAGCCTTCCCCCAGTTACACTGGAGCCAATTGTGTGGGAAGCCTCCAAGATGTTTTTGCAAAGACAGAGCACCAACAGCACCCCGGTCTGTAATTAGGCATCTGAGCAATGTACAGAGGATACGTTCAAGGAAGAAAAGAGTAAGAGAATTTTGTACGCACTGCTTTGTCCAAAAAAAATTATGAAAGGCAGAGCAAAAACTATTTACCGGTCTTAGGGGGGAAATTAAGTTCCCTTCATTCAGCTAAAGCTGAAGCAGATGTTTGGTATTTGTGCGTCTGCCTGAAGACCTGCTATGTTACAGCGTCTAACCAACGTGAACGCTTAGATCGACCTGGAGAGCCAGGGGTGTAAAAAGATGAGGGGGAGAGGGGGAAATGCCACAACTCAACTCCTAATTTAGCCCATCTACCACTCGTGGAACAGGCCTTCAGCACCAAACAGGTGAAAAGGCTGTATTAAAAAAATAAAATTTCATGTGAATAGATTAAGAGTCTTTCAAGATTTCAAGAGTTCCCCTCGATTTCGCTTCTAGCTGCCGATTCCCATGCTGCTTAGTAAAGATGACTGAAATTATTGCAGTAACAAATACAACTTTTTTTTCCCCTGATACAAAATCTAGTCCAGAGGGCTTACTTACACAGTAAGCAAGATATCTTACGTAACTGAAGATTGCATGTCGTTCTCCTCCAGCGCAGCAGCTTTCAGAAAGCCACGCAAAAAGAGCAACGCTCCCAAGAGGACCAGGAGAAAGACCCAGTTCATTTCTTCTGAAAAAACCCTATGATGGAGACCTGTTTGTTGGCTCTGTTGGCAGTAGCTGCCCCTTTCTTCAGGTTCTTCCTTTCTTCCTTTGGTTCTTTCTTCAGAGGCAGCGCGGGCTGTTTATGTGCAGCTGGTGGCCTGGATTTGGCGAAGTCATCCTCGCTATCCGTACAGGATTCACTCTCGTAAACCTTCTCAGTCACTGATTAAAAGAAAAGAAGAACAGATGATGATGGTTAAGCCCGTGTACCAAAGAGCAGAGACTTCCCCGCCGCAGCCTTCCCACTGCATTGCTGGAAATGAGCATTTTGGGTTCAAGGAGTACATGCCAGATACAGGAATTAAGTCCATTGCTCAAGGTTCTGCAGTAGATCCAGATGACCGGGCTGGATTTCCATCCACTGAATCAAACTGCCCCCCCTCTTACTCAAGTGTAAGTTGGCAGCTTAACAACTCGGGAGCTTTAATGTCATCCAGTTCTTTCAAAACGGCTCGGTGTCACCACACATATTCATCCACAGGCCATACGCATGCCTTAAACAGCAACAGCCCAAGGTTCCCCACTGGTAAGGGCCCCTGAGGTTCCCTTTCCAAACCTATTCAGGCATTGTCCTCTTCTAGAAACAAGGCCCAGCTGCGCTGAAGACCATCAATTCACCCTGCAGAGGCTGACAAGCAGCTATCAGAAAGCTATGAACATGGAGATCAGAATCTGTAGTTTAGCATTAGATGATGGAACACCTATTTTACGGTTAAAAACCACCACTCTGACGTGGCCCCATTTCCACGGGGACCAAAGCAGTCAGATTGTCCTGCAAACCAGACAAGACAAGACCCAGCCTTCCCTCACCAGCACCGCACACATCAGACGGTCAGGGAAGAGCGAAGCAAACGTAGCGCATCTTGGAGATGAGAGGAGGAGCACAACACCTTGGGGGCAGCTTCTTTCTATATAGGTGGGCAAGCAGGGAAATTATAAAGAAACCCCTTAAAAAAAAATAAATAAATAAACCCAAACCCATGACTGAAATCAAGGATTATGACTGAACGGGATTGCCAGCTCACTGCTGTCAGCGGCCAGTGATGGAAAGCTAAGGGATATAAAACAACGCTCACGGAAATTAAACTGAAGTCGGCTCCGCTGATGAAAGCCACCATTAGATACTGGTAAATGTTGTTATATCAGCTTTCCCAGCAGTGCTCTGGTATTCTTCTAGTAAGCCATTTTTCTTTAGCAACTGTATTCTTTTAAACAGATGTCCTAACTTCCTTTCTTCTGGGAAATTGGCTTTCGCTTGTATTAATGCATCAAATTAAATAAGGTTTTCTACGTAACCAGAGACCGGGAAGAGGAAGGGTATGAAATCCTGCTCCGCAGCGCTAGCGGATGCTCAAACAGGGACTGTAAACCCAGCCCTGTGGAGGCAACTGGCTTTTCAGTGAGCAGCTTTAACAGACCACCGGCCACCTACTGAGCTTTAAAAAGTTACCACGTTGTCACATGCGTGCATTTAACCCCCTCCAATTGCAAGATAACACAGCTTTCTTTTACTGAGATCTCGGCTGAACTTAAAAATTCTGTATTTGCAGCAGCTACAAGCACACAGATAGCTCAGACTTGCTAAATCATGGTAACTCAAATTATGTGAGCTCCAACTTAAACCAGTGCTGCAAGACAAATTTGCCTGCAACATACACATACATATTCCAACATACAAGTCCACGTGCGTCCCTTCAAGCTTTAGAAAGCACAAGGTAGAAATGCACTCGCCTAAACCTCAGTAACTCCCCTTTGCTATAGACTAAGAGCAGGCATTCGATCGAGTTGACACATGGTACATGCCTTGTGCTTAACTCCACAGATACTTTAATTGCTCAATTCCCTCAGGGCTAATCCCTAAATTAGTTTTGCTTTTTGACACCAATTCCTTGCTATTGCAGCTATTGTGAAAACGATCACTTAAAATCATGGAGAAATATAAGGTACAGCCTAATCCTAACGTTAGGATTTAACGTCTCTTAAAACTTAGTCCCTGTTAAAAA
>NW_009258308.1:423206-426102 GCF_000687185.1 Egretta garzetta | reverse complement strand
GAGACGAAGACGAAAGATGATTCTGCCGATGGCTGTGGAAAGAAAGAAAGAAAGAAAGAAGAAAGAAAAAAAAAAAAAAAAAAAAAAAAGAGACAGCAGAGAGAGGGGAAAAAAGCCCCTGTATTTCAAAGAATAACAATTTACATCAGCTCAGGAGATTTGCCAGTTATTTAGCCTTCGAATGATTAGGCCTGTGCATGGGAAGTCTGCAGAAAGGAAGGGAGGACAGAAAGCAGACAATAACCAGATAGCAAGTTCCACACAACAGGCGGGTAGGTTTTTAGTACAGAAAGCAGCATCTCCTCCCTACTCAGCTCCTCAGCATCCCAGCTCCATCCCTCTCTCCTTCCTAGAGGATCTGTCTCCCAAAGGCACAACAGGGACTTGGCATTTCCCTTTTCGTAAAATGGTTGTGGATATGAACTGTGAAACCGAAGGTCTGGATTTCACAAGAGACTACTCAACGCCTTGGGGGTGAAGAGAAGAGAAAGGAAGGCAATCTTCCCAGCCCTGGTACGTTTAGAAAGGCTGAGCAGAACAAGAAGAGCACTCTTTGCTGGAAGCTGAACCCGGAACAGTCATTACTGTGAGCTCTGGATGCAGGCCTTGCTCAACTCAACTCCCCAGCTAATGCTTTTTTGTTCCATTTTCCTTCCAAGTGTTTTAATGGTGCTATCTGGGATGGGAGAGCAAAACACCCCATAACACAATGAGCCAAAGCAGTCAATAACTTTGTGCAGGTCCAATTCTTTGACAAAAATCCAGTACTTGAGATTTCAGTTACTAGCATAGCCAGTTGCTTTATATTTCTTTAAAGGAGACACACAAAATTAATAGGAAACATAAAATACAATATACAGGCAGGTGCAAACAGACACAAGCTGACTGACGTCCAGGCAGCTCCACATCTGGGCCAAGCAAGCCTGTATCTATCCACACTTATGCACGACAAACCTGTACAACAGCAACAGATCTTCACCTAGAACTGGCTGAGCTCCCTTGACATCTACTCAGATCATAGAATCATGGAATGGTTTGGGTGGGAAGGGACCCCCAGAGGTCACCCAGCCCAACCCCCCTGCAGGAGCAGGGACACCTTGAACCACATCAGGTTGCTCACAGCCCCGTCCAACCTGGCCTGGAATGTTCCCAGGGATGGGGCCTCCACCCCCTCTCTGGCCAACCCCTGCCAGGGTTTCACCACCCTCATTGCAAAGAATTTCTTCCTTAGATCCAGTCTAAACCTACCCTGCTTCAGTTTAAAGCCATCCCCCCTTGTCCTGTCCCAGCTGGCCCTACTAAAAAGCTTGTCCCCCCCTTTCCTCTGGGCCCCCTTGAAGCCCTGACCGGCCGCACTCAGCTCTGCCCGCAGCCTTCTCTTCTCCAGGCTGAACACCCCCAACTCTCCCAGCCTGGCCTCAGAGCAGAGGGGCTCCAGCCCTCGCAGCATTTTAGTAGCCCTCCTCTGGCCCCGCTCCAACAGGTCCATGTCCTTCTTGTGCTGAGGGCTACCGAGCTGGACGCAGGGCTCCAGAGCAGAGTAGAGGGGATCAGCAAGGCTGGAGAATGTTAAGCATCCCATACAACTGAGCTGGCAACAGCACTACACAAAAAAACCCCACATTCCACCCTCTTAAATTTTTAAAACCTCTAAAAAACCCCCTACTTCAGCATCAGGACACAGAGGAGGAAAGGAGAACAGTGGCGTTACACAGCTTTCTCCAGGTCACAGGAGGAAGCAGTGCCCAGTCAGGCTGGAATTCAAAACCTCCGGCTCTCCGTACTTCTGTAGAGACTCTCTTTCCTCCTGAAATCAGAGCCACCCTTATCAGAAAGGGAAACCCTCTCAAGGATTTAAGCCCCAACTTACTCCTCGCTTATCTGGGATATTTAAAGTTTCTATTGACTTATGATCAAGCTCTGCTGCACAGCTTTGGAGTTATCCTCAAAAGAAAAGAAAAAAACTACCAAACCAAAACTTCTCCCACCCAGATTTTATCCCAAAATCTAGACCTCTCTCTGCACCATCTTTAAAAGTTTGTATCTTTGGAGAGGAAAGCAAATGAAGGAGGTGCTCATGCTGGCACGAGGGAAAGAAGAACTGAAAGAAAATCTGAAGAATAATCAAAAAAAGAATAAGGATTCAGCCATAGCTCCATGACTCCCTATCCAGGCCTGTACCAAAAGGGCAGTTCCCTCAGTCTGGGAGCATGAGGTTGAAGTGGAATAACAGAGCAATTTTGTGAACCTCTTTCTACACCTGCGAGAGGCTGGCCTGTAAAAATCTTTAACACATCTTCAGTACAGTTAGTTCAACTGAGGCATAGGAGCCAGTTACTCTTACTTACCCATGCAGCCTTCTTCTTCATCAATAAACATTTTGGATTTCAGCACACGCTTCCGTTTCCTCTTCTTGCCTCCAGATGAAACCTGAAGGACATTGCAGTATTGTGAGAAATCAAGAGTCATAAAAGTATCAGCCCCAGGAGAGAAATCTAGTCTCTCTAATGAAGCTGAACATGATTTGATAACTAATTGTGTCCCTTTCCAGGATATCCTAGTCTCATTTTTGCTAAGCCACAGTTCTCCTCATCCTACTGGAACAAATTTCAGAGACAAAATACAAAGTAAACGAGACAGCGAGCTTTCCCGTCTGCCAGCACAGGAGGCCCATCCCTCGTCTGGGGCATGTGACATTTTGAAATGCATTTAGTTATGTGAGAAGGTGGCACTGGGCTTGTCCCACCATACCTCCGAAGAACCACCTGGACATCCACAAGTCTATGGGGCCGGCTGGGATCCACCCGAGAGTGCTGAAGGAGCTGGCAGAGGAGCTTGCCAAGCCACTCTCCATCATTTATCAGTAGTCCTGGATAACAGGGAATGTCCCACAAGG
>NW_009258308.1:412440-422114 GCF_000687185.1 Egretta garzetta | reverse complement strand
GTTCACCCTCTTCTCCCTGGTAATAGGCGATAAGATGAGGGGGAATCATTTGAAGTTGCACCAGGGCAGGTTTAGGCTTGACATTAGGAAAAACTTCTTCACAGAAAGGATTGTCAGGCTCTGGAATGGGCTACCCAGGGAGGTGGTCGAGTCCCCATCCCTGGAGGGATTTAAAAGTAGGACAGATGAGGTGCTTAGGGCCAGGGTTTAGTGGTGGGATGGCAGGGTTAGGTTAAAGGTTGGACTTTATGATCTTAAAGGTCTTTTCCAACCAAAGTGGTTCTATGATTCTGTGAATGAGGAAATGACAAGGTGTGCAAGCCATCAGAACCCCTGCCGTGACAAACAGCTATGCTTTCAGTAAAACGACATGTATTTTCTCAGCTCAGAGGTTGACTTCTCGCCAGTCGCAGCCCACCTCCCTTACGCAGCAGCTTCCCTGCAATACACGGTTGAATACTGAGGGTCTCCGGTTTCATTGCTGGCCCTGCCCTGACTCCCGAGGCCAAGATTTGGAGGGAAGAGCATTCAAATACAAGCCACAATTCACAGAACCATCAGGACGGGAAAAAGAGAAGAAAACAGAACACTGTGCTATGTCAGCAGAAAAACTAGAGTTTAAATAATAGTCTAGAAAATGAATGAACTCATGAGCGTGGTGGATTCTTTCAAGCAGGATGACGTGATGGACTTGACAAGCAAACAGGGCCTCCCCCCTAGCACCTGAAAAGTGGTTGGGCAATCACCACCGAGTTGGATAAAACCAGAAGTTAATCACCCTACTATGCTCTTACCTCCGCGGAAGCAGGCTCCAGTTCGGTTTTCAGAGCAGGTACAGGAGGCGGAGATGGAGCTTTCTCTTCCTCAGGTGTGGGAGACAGCGGAACATCTGCTAAGAAGATAAACATCTTAATAGCACGTGAATCTAATACCCCCTGCAGCTACACTTTTGTCTCAGATCATTTCATTCAACTCTGAGCAATTGCTTGTAACCTGTATTTAGATCAAGGTTTACAAGTTCTCACTCAGATTTGTTTAACTCAAGTCAAGACAAATCATTCGAAGCAGTCAGCCTCCAGCCAGATGGCTCACCCTGTGCTAAAGGTGCAGTTCCCAAAGGAAGGAGGGTGGGATAGGATGGGAGAAGTGCATTTAGGATTTTTGGTAAGCCAAAACCAGTTCCACCAACTGAAACTTTAAAAACAAGCACAGAAACTGGCAGGTTTTAGCCACATATTTCACTTGCTCGTTAAAAAGAGGGACCGGAATTTGTTTAGAAATTGAAAGAGTCAGGGTTTAAGACTACGTGTTCCCAAAACATGGGATGCCCTTAGTTTCTCTACCTCTTCCCCACTGGGAAGAAGTCATTGCTTCACAAGTGGTGCTTACACATCCCAAACAATCAACGCTATTAGCTTGAAACTACCTTAGTCCAAGAATTAAGTGCACTATACTATTACCCACCCTAAAAGATTGTCAAGGGACACCCCAATCTTTCCTTTGAAAAACAAACAGAAAGCTAAAACATCCCAAAAAACTGAGCCCATTCTCTCATCTGTCATCATCTGCGCTCTCCTCCAGGTGCAAGGATAGAGATAGTGGAATCATTTCAATGCCAAAACTGATCAAAATGGTCAAGGCCACCTTCACAAATTTGTACAGAGCTCTGGAGCCTCTACCAGCAACGTCCAACAGGGCCTTAGCGAGACTAGCAGGGCTTACAGACAAATGAGAAAGCCAGGGTCACACCTCCGTGGGGCTGGCAGGGGGATGGGGGCATGACAGCAAAGAAAAATCTGCACAGGGCAAGAGGGCAAGGAGCAAGCACCTTGCACCACACAGCAGGCACCGTGAACTAATTTAAATGGCTTTAAGGAATCCTTTCCAAGTCCAAGTGAGAAACACTGCCATGCAAGTCCTCAAATGTGGGGGAGAGCTGGGAATGTGGGGGAAGAAACTCCTCATCTGACCTATTGCCTAAGAATAAGAACAATGCTGCTGGATGGGAGGAGAGAGTGCCTGCTTGGCTTCTCCTCCCAGCTCTGCTGGCTGTTGCGCTGCATTCATCCTGTCGTTGTAACACAAATTCTGGATCTGTAGCTGTCCCAACAGATTAGGTCAGTGTTAAGAGTTATGACTGTGCCAGGCATGCGGCCAGCTGACCTTCATAGGTTAAGAAGGGCTCAAGTGAAACAGTGGTTGGCTGCCAAGGCTAAATAATAAATTACGTTCTTCAAACAAGGACTCGGCCTCCTAACTACTTCAGTAAGCGAGGCACAGAAATGCAAACAGAGTGGGGTAACATGACTCCCTATTTCACCTTGCTCCAAAGAGCTGGGTTCTGGCAGCTGTGCAAAGATAAAACCAAACAACGGATCTGCTCTAAGGTGCTAACTGCCGGGGCAGCCGGGACCGCAGCCGAGGAGCTGCGGGGAACTCAAAATTCTCAATATTTATCATAGTCTCACAGCAACTGCAGGCCAAAGCGCCCATATGCTGCACAGCACCAAACCTGCTTCACAGACTACCCAGGCTGGCCACATTAATTTAAAAATATTTTTGAGAGTGTATAGGCTGAGAGGGCTGAAAAGCAGCCTGGTGAGAAACTGCCACCGCTGCCGTGCTGGAGCAGAGGCTGCCGCGGGTATTTTCAGCGTGTCAGCTCCACTCTGTGCTTGTTTGGGGGAAATCTGGGCTTTTCTTCAGCCTCCTCCAAATGAGTTTGCCCAGCTTTTGGCAGGCAGAAGGCACCGTCTCCCCATGTCAGGAGTGTTTCGGACTACCATCAAGCTGCGTCTCTATTATTTTATTATCCTTTTCTAGCCAACACAGCCCTCTGACATGTGATAACTCCTGAGTCAACCTCTAGCTGCTGCCCACAGTTTACTCAACAGCAACAGCTGCATGAAATGGATACAAGTTGGGCAATTGGATGTACCAAAGATGTAAATCCTGGCTTTGTTCGGTTTGCTCTGACCCTGCCTGGAAAAACTGTGAGAAGCTTTAGTGCTTCTGCTGCGGCTCTCCGAAACCGATAGAGTTTGGAGGTTACAGTGCCACTGAAATCACCCTCCAAAGTGGCTGTAAAACACTTGTCAACACTGCGAAACGCTGCCTGTGTTGGTATAGCTGAAGCTGCCAAAACCTCCTGTCCTCTGCGGACACACTTGTGCAGTTTATTCTGGCACTGGAAGCAAAACAACCTGCAGTGACTAAGGCACCCTCATACCAATATAACTTTTTAATGAAAAATCATTTAAATGGAGAGGATTGTGCCTTATGCCCTCTCTGTATTTTCGACTTGGTACAATGTGCTGACACTCGTGTAAGAAGAGCTTATTTTGGGCTAATTTCAGTACATTAAGAGCAGACTAATATAGAACAACACTGAAGACTTGCCCCGACATAAGAGCGCCCATACAGCGCTTCGCATCAGTCGTACGGACCTGGTTTCAAACCCACAAAACCTCGCTAAGTCTGCCTGAAAGAAGGGCAGTGGTTTTACCAGCAGTTACCCAGGTGGAGCCCCGTCTGAACGCCTTTCAATCGCAGCGACGGCTGCGGACAAGCATCCCCTTGTACCTGCAGCTGCACCCGCAGGAAAGGTTAGCACCTCAGCCCCAGGCCGTGCCTCCCCGAGCAGCCCGTGCGAGCCCCTCGGTGGTGGCTTCGAGCAGAGATCAGCCAGGCTAGCGCGGCGCGTTAGCACCAGCCAGACTGTTAGCCTTTGAGATCTGCGCTGGCGGTGCAGCTTGCCGAATTGTGTTTTACGTATTTAAAAACTTACCCCTTGATCATCGGCGGGTGAATTACGCAGGTGGGGGGTGGCCCCTGCCTGGCAGCGATTTCCAAATGCTGGGCAGCACGTGGTGCCTTCCTCCCTGCTCCCACAGGGATGCAGCGCAGAACAACGTCACCCCCGGGGCCGCGTTTTGCTCACTGATGCTGCTGATTAAAATTGCCCCTGCTCTCTGGAGAAACCCGTTTCCAACCCTTCCAAGGATAAATGCTCTCAAAGTCCAGCTGCTGTGTGGTTTTGGTTTGGTTTTTTTCCTAAATTATTTAGGGACAGGGTTTAGGGGTGGGATGGCAGGGTTAGGTTAAAGGTTGGACTCGATGATCTTAAAGGGCTTTTCCAACCAAAGCGATTCTATGATTCTATTTGTTTCACCCAACTTACATTCTTACACTGGAATACTGAATGTAATATTACCAGCTTGGAACCAGTATGAATATTTCAAAGAATTCAAATTTATCTTCTTTCATCCTCTTGGATTTAGAAGAGCAAGCAGCAGAACCAAACGACTGCACTAAGACCTCATTGGGGTTGTTTAGAGAGCCATTAGCTTTACAAGGGAGAAGAGAGAAGCTCTGCAATTCTCATCCTTCCCTTCTGAAAGAGGGAACAGTACTTAAGCTAATCTGAGTAATACACAAATTTGCATAGACAAGCTATAATTTGCATAAATTTACAATTCCAGTACACAACACAAAGCTGAACAAAGAGGACCCCGCTGCAGGAAGCGCAACAGCAGAATTCAGCAAGATTCTCCAGACGGAAAGTCAAACTTTCTGCATACACCTCTAGCAGGTTAAACAGGAATAAACGAAAAGCCAGCCCTCCCTACAGACAAGCGTGTCGGCAGCCTTACTTGTACTGGGTTTAATGTCTAAAGCTACTGAGAATGAGGTTAATAAGACAGCTGGGCCCCCAACCCAACCAGGGGATCAGACTCATGGTTTCTAATTGCAAATCCAGTTAACTCACACTTACGAGCACAAATAAAACAAGGGAGAACAATTCAACAGACCTACGGCGTGCGCTGAGGTAGGAGCACACGCGCACCCCCTGGACCACACCTTGGAATAAAAGGATAACACAAGGCACCACATTCAAAGGCTTTAACCGTTCAGCACACGCTAACGTAACACAGGTATTGAACAAGAGAGCAGAGCGCTCTAATATTCAAAATCAAAATGGGCATGCAGCAAGCAGGAGTTTGCAGTACTCTCTAGAAAGCGCTGCTCAATTTAGGACAGTCTTAGGGCACTGCTCTTAGTCTCCAGACATGAAAAGAGTTCTAACAGAAATAGAGAAGGAAAGCAGAATGCACGGCCGCCTCTCAGCTTGCTGCATGCTCAGAGCACCCTCGCGAAGACAGGCTGAGGGGTCCCCAACTCACGGCAGCACAAGGAAGGCCAAACCAACAAGCTCTCATGCTTCAAAGAGCAGTCTCTCTGCACAGCCCTGCCACGCGCCCAAAACACGGGGCTCATTTCCGCCTGCTCTCCTTAGCAGAGCACGGACGAGCTGAGAGATTGCAGCCCAGCAAGGAGCAGCGCTTCAAGCAGCTCAACGGGCTGATTTCAGTCTTCCCTCTTCAGAGCTAAACAACGCAGCTTGTCAGTAGGCTGAGTGATGAGCAAATGGAAAGACCAGATAATAGCTTACAAACATTTAAAGAAACCAATACCTAAGAGTGTGGGCATATATATATATATATTTTTTTTTTTTTTGTGGCCAAACAAGGAGCTGCACACAGGAATGTGATGGAATTAAAGGCTGGTGATGAAGAACAGCTTCCTGAGAGATTTATCATCCTGTGGAATAGTCTGAGTAGAAGTGATGGATGCCTGACGACAGAGATCACTTGAAATTATGCCGGGCAGAAGAGA
Organism: Egretta garzetta; assembly: GCF_000687185.1. Taxonomy (NCBI): domain Eukaryota; kingdom Metazoa; phylum Chordata; class Aves; order Pelecaniformes; family Ardeidae; genus Egretta; species Egretta garzetta. The sequence continues at coordinate 416,438 of NW_009258308.1, read as the reverse complement.
AACCATGAAAATAGGCCTAAGGCGGCATGGAGACTGCTCAGATATCCAAACAGGATTTGCCTCTCTAACTTGTATTACGGATTCTCTTCGTTTCATGGTTGTTTCTCATGTGCTAGCCACACTAAATAAGCAAACAGCTTCAGCTCTCCTGCTGGAGTCCATCCCTTTGCTAATACAACCTATTTGCTGTTTCACCTTTTTTTTTTTTTTTTTTTTTTTTTACTGGAGCTGTACATCAAACTGGTGGTTTCAATTATTTGTTCGCAATGATCCCCGAATTCTTTTCCTGATCAGCTTGTTGGATGACTGTTCCATTTAGCACATCGTCCCTAGCTCGATCCCAGCTTATTTTCCAATTATCTATATTGAACGGCATTTGTCACCTCAATTATCCAAATTCTTTGGAATCCGGCCCTGCTGTTCCTCATTACAAGCCCAAGTCTTGCAACGTTCTGGGTGCCCTACTCCTGTCAAAGCCAACAGCCACTGAGGAGACGCAGAGTCGCATCGGATATGGCTCAACTGTTTTGCCTCCAGTTTCTCTATTATCTTTTTTTTTTTTTGTTTTGGAAGTCTCGCTTCCAATGCCGTCTTCTAAACCATTTCTATAAACAGACAAAATAAAGATACTAAAAATGACCCTGGGAAGGGGGGGGGAGGTCACTATGCGAGTGTTTATATTACCAAATAAACTGGTTATGACCAGTCCTACAATTCTGGAAGGCGCGCGCTATCTTTCACAAGAGATTTGAGAACCTCCTTCCCACACGTCAGCGCGACTGGCAGCACGCTTGGTGAGGAGACGGCCAGATCTGAGCTAAGCTAAAACAAAGACTGAATGACTGAGGCATCTCAACTGTATGCCCAAGTGCTTGCAGCACAAGATAAACAGAACGCTCAAGCTACAGCCATTTGCACGGTCTTTAGTCTTCTAAACTATTCCCTCAATCGTTGACCAACAGCCTTGGATGGTAATATCGTTCAACTCAGGCCCCTGACCTACATGCCTGGTTGCTTACATGTCTTTTTACCTTCCTCGTCACTGCTGTCAGACTCAAGTTGTTTAATTCGCTTCCTCTTTTTCTTCAGATTTTCGGGTTCTCTTTCCTCCTCGCTATCCGACTTGTCCACCCTCTTCATTTTACTGCCACAAAAAGAAAAGGAAAAAAAGGAACCAACAGGCGTTATCCCTTGTGCGTGCATGAAAGCGTCAGGCACGTTTAGACAAGCACATGGCCGATAGAAGCACTGCTAGCAAGGAAATCGAATACCTCTGTAGCTCTTAAAAAGATGAGATCACATACGCTGAAGCATACTCACCTATACAATCAGGCGCAGAGGCATGCACATTTTCAAGCCTCTCATCCTTACCCATATCCAATTCTCCAAAACAAGGAGGATTTCTTTAGCCCCTCTGCAGTTCAACAGTTTGCCCAGGACCTCACCTAGCTTGGCCGCAGCAACCTGGCAAGAGTGCATTTCTGATCTTGTCTCTATAGCTCAGGCTCCCAAACACTAATGTCCCCAACAGCATCGCTCAGAAGCTCTTTTGACAGACTGCTTGCCACTGACTGACTATGAGGTAGTGTCTCAGAATCCTGGAGCCATTTTTAAAGACTACTGGAAAAATAAAATAGCTTCTTTCTTTTTAATGTTGGCGAGACGCGTCAGACTAACAAGCCTGGAGGCTAAAGGCCCACGTATCCTCATAGAGCTGGTACAGCCCAAGTGGCCTTCCCAACACCACACTGCCAACATGCAGTTTCCAGGCCCTTGGCTTTTTGAATAAGACTATCAATAAGACGACCAGTTAGCACTAACTGCGATGGTGGGCTGGGCAGTGTGCTTACCTATTTAGTTAGAAACGGATTGAGACCACCAATTAATTACTCATAGGCCACCGGAGAGCCATCAGAGTGTAATGATTTTTTGTCTCTGTCAGTTTGGGTTGGATTAAACACAAAGGGCTGAACTTAAAATTTACTTGGAGTCTCAGCCCAAAGTAAACCAGCGGCATTGAAAGCAGCAGTACATTAGCTATGGAAATCAACAAGCAGAACTTTGTGTGCTGGAAGCTGTGTACATATAAGCTTGGGAATATACTACCTTCCCTGCAGTACAGGTGCTCCTGCCAGCCCCCACAGATTGCCTGCGGGGTCTATACTAAGTCTGCTCACAGCGTGAGGCTGTCTCCTGGAAAGCCACCCCCTCCCACCAAAGACTACCTGGACCGTGTCCCTTCCCATTTGCAACGGCACAAATGGCCCCGAGGCATCTCTAGCACTAAAATGGAAAAGAAATATTAGGAAAGAATTCCAAGAGAGATAATTTTAGCCAGGTTTAATGCAATTTAGTAGCTGGAAAGAGGAGGTGAGCCAGCATTGTATGACCAGCCAGCTCCACGCAGGCCATCAACAAGCGGGTTAAGAGATTACAGGCACCCTGAGTGGCGTGGCCCACCTTTTTTTGTCCTTTTGTTGAATTCTAGTAGACTCCGTTTTCTTCCCAGGTTTCTCTACTACAGCATTACAGGATGACTCTGGTTCTGCTACAGGAACTGAAGGCTTGACTACTTCTTTCTCCTCCTTTGGCTGCTCAGGCACAGAGTTGACTTTGAGTTTATCTGCGAATAAACCATTAAAAAAAAAACCAAACAACAAAACCAAACGCTGGGTATTCAATATGAATGACAACTTACAAAGGAGCTGGCTAAACAGAACACTGTGCACCAAGAATACAGAGAACACTATGGATGATATATAAAAGCATTATGGGATCTAAATTGACCAAGCTGTGTCATACATGAAAAAAGGGCATGCTTAAATTTCTAGCCAGTTTGGTTCTGTTCCTGATGGCGCAGGCCAAGCACACTGTGAGCTGAGGATGCTGCAGTGGTTAAACCCTGCAGAAAGAGGGCTAGGAGGCAGCAGCAGAAGCCCTTGGGGTCACCAAGGCCAGAAAGCACTGCAGAAGGGTTGGGAGCCCCTCTTCTAGACAGCCCCCTTGGCAAAACACCACATCCATCTTTACAGTCAGTTTATCCCTTCTAAATTAAGGGGTTTAGTCAAGCACAAAGGTGCCCAGAAACAGGAGAATCAGGACCGATGAAAAGCCACGAAAGGTGTGTGCGGTCTCCATCCTGCATGATTTTAGAGCCCATGATTAGCATTTTCAGTAACGTAGCGGCTTCTTGCCCCACCCCAACCCCAACGTGATCAAGAACCAGCCTCTTTTGCCTAGACAGCACAAGATACAATGACAATTCTGCTTCAGAAGACTTAATCTAGTACCAGAGAAGAGATAGCAGGTGGGAGTGGGCAGCAAAATAATGTATTTATCAACCTGATAGGTGGTGCTGGTAGCACCCTAGCACTTAAGTACAGTCTGTGAGCTTCATTCAGCAGCTTTACATGCACACACACTCCCCCCACCAGAAGAGAGGAGCCAGAGACGTTAGAAACCTGTATCAATCATCCCAAGCACAAGATGCCCGAGTGAAGAAAAAGCATTCAACAGCGAGATCAACCACGCTGTCAATAGGAACAGGGGATGCTGAGAGGGCTAGAAGACTTCATGACAGCTCCTGACACTGCTTGGAAAACTGGCTGGCTGCTTCACTGAGCAAGGGAAAACATCTTGGACGTAAGAACTTCAATGACAGCTGTTGTATTGATCAACGGCAAGAGCCAAAGGACCGGATTATTGTTAACTCAGGACTTTCTGGCAATGGTCAAAAGTTTGAAGTCAGGGCAGACATACAACATGGAAGGAATAAACCAGGAATCACCCTCTCTCTTCTATACACAAATCATCTCCAGTTTTTCCTGCAGCCACCTCACAAATTTCATAGAATCACTTTGGTTGGAAAAGACCTTTAAGATCATCGAGTCCAACCTTTAACCTAACCCTGCCATCCCACCCCCAAACACTGTCCCTCAGCACCTCATCTGTCCTTCTTTTAAATACCTCCAGGGATGGGGACTCGACCACCTCCCTGG
>NW_009258308.1:410676-411939 GCF_000687185.1 Egretta garzetta | reverse complement strand
AGGTCCCTCTGCAGAGCCCTCCTCCCCTCCAGCAGATCAACACTACCACCCAGTTTGGTGTCATCTGCAAATTTACTGAGGGCACACTCAATCCCCTCATCCAGGTCATGGATAAAGATATTAAACAAGACTGGCCCCAGCACTGAGCCCTGGGGGACACCGCTTGTGCCCGGCCGCCAACTGGATTTAGTTCCATTCACCACCACTCTCTGGGCTCGGCCATCCAGCCAGTTTGTAACCCAGCGAAGAGTACACCCATCTAGGCCATGAACTGCCAGCTTCTCCAGGAGAATGCTATGGGAAACTGTGTCGAAGGCTTTGCTGAAGTCCAGGTATACAACAAAGCGCACCCTGGCAGGACTCAGTGGAGAAGTGAATCCTGTTGGAAATTGTGGAAATGCTTCCACAAAGCTTTCTCCGTCACCACTGGGTCATCTTTACCACACAATTTCAACTTCCTGGGTTTTCGGCATATGAACTTTGGTCTAGGGCTCTTCTCAACCCTAAACCTTAAGAATTGTACTTGAGTTAATTGTAGTAAGTGCCCTTGTGAAGCTGAGGCTGAAAGTGTCCTCAGCTCCCTCAGTCTCGATCAAAACAGGAACTCGAAGACGCCCAACCGTACTGTGCCTTGTGTGTTCAGCACTGGAACTGTACCCTGAAAACTCTGACAGATGGCTGTCAGAAAGCGAACTTTGCTGTTTACTCTCTCCCAGAAACTCTTCTTTGAATCCTCTTGTACTCGGTATTATAAGGGCATCTTTGAAGAAAGTCCTACAGCCCTTTTCCAACGTCTATTTAAAAGCTTCAGCATATTTTCTTTAGACTTGGATATTTTAGGTCAGAAGGGACATCCAGAGGCCACCTACTCCAAGCCCTTGCTCAGAGGGGAAGGCCACCCCTGATTTTTATCCTCCAATTATTAGCTCTGCAGTTTTCAGTACAGAAATTAACCCCGTAATCTAACTAGAGACTCCTCAGTGATTTGTGATGAAAAGCAAGCATCATTAACACCCCCTGTAAAACAGGGTTTGGCAAACACTTTACCGATAGCTAATCTTCCAGCCAGAAGCACTCACTTTAAATCAGCTTTCTTCTGCACTAAAAATCTGTCCTGGGTTAGTCTGCACAAATATGTTACTTTAATTGACCTCCATCCAGCAAGCTTTTTTTCTGAAAAATTCCACTTAAAACTTAATTTTCGCCTTACAAAAAAATTAACCCCTCTGAGTCCAAAAGAGCAGAAGAACAGTATGGAAAACT
>NW_009258308.1:408987-410617 GCF_000687185.1 Egretta garzetta | reverse complement strand
ACTGCTCCTTTCTGTTTATGCCTCCCATCACAGCTGTATAACAAGATACCTGATATCACTGATTTTTTTAATTGCTACTAAGCTTAAAAAAAAATTTCCCATTTCCCTTGGGATTTTTTTTTTTTTTTTTTTTTTTTTTTTAAAAACTACAGCAGGCTGGTCCCTGACACAATGGTTTCTGAAAACAGATGCATGTTATCAAGCACTTACTCATGGCAGCTTTTCCAAAGAAGTTGTTCATTATGTTGCCCTTTGCTGGTGGTTTGCTGCTTACTGCAGACACCTAGAAGTGAACAGAGGAGTAACCACAGGAATTATTCACACAACACAGCCCTCAACAGGCACAGTACTGCTTCTGGACAAGCAAAAATAAACATACAATTTGTTGAGTAGTCAGTGTCTTAGATTTCAGGATCTGTTTAGCAGAAGATACTCCATATTACATGCATCAAAGGGTCAAGAGTAAGTTAGTTACGACTCCTTAGCTAGGCCTTCAAATCTAACTTGGGTCACATTCCTATCTGATGGCTGACAGTGTTACTGAAATAAGTGGTTTGGGCTTGGGTCAGTTCCCAGTAAAGAACTGTTCTTTTTGCAAACTATCAGTGCCTCAATTCACAGTAACTGATGGAGGAAAGAACACAGATTGGCCAAACCATGAAGAATTTATCCAGCTACTCTGGCACGTATGCTGTTCTGCTGAGGCGTTTGCAAAAAAAATCACTGCTCTATTCCATTAATATAGCCACCACCAAAGTGAAAAAATCACACATACACACAAACCCACCTAAGGAAGCCTGGCCTCCTAATCCCATTCATTTTCACGCAAAAAAAAAAAAAAAAAAAAAAAAAAAAAAAAAAAAAAAAAAAAAAAAAAAAAAAAAAAAAAAAAAAAAAAAAAAAAAGGCAACCAGACACTAGAGTTCCCAACACTCAGACACATACATTTCACCAGTTCTAAATTCCCTCTAAAAATCAGAAAAAAGAACCAAAATGTACTCAGCTGTTAGAAAAAAAGCCAAGCCATATGCAGGGAACGTTACCATTTTAATACTCATTTACTGGCCACATGGCTTTAAAAACAACTATATAATTAAAATTAAAATGTAATCCTAGCTGGGAAAAGACAGCAGTTGAGAAGATAAACAATTTAGTCTTGCACAGGTCAAGCTCCAAAACTTCCCTCACAGACCAAGTTTAAACACCTTGATACTTTTAAGACCTGGACTTCTCACATTTCACTTATTGCTCAAAACAAATCCTTTTAAGCACAATGGAGAGAGCAAGATCCTCAACCGGTGTATATATTGGCATAACCAAAGACAACGGAACAATTGTCTCAATAATGCAGCTATGCTGGTTCATACTCGCTGGAGATCTGCCTCAAGGAAGAATGTCAAAGCATCAAAGTTAGGCAAATATACTTTTGAGTGTGGCACAATGTATTTCTGCCCAAGATGACTGACAGAAGGCATGGTTGTACTATACAACTAAATACTTGCAAAAGAGTGACAGCAAGTTGAGTACTAGAAGCAGTGGACAAGGCTGCACTATGGCTGTTTAAGGTTATTTAGGTTGAGTAAGAGCGAAGCTAGAAGCACAGAATGGTTTGGGTTGGCAAAGGCAAAGC
>NW_009258308.1:403965-408720 GCF_000687185.1 Egretta garzetta | reverse complement strand
GTCCTTCGGGGAGGGAGGGGCCCAACCCTGACCCCAGCACTCGAGGGGCGGCCCCCCCAGTGCCCAGCACAGGGGCACGGTCCCTGCCCTGCTCCTGCTGGCCACGCTGTTTTGATAGAAGCTGGTTCATTAAAACTATTAACCCAGAGGGCTGCCAAAGGGTCTGAGGTAACTTACACCTGGGGCCTCCTTAGCCTCTGCTTTAGTTTCTTTATTTGTGTCCTGGGGTTTGGAAGCTGCTTTTGCTGCAAACATTCCCATGATCCCTTTGGGCTGCTGCGAGGGCTGTTTAGCGGTCGATGGACCATGGCCGTTGACCGCAGGTACGCTGACAGCATTCGTGTCACTTTGTGTCTGGGAACCAGCCTGCAGAGATGTCTGTGCTTGAGAAACTTCGGCCGACGTCCTGGGGACCGCAGCGGCACAGTGAATGGCACTAAACCTGTGTGATGGAGTGAAAAATTTAATTAGCCTTTTAACTTCTTGTTTTTCACCTCTGTTTCCTCGCCGGTAGCGCCTTGCTTCTCTGGTCCTGTGTTCTCCTGTTATGGGAAAAAGAGCAATTTAATTTGTTCGTGGGACAAGAGAGAAAGGCTGGCACAGAATTAGAGCGATGCAAACCTCTCCTGAAAAGATCAGCTGAACCCGTCAGCAAGAGCCAGAGCATTCAAATGCTAAACTAGCTGTTCAGATTTCATGGGGGTGAACAGCCCGTCTCCACACCCAGGCTGGGGGTGGAACAGACTGCATTTTATTCCTAAACAGGTTACGCTCTCTAAAGTTTGCAGCGTAAATTGTATGGCTGGCTGAGGATTAAAATGTTTACAACTTTCGGATGCTTTGACAGAGTCCACTACTGCTGCAACAAGCAGCCACAATCGTACCGGCCATGCAGGTAAATCCCAACTGAGGCTGAACTACTTAAATGGCTCAGAAAATACCCGTAACATTCCGACTTAACTATATAAAGTCATTTCCATGTAATCACTAGTAGACAGAGATACATCTCAGCTTGTAACAGTCTGAAACGTGATTGTTTGGGGATACGGAGATACAAGAACTAAATTATGTGCTCACAGTTACAGTACAATTCTCTTGACAGTCAGGAATAGCAATACCCAAAAATAACTGAACTCTACTCCCCACTGTGCAAATCACAGGCGAGGCTTTCCAGATTTCCTACAGAAACGCCACAAAAGAGCACAGACTCACGCCTTCCAATCCACTGAATTACACAGCGTAGTTTTATTTGCATAAGAAATAAACCAGTCTTCTGCCAATTAATTTCTGCCCCTCAGCATCAGTGGCTTGTGGACAGCCCACTTCTACTCAGATCAGGAACTGTAATGTATTAACAAAACAACACCATCCCGACAGCATTTCTAGGCTGCAGCAGCAATCCCTTGACTTCCAAACCTTTAAAGGAAGGAAAGAAGACGCTGAAGAAAAATAGACCTACTTTCTTTTATGCTTTCAATCTGTTTTCGACACCGCGCTCTAGACAGCTTTCACTCCTGCTCCCCGCACTCCCATAAGCAACGCCATCAACCCTCCTGATAAATAACGTTTGATCACCAATGGTTATATTGACTGTGCAGCAAGCACATCTGAACCTCGCACATTCCAGGTGCTTGGGAAGTTAGCTTGCCTTAATGCTGCTGTGTGACTATAGCTTATGGGCTTGACCCAAAATTCACTAAATAATCCCTGAAAAAAAAAAAAAATAAGCAGTGTTTGGGCTACGCTCTGCAAGCAAGGAGCTGCTTCCGCTTGGAGAGGTGACATGAGCAACATGCCTTAAATCCAGTTAGTTGTTTTAGTACAACACCTAGCCACCTCCACCGTCTTCGCAGTGTAAGAGGTCCCACACAAACACAGACGGGATAAGGATCCTTGCCTCAGAGCTTACAAGATACACGGTCTGACAGGGAATATAAGGAGCCAGGGGGTTCTGTTTGCTATAAACACGCACATAGTTAAACAGAGGTCTTTTATGGGTACTGCAGGAATTCTGCCCCAGGTGTAAGAGACAATTCTTGTAGTTGACAAGGGAGAGGGAATACAGTCAGTCTGAATTTAGCTCAGCCAGGTCACAAATGAAGAAGCTGAGGGTTTGTTTGTTTTTTTTTTTTTTAGTTTGCTTGGGAAATTCTGCTCCAAAGCCAGGCCAGAATTTAAACATCAGCTTTGGAGAGAGATTTCCGAATCTGAATTATCTAAACCTCCTGGACATACAAGTCTGAAAGGCAGACTCCTCTAAGACAAGAGAATCGCCATGCAGGGGTGCTGGAGAGTAAACAGACTGGAACAAGGCACCTGCAGCCAGACCTATGGCACGTGTCTTCGTTGAAGCGGGGTTTTCTAGCACTTACCATGGTACTGACATCCACACTTGAAACACACAGCTTCTAGGGCATTATTATCTCAGCCACTCTCTCATCAACTTTTTGAAGACGGCTACGTTTCTGCTTTCAGATTCTATACTCTTTCTATGACACAACATTCAGGCATCCCCCTTCTAAACCAGATTGGTCATGGCACTGTACGTACTGATTACATCAAGCTGAAGCTGTCGTGGTGGAAACAACATATCAATGAAAAGCCACAGCTGCCAGGCACCGTGCAGGAGGAGAGAAAATGACCCCTGGAGAGCGAAGGCCCTCTGAATTCCAGGACAACCTTTCTTTCATTCAACCACGAAGGGCATTTGTGCTGCTTGGTCTGTTTTGTATGCTTCCCCTACACCTCAGGCTCTCATAGAGAGAGAACGAGTTCCTGTAAGGCATCTTCAGAGAGGGGGATGAGTCCAGCAGATGAAAACAGAGTCTCACAAAACAGAAGGCAAGCTCACGTTAGCGCTTTGCTGAGCACATCACTCACGGTTTTGTAAGTCTGTTTCAACATACTCTTCCTGTGTGACTGAGAACTGGATAAAAATGGTCACGATGAAGCGTGGCCTTCTAGAAACCTAGAAAAAGGCTTCTAGCCGTCAGAGAAGAAAGGTACTGGAACAGTCTGCCTGTTGGAGTAACGGAGCAAGCGAACCAACCATAAGCTGGAGATAGCTCGGTTTATGAAACAATCAACCAACGCGCTGCCTGAGAAGGTATCTTGTTCTAGCTTTCTAAAAATCCATGCATATCTGGTAACCACCGACTTCTGCTGAAGCGCGCTGCGCAGCAACATCTCATCAGTCTCAAATCACACAGCATAAGAAATAAAACCAAGGTGCAACTCACTTGCTGCAGTTGTGCAGGTTTGTTTTGACAATATCGTAGTCTGTGTTGTAGAGCGGCCCACTGTCCTTGAGCAAAGCTTTCTGGATGCTGTAGACATGCACGCTGGCAATCGTGGCTAGTTTAGATTTCATTGCTGGAGGGGAAAAAAAAAAAAAAAAAAGGAAAAAAAGTCCTTTGTTAGCACAGTCTTTACTTAAAAGTTCCCACCTGATTCTGTATTGGGCTCTACCAAGGATGGAGAAAGACTGACAAACCACTTAATAGCAAGGACCTGAATATAAAAAAAGCGTAATTGTACCTTCTTCCAATGCTCACTACCTGAGAATTCGAGGTAACAGACTCCACAAGCCTGTCAGACGTGTTTTCCATTGTACACGCTTGGTTCTTAACATGACGGAGTTAAGAGCAATCTCTCTGTTTACCTTCAAAATATCTGGTGTTTAGGATCCAGAATATCTATACAACTACCAAAAGCTAAGGAAGAAAATAGATGGTCATAACTCTGCCCTGCTGGAATTGCTCTCTGCCATTAAGGTAGCGTCCACCATACCAACTAGCATCACAGTGTCTTCTCTAGCAGCCTGCTGGGATCAGTGTTTTGTCTCTTCTTTGCTCTTTACACCATAACCCCCTTGAGGCAAGGGCTGTTTTTTAGGAATTCTTTGTTCATTGCTTATATTGTTCTTTCCACACAGTCCTGGTCTGAGACAGAGCTTCTAGGCACTGCAAAAATACACACAATAATAATTTCTTGGGGCCAGTCCTAGACTGTGCAGCCCTACTCCCATCACAAATCTCAGCCTCTTCCAAATGTAAGTCATACCCTTGGCCCGTCTTCTAATACAAAAACCATGAACAACCCTTTCCTCCACAGCAAAACAGAGCATTACACAGCACACATAATTCAACAAACATGACAGGCTGTCAAACAGCGCAACTACTATCTACTACCCTGACGAAGACAACTTTAGATCCACTTCAGATTGCAAAAAGGAAAATAACGCAAGTCTTTCAAAGTTAGATCATGAGCACGGATATTTAAGGTTACAAATGCCACAGTATGTTCTCAAATGCCAAAGATGTTATTTGAAAAATGACAAAGAGCCTGCTGTTGCGTTTCAGTTGCTACGGATGAGATCCCATCAGCAAGGCCAGACCTGGAGAGATGGTGGGATGACTGACAGTGCACGGAGAACAGTTGCCGGAGGCAGCGTCACAGTGGTGGGTTTTTTCACCTTTTACCGTGAAAGCAAATACCCCAGACAAAAGTGAGAACGTTCTCATGGGACATTTAACTAATACCCATGTCACGCAGGGCAAAGACTGCAATTGCTTTTAACCAATAACTAGAATTATCTGCTTCGGCATCCTCGGGAGCCTGCAGGCTCATAATTGTTCTAAAACACTGTGAGACACTGCCGTACGTTACTCGGATGCTGGTGCCTTTAAGGGGGAGCCATCTGTCAGTGGCAGGGAGGTGGAAAAGAATCGCTGACTAACCGGTCAACATTTTAAA
>NW_009258308.1:395078-403674 GCF_000687185.1 Egretta garzetta | reverse complement strand
TGTGGAGGGGAAAAAAAAAAAAAAAAAAGGAAAAAAAGTCCTTTGTTAGCACAGTCTTTACTTAAAAGTTCCCACCTGATTCTGTATTGGGCTCTACCAAGGATGGAGAAAGACTGACAAACCACTTAATAGCAAGGACCTGAATATAAAAAAAGCGTAATTGTACCTTCTTCCAATGCTCACTACCTGAGAATTCGAGGTAACAGACTCCACAAGCCTGTCAGACGTGTTTTCCATTGTACACGCTTGGTTCTTAACATGACGGAGTTAAGAGCAATCTCTCTGTTTACCTTCAAAATATCTGGTGTTTAGGATCCAGAATATCTATACAACTACCAAAAGCTAAGGAAGAAAATAGATGGTCATAACTCTGCCCTGCTGGAATTGCTCTCTGCCATTAAGGTAGCGTCCACCATACCAACTAGCATCACAGTGTCTTCTCTAGCAGCCTGCTGGGATCAGTGTTTTGTCTCTTCTTTGCTCTTTACACCATAACCCCCTTGAGGCAAGGGCTGTTTTTTAGGAATTCTTTGTTCATTGCTTATATTGTTCTTTCCACACAGTCCTGGTCTGAGACAGAGCTTCTAGGCACTGCAAAAATACACACAATAATAATTTCTTGGGGCCAGTCCTAGACTGTGCAGCCCTACTCCCATCACAAATCTCAGCCTCTTCCAAATGTAAGTCATACCCTTGGCCCGTCTTCTAATACAAAAACCATGAACAACCCTTTCCTCCACAGCAAAACAGAGCATTACACAGCACACATAATTCAACAAACATGACAGGCTGTCAAACAGCGCAACTACTATCTACTACCCTGACGAAGACAACTTTAGATCCACTTCAGATTGCAAAAAGGAAAATAACGCAAGTCTTTCAAAGTTAGATCATGAGCACGGATATTTAAGGTTACAAATGCCACAGTATGTTCTCAAATGCCAAAGATGTTATTTGAAAAATGACAAAGAGCCTGCTGTTGCGTTTCAGTTGCTACGGATGAGATCCCATCAGCAAGGCCAGACCTGGAGAGATGGTGGGATGACTGACAGTGCACGGAGAACAGTTGCCGGAGGCAGCGTCACAGTGGTGGGGTTTTTCACCTTTTACCGGGAAAGCACCCCAGACAAAAGTGAGAACGTTCTCATGGGACATTTAACTAATACCCATGTCACGCAGGGCAAAGACTGCAATTGCTTTTAACCAATAACTAGAATTATCTGCTTCGGCATCCTCGGGAGCCTGCAGGCTCATAATTGTTCTAAAACACTGTGAGACACTGCCGTACGTTACTCGGATGCTGGTGCCTTTAAGGGGGAGCCATCTGTCAGTGGCAGGGGGGGGGGAAAGAAAAGCTGACTAACCGGGCAAAAATTTTAAAAAAAAAAAAAAAAAAATAAAATAAAATCAGACCCAAATCACAAGTCCGTGAAGTTACACAGCTGTTGGCTCAGATATTCAAAATTCTGAGAAAAAGCTAGTACAAAAAGTACACACCTGAACCCAGCAGCCTGACTAGGCATTTACGTGCAGATGGCAAGTTCTGAGCTTCACTCACTTTGCTGTTCTTTCAAAGAAAAAAAAAAAATAAGTTAAAACCACATAATTTTCACGATCTGCTTACCTTCGAGTTTATCCTCTCTCACTACTGCAACCTTGTGGCACTGTAAAAAAATAAATTGCAATCTTAAGATTTGAAAAGATCTGTTGTACACAAGACTGATATTTTCAGTTATCTATCGAGTAAGAAAGTCTCCCGATTATAGGTGCAGCTTTATGGCTGCAAAGAACACTGCCAATGCCTTTAAAGTCATCAGCCATCAGTTTTTAAAGCTCTGTCGTCCTACTTTTCTAACAGACTGTTTCACAAGTCACTACAACCCTAAGAAATCCTCCGCCCTCCATCCCTGACACTGGGAGATAAGACACAGATGAAATGAGAAATTAAACATCTGCACAGCATGGTAGGGAAAAGCAAACTAACGCAGCTGATGACCCGGCTGCTAGGAGTCTGCCGCGCTAGCCCACATCACCCGTGTATATTTAGGTCGCCAGGGAACTCTAAGGTATAAATCTGTAGTGCAAACACAGAACCAGAAGCAAACCCATGAGAAATTCAGCATTAATTTAAACGCTAGAAATGAATGTTTCTGGAAGCATGCTCTACAGCCACTCCTCAAGGACTATACCTGCTCTACGACATTTAACAGGCTGTAGTTAATAATGAGAGAATCCAAAGAGACAGACTGGGCAAAATCCAACCATTAATTTTGTGTTTAACCAATACCACTGACTTGCCAGCAAAAGAGTAAGAGGCAAGAAAATGTAGGCAAACCAAAACAGTAAGGGAAGACAGAGAGTCTCGGTCACTCACTGAGGTGGATAAAAAAGTTGCAAGTAAAGAGCATGCTGTGCTTAACGCACGACGAGAATTATTTGTGACAGATTTTTATCTGTCTCTCCCTTCAAACAAGTCTTGCAGTTGAATCCACAGCCTTGTGGCTACACCTACTGACAGCAGACAGTAGTGCAGGGTTACCAGCAAGCCCAGGGTTGCATCTGAAGCACTCTCATCCCTTCCCTACCCAAAATTGACTTGCGCCAGATAACACCCACCAGCTACTCCAATGCCTGCACGTCTCCTGGAAGTATCTTCCAGATCTGACCTCAGATGCCCGATCTGAGGAGCTTTAAACTCCTCCTGTGTGGCATTCCTAAGCCTGGCATTGCTTCCTCTCTGCCCCTAACAACTTACTGCACCTGCAGGTCACCTTTCTTAGCAGGCACTGCAGTATTAAAAAATAAGATATTTAAAAATAAACAAACTGAAAGAATTGCCCTTTATATATTTACTTTAGCAGATCTTTCTCGTTTTACAAATATATAAGCTGCTGAGACAGTTTAAAAAAAAATTTGTCTGTATCCTATGTCAGAATTCACTTGTTTGTTTTAAATACATTATGGCAAATTTTAAAATATTACAATACGTGGACAAATCTCTCACTAATTCTAGTGAGCCAAGAGATGCTACCTTATTATTTCCAAAAGAAATTGTGGGGAAACCTATTAAACTCAGGCTATAAATGTGACACAGCTTTAAACAAATATATGCCATTGTACAGATCCAATGCAACAAATAATTACCTTCAATTTTAGGCAAATTTGGAGATGTAAAGAGAATATTCTATGCATATGAACCAGTTTATCATTTAGGAAAAAAAAAAAAAAACCAAAACAAACCAAAAAAGCTTTGTTCTTTTCTTTTCCAATCTACAAATAAAAGCCAAGACACCCCGAGATGTACTAATTCTAAATGCAGACTGTGGATTGCATTGTGTGAGATATTTGGGTATCTAAAGATACGAACAGACACCTAGTGGAATGTCAAAGGCGCTTAGCGTTTGGCTATTCAATTCTTCTGAGAGCAAAAGGAAACAGGCACTCAATTCGCTCATCTCCTTTCAAAAACTCCTGGGTTACCTGTCTGAAATTTTAGAAGATGTTCTTGAAAATCTGACAAGCAGCAACGAGAAAACGCAAATACTTTAACTACAAGTAGTGATTCCTTTGCTTAATAATTCACTGCATTTTAAATACAAATTACAACTAATAAATTTATGTTTCTGTTGTATATCAGGACAAAAAAGTTGCTTTATTTTACAAGAGAACTTCAACTATTTAGTTATTATTCTACTTATCATTATTCTAACTGAATTCCAAGCTTTCTCCAAACTTTTCTCTCCACTCTGCAGCGGATCCTGGGAAGCAGATTAGCTGAGCTCACAAGGGTCCCTCCAGAGTGTTTTAGAAAATTTGCTGTCCAATATCAGCGACAGGATTGAGAGATGACTGGTAACAGGATTTAAGTTAATTAAATAAAACCCCCAGTGCATTATTCAGCACTGTAGTACCAAATCATGACGAACTGATCTTTCTTCCCCATCATTCATATGCTGGGACAGAGATAGCACCTTAATTTGCACACATACAGAAGACCCAGCACACTGTGCCTGTTACTGGAAAAAGAGAGTGAGTTCAGCTTTTGACCCAAAGATTACAAAACAAGATGGAAGAGACAAGAACAAAGAGCTCACAGACACCTTTGGGAAATAAAACACTCACAACTTGTCC
Organism: Egretta garzetta; assembly: GCF_000687185.1. Taxonomy (NCBI): domain Eukaryota; kingdom Metazoa; phylum Chordata; class Aves; order Pelecaniformes; family Ardeidae; genus Egretta; species Egretta garzetta. Next base: position 399,543 of record NW_009258308.1, on the reverse strand, counting down.
ATTCTGCATGAGGTTTCCTGCTACTAAGTAGGTGACGTGAAGCTGCGCTCCCGAATTCTCCTTTCGTTTCCTCTCCACGTAATCATACAGCATCCTGCACAAAAGAAGCCAGTGTTAATCACCTCGAAAGGAAAGAGCTCGTCACCGCCTCTTCCGTGAAGCTTCACAAAAAGAGCAAAGCCAGCCTGACATGGAAACATTTCACAGAAGCACAGTTATTTTAACCAGGATTAAATTAATCTTACTGAGAAACCCTTCTCCTCTGTCACTTTGAAGAATCTCAGCCCAACAACTGTATAAACCAAAGGCAAAATGAATACAAGCTCTCAAAGCTTTAACAGTTGGTTGCAGATGGTCTCAGGCCCTCTGGGCAGCTTGTTCCAAAGGCTCCCCTTGAGAAGGCAGTCTCTCTTGTTACAACCCAGCATTCTGAAACACCTGACAGAGGAACCGGTGATTTTTGGTACATGATCACATTGCCAGGTGGATATATACAACCCTAGTTACATCCACTGGCAGAGTGATCAGAAACAGGAGGAAAGAGCATGATGAGTGATGACAAGATTGAGCTGAGACTGAAGCTTTCAGCTCCCACTTATACCGCTGATTTACGATGAGTGCCCCACGTAACTGGGCAGAGACGCCACTGCACACTCCACGAGAACGCTATCTGGTAAAAAACCTTGAAGATCCTTATTGCCACAGAGACAGACTGCAATCACCATGCTGCCACAGCCAGCAAAACTCACTAAAACAATTCCCTTGCGTTATCGGGCACTTCTGCAGCTCCTAGGAAAGAGCTTCAAGCACAAAGATGCCACAGGAGTTCTCCATCTCCAGGTTGCTTTCAAGGGTAAGAGAAGGTGCCTCCATTTCACCTGGGCCATCTCCTTCATGGTGAGTTCTCTGGCTCCTTCTAGTTTACCGCATGACCAGAACTGTTCCCGGCAGAGCTCTCCAGTCATGTCTACACCATCACTGAAGCACACTGCGATTTACACATCATCTGAATCGTTCACACACATGCAGAGGAAAGAGACCAAACAATCTCTTCGTTACACGAGATGCCTGAGTTGATATTCTAGTAGTTTGGACAAGACAGGTGAAGCTGGGCTCAGTACATCACAGCTGAGTATGCAACAAATGCCCCTTTAGCACATAGAATCATAGAATCACTTTGGGTGGAGAAGACCTTTGAGATCATAGAGTCCAACCTTTAACCTAACCCTGCCATCCCACCACTAAACCCTGTCCCTCAGCACCTCATTTATCCTTCTTTCAAATACCTCCAGGGATGGGGACTCGACCACCTCCCTGGGCAGCCCATTCCAGAGCCTGACAGCCCCAAGGGGAAGAAGTTTTTCCTAATGTCTAGCCTAAACCTGCCCTGGCGCAGCTTCAAACCATTCCCCTCGTCCCATCATCTGTTACCAGGGAGCAGAGCCCGACCCCCCCCTCCCTACCCCCTCCTCTCAGGCAGTTGTAGGGGGCGATCAGGTCTCCCCGCAGCCTCCTCTGCTCCAGACTAAATACCCCCAGTTCCCCCAGCTGCTCCTCGTATGACTTGTGTTCCAGACCCCTCCCCAGCTTGGTTGCTCTCCTCTGGACATGTTCCAGCAACGCAACATCTTTCTTGTAGTGAGGGGCCCCAAACTGAACACAGCACCAAGCTATATCCAGAAACAAGGAGAGAAAATATTTGTATTATGGGACTTAACATTCTTATGCAAACTCCAAATCTGATGCTTAACTTTACCTTGCTGTGTAGCAACAGCCCCGGAATACGTGGGAGCTCATTCTTTGTTTTACAGGATATTTAAAAGGCTACAATAATTCTTATTCTTCAAAATACACCAAGACAACGTTACGCATTTATAAAATCACAGAATTATTAGGGTTGGAAATGACCTCCAAGATGATCAAGTCCAACCATTAACCCAACACCACCATGCCTACTAAACCATGTCCCAACGTGCCATGGCTACACATTTTTTGAACACCTCCAGCGACTGTGACTCCACCACCTCTCTGGGCAGCCCCTCCCAGTGCCCGACAGCCCCAAGGGGAAGGAATTGTTCCCCATGCCCAACCTCCCCCTGCCCTGGCACAACTTGAGGCCGCTGCCCCTCGTCCCATCGCCCCTTCCCTGGGAGCAGAGCCCAACCCCCCCGGCTCCCCCCTCCTCTCAGGCAGTTGTAGGGGGCGATGAGGGCTCCCCTCAGCCTCCTCTGCTCCAGGCTGAACCCCCCCAGCTCCCCCAGCCGCTCCCCAGCAGCCTGGGGCTCCAGACCCCTCCCCAGCTCCGCTGCCCTTCTCTGGACACGCTCCAGACCCCCCAGGTCCTTCGGGGAGGGAGGGGCCCAACCCTGACCCCAGCACTCGAGGGGCGGCCCCCCCAGTGCCCAGCACAGGGGCACGGTCCCTGCCCTGCTCCTGCTGGCCACACCACTCCTGATACAAGCCAGGAGTTTTACTCCATTTATACTAAGTTTAAGCCATTTATACTAAGTTTGTAGAAGTAGAAGTACCGCAGCACAGCTGACTTTGCCTCCTTCAAGTATTTACCTGTGCCCATCAGGCACGGTACATAGATATTAATAACGCATCACGCTCTACGCAGCAGATCGGAGCGGATGAGCATTAGCCATACACGTGAGTTGGTTTGCATTTTCCCGACTCTGGTCCCAGCAATACCCACGGATAACATACAGCATCCTAAGCGGGGATATGCAGCGGCAGATTATCACAAAGGCATAGCTCTGCTTGCAGGACTGGAGCCAAATTTGGAAAACACATCCTCATTTCAGGATGAAAGGAGCTATATACATTTCTGTTGTAATATAATGCTAAAACATCTACGTATTTATGATATAAAGCAGCATGTGGTGTCCAGCTGAGCTGAGCACTGGTCTCTAAAGCGTAAGTCCCACTGACTCAAGGCTAGATCTGCCTTCAGGAGGAGTAAGGCATCCCGAATAACATGACTGACTGTACCTGAGAAGACACACGGGATTTTTAAATATTTCCAGAGAGGTAATTTTAATACACTAACCACAATCTTAGAAACGGTAATTAACAAGGTTTTGCCACAAAACAAAAAGTTTGTGGGATGTGCTGATACCTACTGTTTAGCCTGGTTGACGTGAACTCCCAGAGTATAGCTTAGCCATTTGTATGTTACCTGTAACAAGAAAAAAAACACAAACCACTTTAGTAAGAAAACCTCAGTCGCTTGACTTCTTAAACCTCCCATCCTTTGCTTGTTTCATGGGCAAGTCAAACTCTTTAGACACCCCCACCCCACTCCAAGAAACACCCAGCAAAACCTGTTAGAAGTGAGAGCATGGGGACACCCACCCGCGCTTTAACCAGTAGATTGAATTCCTGAGACCTGAACAAACTACCCACCCCAAAAGGTGTGGTTTTGGGAACGCCTTCTTGAAATGCCATTGCATGAATAAAAAGCATTCAAAACACCGTGCTGCTTAGCTTCACACCAGGGAGAAAAAAAAAAAAAAAAGAAAAAAAGAAACAGCACAATTTTCAAGTGTGAGAAGCTCGTATTTCTCTCCCAAACAACTACAGAGGATTTATTGGATTTCTGCCACCCTCGCTTGCCACAGGGATCTCTGGCTGCATCACAAGTCCGGCAGCACAGCGTGCGAAACCTCAGGAGACTACAGCTCTAAACCCAGCCCTGCCACTGATTTGCTGTATTATTTAGGCAAGGCATGTTTTTTATACTCCTTTCTCCTCCCGCTCTGCCTTTTTAAACTAATCCTCAGGCTAGGGTGTCTCCTGTCTCAAATACAACAGTTAAATTATATTTTATTACTCTAGCAGTTTATTGAAATAAAGTATAATGACCTCAGCAGCTCACGTTAATACAACCGCTTTGAAAGACAAAATGCACCAAGTTCACCGTACCACTTCCTAAGCAAAAATCTGTATTTTGAAAGGAAGCACAGACACACACGCTTACCGTTTTTCTGAACTGCCCTAAAAAAAAAGCAAGACCTCAAGAGGCTACAGACGATAAGCAGTAATTGTACTTCTAAGCTGAAACAGCGGTCCAGACTGCTTCAACCTTTCATGGAAAAACCCCACTACTTCTGTCATTTATACCTTGAGCTGAAAGACTGCTGTGGCTACAGTGCTTTCTTTTTGAGGAAAAAGAACTCACCTATTAGGGAGCGTAAGGAATTTGGGGAGAGCTGGTTTTCCTGTGATATAAATTATGCCATTACCAACTCTCTTCAGAGATGTTACCTTGATTTAAACTCAAAAGGGGGAAAAAAAAACCCTGACAAGAAAGCCATCTCCCATCCAGCTTGAGAGAAAGCCCACGTGAAACGCTACGCTGTGACCTGGGGAAAAGCAAACACTGCAAACGCAGCCAAGCACCGCACATACATCCCCGAAGAGGAGCGAAACTTGAGCAAACAGCCCTGAGGGGCGAGGAGGC
>NW_009258308.1:390539-393383 GCF_000687185.1 Egretta garzetta | reverse complement strand
GCTGTCCCCCCTCAGCCCCACGGCCCCACGCTGTCCCACCACGGGCCCATGCCATCCCCTCATGTCCCCACGCTCTACCGCCACAGCCCCACACTGTCCCTTCATGCGCCCCCACACTGTCCCCTCACAGACCCACTCTGTCCCTTCACACACCCACAGCCCCACGCTGTCCCGCCATGAGCCCATGCCATCCCCTCATGTCCCCATGCTCTCCCGTCACAACTCCACACTGTCCCCTCACAGACCCACACTGTCCCCTCATGGACCCACGCTGTACGTTCACGGATCCAGGGACCCTGTGCTGTCCTCTCACAGAACCACCCTGTCCCCTCATGGACCCACGCTGTCCCCTCACGCATCTCCACGCTGTCCCCTCACAGACCCACCCTGTCCCCTCACAGACCCACGCTGTCCCCTCACAGACCCATGCTGTCCCCTCACAGACCCATGCTGTCCCCTCACAGATCCAGGGACCCTGTACTGTCCCCTCACGGACCCACACTATCCCCTCACAGCCCCACACTGTCCCCTCACAGCCCCACACTGTCCCCTCACAGACCCACAGCCTTCCTGCCATCCCGCTACTCCTCGCCTCCACCATCCTGGCCATGGGCTGACCCAGCTCCTTGTCCCTGACATCCAGGGCAGGACAAGCCATGGCATGGAGCAAGGGAGAGTAAACCACTCACTTGCTGGGAATCACCAATTTTCCCGTTTTCCAATTTTCCTTGTGTTTTTAGCCCTGCCTGATCCTCACCGGAATGGCGGAGGCAAACCAGGCATTGCAGTCTTGCTGCTCCCTCCTGCAAATAAGGCAGGGTGGGGCATTATTTAAAACCGTTCTTTTTCCCAGTTAAACTGTCCCCATATTTCCACTGGTGGCCACTTCCAGCACATCTCACAGCACCACCTAAATATTACGGCCATGCTTTCATTTTTAAGAAAAATAGCAAACACTGGAACACAAGATTCCCAATCTTTAATTCCCAACCCCATCCCATTTGTGTCCCGTTTTTAATACAGCTTCGCAGTAAGCTGTATAGCACGGATATATCTGTATTGTTTTCTAAATACTTCTCCACAATAAAATTAATTTAGAATCATAGAATCGTTTTGGTTGGAAAAGACCTTTAAGATCAAGTCCAACCGTTAACCTAACCCTGCCATCCCACCACTAACCACTTAAAATCTGATAAAGCCTTTGAGGTGGTTTTGAAGGGTTTTGTTTTTCCCTTTCAGTGTGGCTTACACTACATTTTATTTGCCATGTTTCTTGTTTACCTGGTCCTGGCTGGTTTATAGCGTGGTCCCGCGTGGGGGCTGGCTGGCTCTGAGTTTCCTGCTGCCGGGAGAGGGATGCCTGGCATCTCCCACCCTCCCTGGACCTCACCCACCCAAATCCCTTGGTATCTAGCACATTTATCAACTAGTTTTATCTCAATAAATTGTTTCCCTTCCATATACCACCTGGTTAGGTTAGTAAAGTGTTGCCTAGAATAGAATAGAATAAATAGAATCGTTTAGGCTGGAAAGGACCTTTAAGTCCAACCGTCCCCCCTGCCATCCCACCACTAAACCCTGGCCCTAAGCACCTCGTCTACAAACTGAGCCGAAGATTTAAACGGTCAGGAATAGTCTATAACATATGAAAAGACCCCAAATGGCTTCCATAGACCTCTCCCTTCACTGTGAAAATAAAACCATTACGGCAGGGGCCTGCTCCCCTGGCACTGCGTGCAGATGGCTTGCTTCATTTTACTGACGGTTAGGTAAAAGCAACACGAAAAAAATAAGTTCTTAGTGTCTCACGCTGCCGCGACATCCGTTCCGGCGGGAGAGAGCCGGCGTGGTTTCCTCTGCTCTCTGCGTTTCCAGGTGGGCAGCAGTGCTGAGCTGAAAAATGTGGTTTTAGGGTCAGAAGTGAGTTCCTCTGGCGAAGAGATGGCGGAAACATTACCCTGATGAGCACTGGGTCTTTTCCTGGTTTATATGTTGTCTCTAGGAGTACTGGCTTGGGGAAACTGAGGCGTCCATATGGAGACTGCACTCATCAGGAGAATTTCCAATGAAATTTGGGTGGGATGAGTGCTTTTCTGAGCGCTGTAACAGAGGAGAAGTAGAGAGGCAGACTCTGCCAGTTTGCAAGAACAGATCACAAAATTAGCCCTAATATCCTGATGGTGTAGCCCTCCCCTAGGTGCTCGGGGCTGTGAGACCAGCCTCAACGTTAGTGATGCTGCAAAGTGGCATGGCTCAACATTCATGGCTTGGACAGGGATGCTCTTTGCTGAGTAAAAAACCGGCTGGATGGCTGGGCCCAGAGAGTTGTGCTCAATGGAATTAAATCCAGTTGCCAGCCAGGCACAAGGGGTGTCCCCCAGGGCTCGGTATTGGGGCCAGTTCTGTTTAATATCTTCATCCATGATCTGGACGAGTGGATCGAGGGCACCCCCAGCCAGTGTGCAGATGACACCAAACTGGGCAGCAGTGTGGATCTGCTGGAGGGGAGGAGGGCTCTGCAGAGGGACCTGGCCAGGCTGGATCCATGGGCCCAGCCCAGTTGGGTGAGGGTCACCAAGGCCAAGGGCCGGGTCCTGCCCTGGGGTCACCACAACCCCAGGCAGCGCTCCAGGCGTGGGGCAGAGGGGCTGGAAAGCTGCCCGGCGGAAAAGGCCCTGGGGGGGTTGGTGGAGAGGGGGCTGGAGAGGAGGCAGCAGGGTGCCCAGGTGGCCAAGGGGGCCAGCGGCATCCTGGCTTGTCTGAGGAGTGGTGTGGCCAGCAGGAGCAGGGCAGGGAGCGTGCCCCTGTGCTGGGCACTGGGGGGGGCGCCCCCCGGGTGCTGGG
>NW_009258308.1:389371-390283 GCF_000687185.1 Egretta garzetta | reverse complement strand
CCGTCCCGGGGGGGATTTAACAGCCGGGCAGAGGCGGTGCTGAGGGACAGGGTGTAGTGGTGGGATGGCAGGGGTAGGGGGGCGGTTGGGCTGGGGGAGCTTAAAGGGCTTTGCCAACCCAAACCATCCCGTGATTCTATAATTCTATGAAAGTATTAATTAGCAAGTGCTGAGCAAGAACCTTTCACTCTGCCAAGTCAGAGATTTTCTTTCTGATTCCAAAAGGAGCAGGAGAAAGGTCAAAATCATTACCCACGTACTGGTCATCGTTACAAAAAGGCAATGATTTTTTTTTTTTTGCAGATTCTGGGGCTCACTGATTATTCCTGTCGCAAGTACGAGATGCCTCCAGCTCAGCCCCAAGCTCGTGAAGAGTCATTATGCAATTTCACCCTGTGAAGCAAGTCCTTGGGCAAAAATGTCCCTATCCAACAGTGCTTGAAACACAGCAGCTGACAAAGAAAGAAAGAAAAATTTCAAGCGGTGACCAAAGCTTGGTGCAGTTTGATGTTAATGCTCTTTTATATTTTTCTGACAGTTAAAGTAAGAAGAAATGGTGATGTGATGGTCAGAACCACTTAAACTTCCAAAAAAGCACCACAGAGAAGGATACAAGGAGGCTTGCGGGAAGTTGTGAGATTCCCCTGAGGTCATACTTTGGATCAGGATGGAGGAGGGGGCGAACCAAGGTGCGCTGATCCCGTTTGTGACTTTATGCTCTGAATGCATCGATTCCCATACAAATACAGCTGCAATGAGCTTGAGAAGTGGGGGCATGTGAACCTCATGGGGTTCAAATGGCCAAGTGCAAGGTCCTGCACCTGGGTGGGTGGGGGCAACCCCCGGTATCCATACAGTAGGGGAAGAAAGGGATGGAGAGCAGCCCTGCCCAGAGGGACTTGGGGGTGCTGG
>NW_009258308.1:388282-388981 GCF_000687185.1 Egretta garzetta | reverse complement strand
GCGGGGGCTGTGAGCAACCTGATGTGGTTGGAGATGTCCCTGCCCATGGCAGGGGTTGGACTGGATGAGCTTTAACGGCCCCTGCCCACCCAAACCCTTCCGTGATTCTGTGACTCAAAGATCAGCAGAGACCAAACAGCCTGGGAACTGAGCCCTCGTGGGCCTCATACTCCCTCCCGCTCAGCTAAGCAGGGATGTGGGTGATAACCTGGCCTGTTGTGTGTGACCTTATCTCCGCTTGCCCTTCAACCTGGCAAACATCACCACTTTTCAGGTTGTACGTGCTAGACCCAGGGTGTAAACCAGGTGCGTCTCCCTGAGGTCACTCTAGACAGCAGCAATCTCACTGTAAATTAATGAAGTCCCTTCTCAGCCCTGGTGGTTTTGGGAGACAGGTTTTATTCTCTGAGAATCTGGGGATTCTTTTTTTTTTTTTTTTTGTGAAAAAGCCAGAAAAGGAAATCTGGGAAGAGGTGCAGCAGTGGGAACTCACACAGACCCTGCCGAGCAGTCCTTGGGTCCCCGCGCATCCTCCCGAGGAAGGCAGAGTGTGCAGCAACCACCCTGCTGGTACGCACAGCCCAGTTTTCGGTGCCAGCATCAACACCCATCACAGTACAAAATGGTTTTTAAAATATCTCTTGGATGACTTTGTCAATTTTTTTTTTTTTTTTTTTTTTTTTTTTTTTTTTTTACTTA
>NW_009258308.1:386869-388245 GCF_000687185.1 Egretta garzetta | reverse complement strand
ACAGCACTAGCTGACCGGGCAGCCGCCCGGATCCTTGCGGTGCACAGTGAATTTTATCAGTTTGCACATTAAACTAGATCCGAGTAGCTACGGACTGGCCCGTTAACTCCAACAAGAAGGTAAAGACTAGAACTTACCCTGTCTCCTTTCCCAGGATGGTGACGTTTGTAAATGATCTTTCACAGCTGAAGTACGTAAAGTAATTTAAAAAGAAGGAAAAATGGGAACAAGAGACATAATCTCCTTGTAATCAGAAAATCATGGAATGGTTTGGGTTGGCAAAGCCCTTTAAGCTCCCCCAGCCCAACCGTTCCCCTACCCCTGCCATCCCACCCCCAAACCCTGGCCCTCAGCACCGCCTCTGCCCGGCTGTTAAATCCCCCCAGGGCTGGGGACTCGACCCCTTCCCTGGGCAGCCCCTTCCAGCCCCTGACAGCCCCAAGAGGAAGGAATTGTTCCCAATGTCTGACAGATACTGCAGGATATGGGCCTGGGATTTCTCTTGCACAACTGGAGAGGGGAGGGTGTATGGATCCTAATGCAGGATCTGAAAATACTTTGGGCGTATTCCCTTAAAAGGTCTGATAATACTCTTTTGTCTAGGATCTGCAGCACTCTCATATGAGGCTCTGAAAAAAGAGCATTAAACGCACATTCCTCTTTGAAGAAGCAAAGAAGTGTTATCCCCATTTCGAAGACGACGACGCCGAGACATAGAGTGGTTATGTGATTTGTCCAAGAATCTTTCAATACTCCCAGGTGTAAAGCCCAAGTATCCCGACTCCCAGCTTTTTTTTTCTCAAAGCACCATAAAGGATTCTTTCAAAGGTCGCTTGCTGTAACAAAATGTCTTGTACGCACAGATGCCCGCAGCCAAAACCACCAGCAGCAGCAGAAGAAACTGAGCCCCAGGGCTCATAATAATGGCTGTTTCTCAAATGCTTTCCAAAAAACCAGAAGAGAATGGGCAGAGTCTTTGGAAATTTATTATATATAGTGGCTGGCAAGCATCTGCCTGAGGAGGAGTGTGAGTGAAAAGCGTTCTGTTGAAGTTCTAATTCATACCCTATGAGGGGGGACCTCTTTGAGCAACTGAGCAATGCCGAAGGGAGAACAGAAAGGTAGAGATCCTGGTGTCACAGCACAGCTCATTGAGTCTGTCCAATCCTCACCTCGGTACTGGCAGCTATTTCCTTTTGGAGCCCATCAAATCTATTGGAGGCTTCTGAAGATCCAGGTTCTGGGCAGAAGTGGGGGATTTCAGTTACGAAATAAAAGTCGTAAGACAGATATAGAGCCCCAGGCTGCTGGGGAGCGGCTGGGGGAGCTGGGGGGGGTTCAGCCTGGAGCAGAGGAGGCTGAGGGGAGCCCTCATC
>NW_009258308.1:386117-386787 GCF_000687185.1 Egretta garzetta | reverse complement strand
AGCCGGGCAGAGGCGGTGCTGAGGGCCAGGGTTTGGGGGTGGGATGGCAGGGGGAGGGGAATGGTTGGGCTGGGGGAGCTTAAAGGGCTTTGCCAACCTCAACGATTCTATGATTCTATGATATCTAAGGAGATGCAGAGCCTGACCATCCTCCTTTCTGCCACCAAGATGAATTACAATTAACCAGGTAGAAGTAGTGGGGTCTTTTCAGTAGGAAACCTGTGTGATGGGTGAGTTATGGTTAAGGATGGAGTCAAGGCGATGACTCTGTCCTTAACTATACGCAATGGAGAATCGTAGCTGGAAGACTAAGGATCCAACACCATCAGAACACCATCAGGAATTAGAATCACAGAATCATTTAGGTTGGAAAACACCTTTAAGATCATCGAGTCCAACCGTTAACCTAACACAATTAATTTGCTTCTAGGCCTGCAAGTGTCAGAACCAGTACAGGCAAGTCTGTGAACTAGAATAAAAATTGCTATCACAGGAGACAGTTGAGGCAGCTGCATATGTCTGCATGGCTTAATCCTCTTTTCTATGTTCTTTTTCTATGCATGTTCACAACAAAAAAATCTTGAGATGCTCCAAGAGCGAGGTGGCAATAATGCCGGCAAGGGAGAGGCATCTAAGAAGCTGCTAAGTTCCAGGTGGAAGAAGGACGTAT
>NW_009258308.1:383791-386002 GCF_000687185.1 Egretta garzetta | reverse complement strand
GCCGCCTCCACTAGCGACACGGAGCGTTTTAGACGCCCAGCGTATGTGGAGACACCTAAATTTAAGGGTCTTAATCCAGAGCGGGTCCCCAGGCCACTCACGGCTTTGTGGTGCGTCACAGTGCCTTGTGCCTTCGTGAGGAGAAACGTCGCGTTGTTAATGGTACAGGCAGATAGGTTTGCTTTTACACTTTGCACCGTCTTTTGTGCCAAGATTTCTTGTACTTTTGTATTAAGAGTCCCTATTCGAAATATAAAAATGCAAGGTTCAAGCACTCCAGTAGGAAAAGGCACATGTAGCCAGCTGGGAACACATCAGCCAGAAGAACATGGGACCGCCAGCTACGTGTTATCACATCTAAACAAAGGTGACGGACACGAACGTCCTCGTGACAAATGTCCCACATTGAGTCACGTTAGTAGCTGGCGTTTCTGACTTCAGGTTATCAGCTAATACCCACGTCTGATTCCCAGCGTGTTCCTGGGGCTGTTTGCATGGGAAGATTGATGGAATAGTTCCCCCATAGACTCCTGTTCTTGACATCTTTTATTTGAGGATAATTAGTGGGCCTCAGCACGGAGCATCTGACATTTATTCAATAGTAGGATGGGCACAGGAGGAGCTGCGGGAGGACAGCAGCTACACGGACCTGTTTCCACAAGCAGACAGGCTATTAAAGAAGATAAACAAGGGTCACCGCATGGAAATAATGAAAACCCTTTGAAGAATGGCTATGGATAAAGCAGAGGTGAGGATGAGCAGGAAAGCGTCTCCCCACATACCGGGCACAGCTACAGCATCCCGGGGACAAGCAGGCGGGGAGATATCGGGAGCAAACTCTCAGGCGGCAGCTCAGCCATGGCACGTAGCATGCCCGGGGTGAGAACGGGGCTGCCTGTTGTTCTCTCCTCCCTGTCTCATGCCCAAGTCGAAGAAAATAATGAGAAAATTTAAGCTACCCGTAAGCTGTAAGATCTGAGCTGTGAGAATAGGATGATAAAGGGACTGGAGCATCTCCCCTACGAGGAAGGGCTGAGGGAGCTGGGCTTGTTCAGCCTGGAGAAGAGAAGGCTGAGAGGGGATCTCATCAACACCTACAAATATCTCAAGGGTGTGGGTCACAAGGACGGAGCCAGATCTTCCCAGTGGTGCCCAGCGCCAGGACAAGGGGCCATGGGCACAACCTGAAGCAGAAGAGGTTCCAGTTGAACGGGAGGAAGAACTTGTTGACTGTGAGGGTGCCCGAGCCCTGGCCCAGGCTGCCCAGGGGGGCTGTGGAGTCTCCTTCTCTGGAGATCTTCAACCCCCGCCTGGATGAAGTCCTGTGTAACATGCTCTAGGAGAGCCTGCTTTAGCAGGGGGGTGGCACTGGGTGAGCTCCTGAGGGCCCTGCCAACCCTTGTGATTCTGTGATTCTGTGAATAGGCTGAAGATGGGTTCTTTGAGGTCTGCGACCACCTTTGCTGCTAGTGAGAGCCAACTTCAGAAAAAACGCTGCTTAGTAGAGTTGGGGGGAAATAACCCGTAACAGGGTCGAGAAGTGGCAGCAAGAAACGGTGATTCTGAAGAAGACCCGTGCCCATCGTGGGAGGGCTCTCATCCACTCAACAGAGCTTGCAGATGGCTGAAGGGCACGGACAGCCGCTGCGGTCTGCCAATACGCCGACCTCATATGGAAGCGATTTCCAAACCCATCTCTGCTCATGCAATTCCCCTTCTGAGTCAGCAGATGACGGTTGGACACCACGCTTGCCTGGCAGCCCTGGAGCTGCACGGTGCCGCCGGCCCGGGCGATGAAGCTCTGCTGCTGTTGCTGGGAATAGCGAGGGCGCTACGTTACTCTTCAGCTTGTGCGAACCAGAGCTTCTGCTGCTCGTCCCTACCTGCTTCCCACCACCCACCGTCTCCTCCACGAGTGTTTCTGCAGCCACGCTGCCAACTGGGTCAGGAAAACCAACTTAGGTTAAACCAAACTTTTTCCTGGTCGGATTTTATTCTGGACCAATCCCACCCAAAACAGCTCGACACAGCTGTGTCTGACAGTGCTGCAGGTTTATGCCAGTTTCAAGTGTTGATGGAGCGGCAGCATGAATCAGAATTATAGAATCACAAAATCGTTTGGGTTGGAAAAACCCTTTAAGATCATCAACCGTTCCCCTACCCCTGCCATCCCACCCCCAAACCCTGGCCCTCAGCACCGCCTCTGCCCGG
>NW_009258308.1:381998-383428 GCF_000687185.1 Egretta garzetta | reverse complement strand
ACAAGCCAGGATGCTGTTGGCCCTCTTGGCCACCTGGGCACCCTGCTGGCTCCTATCCAGCCCCCTCTCGACCAACCCCCCCAGGACCTTTTCCGCCGGGCAGCTTTCCAGCCCCTCTGCCCCACGCCTGGAGCGCTGCCTGGGGTTGTGGTGACCCCAGGGCAGGACCCGGCCCTTGGCCTTGTTGAACCTTCACAGCAGCTTCAGCTCATGCAAATTGTGGCTGAAGCGGACCCGCTCCCCTTGATCCCCTCCGCATGGCGTGCACTGGCACTTCCAAAATCGCCTGCTCCGATGCCTCAAAGAGCTGAGCAAGCTGAAGAATCACCCATTATAAACAAAGAGCTGGGGTTTGGGCGAACAGGGTTGCGTCATCCCAAGAGGCACAGAGCCCCAAGGAAGAGCCGCTGGCTGGGGAGGGCACACGGCCACGCCACCCCACGGTGGCCACCTTTAGCTGGAGCGCACCTCGCTCCAGGCGAAGCCACTCGCTCCAGGAGAACTCCAGGCGGAAACAGATCCTCACTTGAACGCAACAACTTTTTACCTGGCAAAGGTTGGGGAAGGAAATTGCACGTTTAATGAGTGTTAAAATATACGCACGTGGCCCGGCAGCGTGCTGGAGCCTTTGTCTCGTGGCCGCAGTGGTCGCATTGCTCAGCTGGCATCCCCTTTGTTTTGCTGGTAACAAAATGATATACATCCTCTTCCTCCTGCGGCCCCGGGCGCTTTCTCTCGCACTCCTGTTCTCTCTTTTATCTTCGTTTCACGCTGGCTGTTCTTGTGCTGCGACGTTTTGCTCCCGGGCTGACATCCGCGCCTGGTTTACGGAAGGAGCGTGCAGGTCTTAAGATGCCGCTCAGCATTTTTTTTTTTAGAAAAAGCCTCTCTTCATCTTTTGTTTTTTCCTCCTTTAGGTTTCCTGCTTTGAGCTTTCTGGATGGTTTCCTGACCCGGGGTAACGTGCCTGGTAACTGTAAAATTACACTTTTCCCCTTCAGGGCTCAGTGTGTGTCTCAGTATTGCAGAGCGGCTTGAGGGTAAGAATGACTTTATTGAAGTTCTTCGCTGAGGATTTCTTTTCTGTTTAGGAAAACACCATGGGATCTGGTTCTGATCTCTCTCATGCCTGCTTTATATTCTGAGGTAACTAAGTGGGCATAGGTTGAAAGAAGAGAGGTTCAGACTGGACGTTAGGAGAAGCATTTTCTCCATACGGATGGTCAAGTAGTGGGACAGGGCCCCAGAGAGATGTGCATCGCTGTTCTGGGAGGTTTTCAAGACCCGACTGGGTAAAGCCCTGAGCAACCCAGCCTGATACAATCCCAGAATCCCAGAATCATTGGGGTTGGCAAAGCCCTTGAAGCTCCCCCAGCCCAACCCTTCCCCTACCCCTGCCATCCCACCCCCAAACCCTGGCCCTCAGCACC
>NW_009258308.1:379483-381874 GCF_000687185.1 Egretta garzetta | reverse complement strand
AGGGCTCCCCTCAGCCTCCTCTGCTCCAGGCTGAACCCCCCCAGCTCCCCCAGCCGCTCCCCATTCTATGATCACCTGAAGTTCAGGTCCTCCTAAAAGGGATTCGTCCCAGCTCTCCCCACAGGAGCTGCCTGGCTGCGCGGGACGGGCGATGTGGGGTTGACCTGACAGCTCTGCACTCTGGGGGCTCTTGTGCACCCCAAGTGCTCCACGGACTCCTTCGGCAGAGCAAGTCGCGGTTTGCTGGGTCGGGGGGAGAGGATATCTGTGTAAAGATTGCCCTGACTCACCCCTAACTGCCAGCAAGGGAGGATGGGGAGCAGGGAGGGCGGCCGTACTTCAGAGGAGCTGGCCCTGACCTGCAGAAATCCTGCTGGGGTGAGGAGGAGATGGAAGAGATCAGCACCTCAAGCTGGGAAAGACGGAGGTGGCCATCACGTCACTCTCTGGAAGGATGCTGTGGTGGGCCTGTGGCCTCTAAGCCCTGCTTCGGCTCAGATTTGGGGAAAAGGCAGTGCCTTCTGACCCATACCTGTCCCTCGTGACACCAGCCCTGCTCTCCTCCTAGTGATGCCCAAATACCAACTCCGCAGACGGTATAAACGGCAAAACCCACACCCGAAAGTAGCAGGATGCCGCCACTCTTTTATATTTTTAAAGAACATCCTTGAGTTAAACCTGACGTGACCAGAGGCTGCTGCAAATCTCTGTGTGTGGCAGGAGAAAGGGAGCGGATCTCTGAGATGTCTTCTGAAACAAGGCTCCTCCCGAGGTCCCTTCCAACCCTTGCGATTCTGTGATTCTGTGATTCTGTGATTCCGTGATTCTGTGATTCTGTGATTCCGTGATTCTGTGATTCTGTGATTCCGTGATTCTGTATCGCCGCTGCAGCTCGCAGCTCCCAGGCGGACGCTTACGGATTCACCCGTTCCTTGTCACGGAAAGCAAAAGCACCAGGGGCTGAGCCCTGGAATAAATGATCTTTTTTCCACTCTGGTGTCTGAACTAAGACCTTTTAAGAGAAGCGACTGCTTCACAGCAGAAATAACTTCTCTCGGGAGATTAACCCCTGAAAATCATCCTGAACCGGCAGGTTTTGGCAGCAGAAAGAGAAGATGGAACAGCGATTTCTACCACCCCGACTGCCACTTTTCACATTTCTTTGCGTGGAGCACGAAGGGAACAGTATCAAATCAAAGGCACCTCGAAATTCCCGTGGGGTAGAGATAAAAATGAAGACGCCGGGACCAGGGCGGGAAGAACATCACTCGCCAGGGTGGCAGCTCCGAGCCTCGCTGGGCTTGCCACGAGCGCACACTTCTGGTTCCATACCATTAACTCCTGCCCAGTCTGTCCTCATTTTATTAATGAGGACCTTGGATCCTAATTTATTAGGATCCTTATTTATTAGGATCCTTATTTATTAATGAGGACCTTGGATCCTAATCCTGCCTGTACTGTGACGGCCGGAGCGGTGTAGCCTGGCACAGCATCCGCAGTGCTCCACGGAGCTGCCGGCCGTGGCTTCAGGACCGGTCTCTCCTCCTGGCCCTGGGCTGTGGCCCAACCATGACCGCAGTACGATTTCTCCCTGCTTGTTTTCCCATGGGTAAAATGGATCCTGATCTCCTTGGTAAAATATTTCGACATCTATCGATACGCGCTTGCTCCACCTTTCTCTTCCTCTGGTGTTGCTTAACTCCGAAGGTTAAGCCTCAGCTCCCCTAAGGTATGAAAAGCAGAGAGTCCACACGACAAGGGTACTTCAGAAGAGCCGAGTTTCCAAAGGACAAGCAGGTCCGACTCCCAGATGTCGGAGATGAGCGGCTTCTGCTCTCCCCTCTCCAGCCAGAGGCCCTGTGGAAGTGCAATGGAGAGTTTTAATTCTAGGACAGTTTGGACCTGCTTGCAATTTGTACCAAAGTTACTTGGGTCAGGTAGCCAAGGCGCAAGATGTGACAGATGAGGTTCGTAGGGATTTCGGATCAACACCACTAGGAGGTTAAATGCCCTCGGGGCACTAAAATGGCCATCCCTTGGAGCCGGCCGTGCTCTAACCTCTGCATGTCCAGAATGCGGCTCCGGAGACGTGTCGTAGGATCACAGAAGGGTTTGGGTTGGAGGGGACCTTGAAACGTCATCTGGTCATCTTAGCGGAGATAAGGTCACACACAACAGGCCAGGTTATCACCCACATCCCTGCTTAGCTGAGCGGGAGGGAGTATGAGGCCCACGAGGGCTCAGTTCCCAGGCTGTTTGGTCTCTGCTGATCTTTGAGTCACAGAATCACGGAAGGGTTTGGGTGGGCAGGGGCCGTTAAAGCTCATCCAGTCCAACCCCTGCCATGGGCAGGGACATCTCCAACCACATCAGGTTGCTCACAGCCCCCGC
>NW_009258308.1:377908-378735 GCF_000687185.1 Egretta garzetta | reverse complement strand
AGCTCCTGGCGGCACGGGAAGCTCGGCGGAGCGGAGCTGCCTGCCACCATCACCTCCAAGATGGGTCAAAAGATGATGACCGCCACGAGAAGCACAATCAATGCCGAAACGCACGCCGGCTCTGACCCGGCTCCCCCGGCACAGCGAGGACCTTCCTTAAGTACTTCCTTAACGCGCCCGCCGTGCACGCAGCCCGCGGCACAGCCTTACACGTGCGTTTCCTTGTTTTTCCTCCCCTTTGTCACAGCCTCGGAACGTGCTGCTCTGAGCCAACAAATAGATCGAGGGGGGGCAGGAGCGGTTCTGGTGATGGGTCACATCCACCAAGCTCCTGCCTCAATGAACTGGAGATCGCAACCCCGGGCAATTCCCTCCCAATGCCCTCAGGGAAAGGTTTATTTTCCTAGAATCACAGAATCACGGAAGGGTTTGGGTGGGAAGGGACCATTAAAGCTCCCCACCCCCTGCCATGGGCAGGGACATCTCCAACCACATCAGGTTGCTCACAGCCCCGCCCAACCTGCCCTGGGATGTGGCCAGGGATGGGGCAGCCACCACCGCTCTGGGCAACCTGGGCCAGGGTCTCACCGCCCTCAGGGTAAAGAATTTCTGCCTCATGCCCAGCCTGGATCCCCCCTCCTTCAGTTTAAATCCATCCCCCCTTGTCCTGTCGCTACAGGCCCTGATAAAAAGATTGTCCCCATGACATTACACCCCTTATTCCATATTCCATTATGGAATAAGATGTAGTGAAAATGTTTGCCCTTCCGAGTAACTGCAGGACTGGTCGCTGGTGCTTGCAGGACTTGATGGGTGCTGGGGTCCCG
>NW_009258308.1:377245-377849 GCF_000687185.1 Egretta garzetta | reverse complement strand
GTATCAAGGAAAAATAAATCCATAGCTTGCGGCTCCCCAGCACCACCTCCTTACGCACCAAGCTGGGAGACGTCTCCATCCCTGGAGCTCTCGGAGACCCAGCTGGATGTCAGCGGGGACGGCCAGCCAGGATCAATCCCCGCCGGGGCGAGGGTGATGGAGGAGGTGACCGTGAGCTCCGTCCAGCCCTGCGGGAGAAGGGAGGCAGGCGGTGATGGCTCCAGGAACAGCCAGGGGATGCTCCGATGTCTTTGGGATAGGCTGCTACTTCTGGGCAGCTCTAGCCCACGCGCCAGACTCCTGCCCGCTTCAAATAATTCACGTCGTTAGTGCGGGCAAACGTTGCTGGTGTGGCCCTCGAGGACGATTTGCTTCAAAACCCAAAATGAGGTTTTGCTGAAGGGCTCGGGGCTGGCTGGGGAGGGGGCTGCCGTACCTGGAGGTTCAGCCCGGGCCAGGCACGCCGCTCCTGGCTCTGTGTTCAGTTTTGGGCCCCTCACTCCAAGAAAGACGTTGCGTTGCTGGAACATGTCCAGAGGAGAGCAACCAAGCTGGGGAGGGGTCTGGAGCACAAGTCATACGAGGAGCGGCTGAGGGAGCTGGG
>NW_009258308.1:375621-376926 GCF_000687185.1 Egretta garzetta | reverse complement strand
GCCGCCGCCGCGACAGCTCCGTCACCTCTCCGTGACATCCCGGCCTTGCCAAAATCAACAGGAATTTTGTCCTGGACTTCACCGGAGCCAAGACGTTGCCCTTTCGCATCCGCCCGCAGCTCGCTGTGACAGTCCCTCCCGCCAGGCACCTGCTGGGCAGCCACCACCTTTGTCCTCCCCTCCCCTTCCTGCCATTAAGCCCGGACTTGCATTTGCTCTAAAGCCCCCCGAGGGAGACCCTCGCGCCAGAGAGCGGGCTCTGCAGTCAAAGGAGCCGGTGAGGATCCAAGAGACTCGGCTAACGTTTAAGGCACCCAAAGGAACAGCAAAAAACACCTGACCCAACGCTTTAAAAATACTCCAACCCCGACGGAAGGATAAAACGTGAGCCGTCCCCGGCTGCCGTCCACACCAATTTCCTCCCCGCTTCAAAAGCAGGATATGGACAGTAAATACCCCGGTGACGCAACCGCGCTCATCTCTGTCGTCTTATTTACGAGGATCCCGGGCCTCTTACACACAACCCTCCTCCTCCTCCTACGCATGCAGCGCCGCGGCAAGCCAAAAAGGAAGAGCCTTTGGCTTTGATCTCCAGCAAGAAGTTGATGTTTAATCATTTAAAAAAAAAAAAACAACAAAACCACATAAGGGAAATAACTCGATACACACACACAAAATGTTGGTGCAAAACACCAGTCCCTCCTGCCAAGGGCAGAGACCCGCAGCAGCGCTCCCGACGGCGGCGGTCAAGGGGATCATAGAATCATAGAATCATAGAATGTTTAGGGTTGGAAGGGACCACTAGTGGTCATCTAGTCCAACCCCCCTGCAGTGAGCAGGGACACTGCTAACTAGATCAGATTGCTCAGAGCCCCATCCAACCTGGCCTTGAATGTTTCCAGGGATGGGGCCTCCACTACCTCTCTGGGCAACCTGTTCCAGTGTTTTACCACCCTCATTGTAAAAAATTTCTTCCTTACCTCTAGCCTGAACCTACCCTGTTCTAGTTTAAAACCATTTCCCCTTGTCCTAACACAGCTGGCCCTACTAAAAAGACGTTCCCCATCTTTCCTATAGGCCCCCTTTAGGTACAGGAAGGCCGCAATCAGGTCTGATTGCTGCTCCCCGCGCTTGGCGCAACAGCCTGGTGGGGGTTATGGTGGGTTTCTCATAGAATCATAGAATCGCTTTGGTTGGAAAAGATCTTGAAGATCATCGAGTCCAACCTTTAACCTCACCCTGCCATCCCACCCCCAAACCCTGTCCCTCAGCACCTCATCTCTCCTTCTTTTAAATCCCTCCAGG
>NW_009258308.1:374073-374668 GCF_000687185.1 Egretta garzetta | reverse complement strand
CTCCCCCCCTTCCCCCCCCCCCCCCCCCCGGGGCCATATTAATTTTATAACCCATCGAAGCGCTGGCTCCGTTTCATCGAGGAAGTTGGGAAACGCGAGGGAAGCGCCTTCCCTTCCTCCCAAACGCCCGCCCAGCCGCTCACGCCGTTGTCAGACGACAGCTCCGTCGCCTGCGCCCACACGGGGCAGCGCAGTTTGGATAAAAACCGGAGTTTATTAACACGGCCGACCGCTCTGTAAAATCAAAACGTACTTCCACACGCGTAACCCGGCCGGCAGCTTGGAAGGGCTGCGGGCTGGGAACTGTTTGCTCAGGTTTTAACGGGTGACTCATTCGGGGCCCGGTCCAGCCTCGCCTCTTTTCTCCATTTGTAATAAAAAGTTGAGGTGGGGACGTTTTGGCGCTTGCGGGGCGACGGGGTGACTGCAGCGCGCATCGGCGCTTCAGCACCTCGGTTAACGTTATTTACAGCCCACCACCTTTCAGGCGCTGCCCCAGAATCCCGATTTTACCCCATTTTCAGCAGGTCTGCCATTGCCCCCACCGCGCTGTCCCCCCCCTCGCCCTCTCCCTCCTCCCTGCCCCCCTTCTGCA
>NW_009258308.1:368079-369464 GCF_000687185.1 Egretta garzetta | reverse complement strand
CCTGGGGACGGGCGCTGACGGCGGGGGGGGGGGGGTTGTTTTGGCCCCCGCAGGGGTGCACTGCGGGAATCACATCACCTCCCACGGGCTGGCGCTCAACTGCTGCACCGACCTCACCTGGTTCGACCACATCGTCCCCTGCGGGCTGGAGGGGAAAGGCGTCACCTCGCTGAGCCGCGAGCTGGGCCGGCACGTCACCGTCGACCACGTCCTCCAGCCCTTCCTCGACTCCTTCCAGGAGGTGTTCGACTGCACCTTGGTCTTTTCGGAAGACCCGGGGGACTAGGAGAGCCGCGGCGCCTCGGCTGGGTGTTTCGGCAAACCCTCGGCACGGCCGACCAGCGGCGCGGCAGCCGCCTCGGGGCTTCGTCGCCAGACAAGGGCTCTCTCGTGGCTTTGCCCGTAGACCGCGGGCGAGCGCTGGCGCAGGGCTTCGGGCTGTTGCTGAAATATCCAAACCGCCGTGGGGGCTGCGTGCCCGGCCCCGCGGGTCTCCAGCCCTCAGCTGAGACCTCCAAGGGTCCCACGGCCCCGTCGCTGGCTGGGGAAATGTGCAAACAGGCGCTTTTGTGTGGGTTTTTTTGCCTCTCTCTTCCCCTCCCCCCCCAAAAAATCCAAAATTTGGGTGAACGCTCCTGCGCCCTTCGGACAAGAGGAAGAGGGACCGGTTGGTTGAGCGTCCTCCCCTCGCCGCCGCGTAGAAAGAGGCTGATTTACGATAAAGAGAGTTGCTGGGAACTTTGGCCGCTGATCCTTTGCTCGTTTATTTACGCCCAGACTTTATGAATAACGACTTTTTGCTCGCCCTGCGCCCAGAGGAATCCTCACGCAGCCAAGATCCTCGCCCTGGTGTCGGGGCGGCCGGAAAAATCGCTGAGAAGAGGCTGTAAACGGTGGTTAAAAGGCCACCGGAGCGATGCCGACGCGGTGGGAAAGCAGGAGGGGAGGCAGGGGAAGGGGTGGGGGTGCCCAAAAATGATCCCGGACCCTGTGGGACTGCGCAGCGTCCCGGCTGGGCGGCGGGGGCCTGGGTCCGTGGTGCTGGAGGAGCTGCCGAGGGGGTCTGTGCGGGTGGCGTCGGCTTCCCCGAAATGGCCGCAGCACCCACGTGGGCTCACAGCAGCCGTCCCGGGCGAAGGGCCGCGGCCGCCCAGCTGGTCCCGATGGCTCCGTGCCCGTCGCTGCAAACCTACAGGCAGACACAGATAAATGGGTTTTAATCGACAGGATCTCAAGAAGCCAACCTGAGACTGAGCTCCCTGCCTGCCGCCCCTCGGGGTGCTCGTGGCTCCCCCGGTGCGTGGGCACGAGGGGCAGCGCCCAGTCTGGGCTCTCCGAAACCGTCCCCCGTCGGCACGTGGCATGGCCCCGGCCGCTCGTGAGAC
>NW_009258308.1:364711-365952 GCF_000687185.1 Egretta garzetta | reverse complement strand
CCCTCCCGGGGGGGCCCGTGTCCCCCTGTCCCTTCCCGTGGGGGGCTGTGTCACCCTGTCCTCTCCTGTGGGGGGCCGTGTCACCGTGTCCCCTCCCGTGGGGGGCCGTGTCACCCTGTCTCTTCCCGTGGGGGGCTGTGTCACCCTGTCTCTTCCCGTGGGGGGCTGTGTCACCGTGTCCCCTCCGTGAGGGGCCGTGTCCCCGTGTCCTCTCCTGTGGGGGGCTGTGTCACTGTGTCCCCTCCGTGGGGACCGTGTCACCGTGTCCCCTCCCATGGGGGGCTGTGTCACCGTGTCCCCTCCGTGAGGGGCCGTGTCACCGTGTCCCTTCCCGTCCATGCTTGCTCCGAGGCCCCAACGAGGCGTGAGGGTGCTCAAGGGCACACGGGGGTCCCGGGTGGGCTGGCAGGGGGCACCGTGTCCCAAGTGCAGGGGGGTTCAGAGGGGTCTGGGACCCGTGGGGAGGGAAATCCCCTGGGGGGGGGTGTGTGGTTTAGGGCAGTGACCCCTCGGGATGGGTCCATGGGGACGCATGGGGAGCTGTGCTCCCCTGCTGGGGCGGTCGGGGCTCCTGGCACCGGGCTAGGACCAACGGGGGAAAAAAGGGGCTCCCGGGGGAGCTGGCCTGGAGCGAGTGGGGTCAATGCGTGGCAGGATCGGTCCCACAGCTGGTATTTGGGATGAGGGACCTCAGACACCCCCCCAGCCTCCTGGGGTCCCTTGGGTGCTGGCTCTGCACCCTGCCAGGGTGCAGGATACAGTGGTGCTGGACACAAGCCCACCGTCCCCCCACTTCCCTGGGGGAAGCAGGCGTTGAACTCAACCATGCTGCCCCCCCGGGAGAGCTGTGTCCCCCCAATTGTCCCCAGCCCCAGGGAGGAGAGCCCTGAAGCTCCGGGTGGGTTTATTCTGTCCGTGGAAGGAGTGAAATTTGGGGAGGGGGTCGCCGTGAATGCAAAGGGCTCGGACCCTTGCTGCGCTTGAAAAACCATTTTGGGGTGGTCACCGGGTCTGGTGGGACATCCCCAGCATCATCCTGGGGTCACCAATGCCATGGGGGCAGCCCCGGCTGAGCCTCCCTGTCCTTCCCCGCAGCCTGGAGGAAGACATGGAGGAGGACAACCGGACAGAGACCTGGCACCAAAGCCTCCAGACGGTGCTTAGTGCCTTGAACCAGACGCTGCACGGGGTTGTCCTCTGCCCCACCGACCGCCCTGCCACCACCGCCACTGCCGCCTGCC
>NW_009258308.1:362166-364656 GCF_000687185.1 Egretta garzetta | reverse complement strand
TTTCGTCAGCCCGCTCTCCCCCGCCGGGGTGGGGAGCCTCATCCTGGGCTACACCCGCTCCCGCAAAGTGGACAAGCGCAGCGACCCCTACCACGTCTACATCAAGAACAGGGTCTCCATGATCTGAGCCCGGCCCCGACGCCTTGTTCCCCGGGAGGTGGTGGGTTTGGGCCCACGTCGCTGCTGCGCATCCCTCTGCTGGCCAGCCTGGCCCCCAAAGCTGCTGGGAACCCCCCCCTGGTGTCCCCACGGAGGTGCTCAGCCCCAGCGTGAGCAGCGTGGGGACGTCCTGGCCGGGGCACAGCTCCTGTCTGGCAGGAGCTGGCAGGGTGCGACCCGCGGGCAGGTCCCGGCCCTGCAGACCGACTGAGCACTGAGGGGGACGGGGAAGGCAGAGGCAGCTCCTTGCCCCCCGTGGCCTGCCGAGGCTGGCAGTGACCTTCGAGGAGGAAGATTCACCATTTCCCTGCGCAGACCGGCCAGCGTCGACCTCCGTGGGCTCCCAGCAGCTTCGTGACACGGGCTAGCGGGCTTTCCTGGTGCTAAAACCCTGTCATCTCTGAGGCTGGCTGGGCCCCGCTTTCCTTAAGCGGGGAATTAAAGGAGGTGGTGGTTTCCAGTGGGGTCGCATTTGCTTCTTCTCTGAGCAACGTCGGTGTTGGGGGTGATCTGTGTGGCACCCCTCTGTGCCGGTCCATCCTGGGGGATGCTGTAAGGGCTATGCCCGCTCCCTGTGTGCTGCCGAGGGGACATCAAGGGCAACCCCTTGGTGGCATCGCAGCCCCCGTCCCAGGAGATGAGGTGCTTTCTCCTCGCCCATCCCAGCAGATGAGGTGCTTTCTCCTCGCCCATCCCAGGAGACGAGGTGCTTTCTCCTCGCCCATCCCAGGAGATGAGGTACTTTCTCCTTGCCCATCCCAGGAGACGAGGTGCTTTCTCCTCGCCCATCCCAGGAGACGAGGTGCTTTCTCCTCGCTGCCAGCCGGGGAGCATCGCTCGAGCCGTGGGCACGCGCTGCCGGCACGGCCCGAGCCTGGCCAGCAGCATCCGGCTCCACACGTCCCCGAAGGTCTCTCTGGGCTCTGGACGGTGATGCCGAAGTTTTTCCTGCTTCCTTCCTGCTGTCGGCTGTAGCTTTGGCCTTTTGTACCGCAGGTCCCAAAGGTGTTTTCCACTGAGCGAGGGCGCAGCGCGGACGGGAAGGGGATGTTCTCGGGTCCTGCTGGGCTCCTTGGCTTTGGCTCCGCTATTAAGCCAGCCAGTTTGGGGACTGGCCCGTGGAGTGGCCAGTGGCCAGGACAGTAAACGTCCCCATCCTTCAAAACAGGCTGTGGAACAGCGCCGGTGACCCAGGCCCTCGCATATCTTAACCTGTTAATAATGGCATAATTAATGTCTTTAATTGAAGCTAGATTAGCTGAGCCATAGGGGCCTTTCCGCTTGCGTTCGAAGGTTAAACACAGCTGCAGTGCCTGAGCCCAAACAGTGACGCCAAACCCTAATCCAAAAAATAATACTGGATCTGAGCGCGTTTGGGGTAGGGCTGGAAACCGAGGCACCGGAGGCAGCAGCTCAGCGACCAATTCCTGATTTCCCATGCCCTCGGCTTGGGTACGAAACGCAAGGCGGGGGGGGTTTTGGGGAGCCCGTGGGGGCTGCCCGCTTTGGGGCTGAGCCCGCTCTGGGTTCTGAGCCAGGCATGCGGTGCTGGTGGGGCTTTCTGGAGGTGCGGGGGCAAACGTCACCAACGTTCCCTGGGCACCTGGCCCAAGCGGGAAGTAGCTCGAGAGGCTTCACCGTGTTTGTCTTGTGGTTGAGGCGCTGAGAAAGGAAAATAAACCCTCTACCTGCAAATAAATCGAGGGGGGGACAACAGGAATTGGGCCAGGCAGGGACAGCCAAGACAGCACCCCTCTGCCGGGCTGGTTTGTGTAAGCCACACCGCGGGCGGGTTTTCTCCGCCTCTGCAGTGTTTGTCCTCCTCTAACCCCGGCTCCTCCAGCGGGATGAGCGACGGAGCAGCCCCTCGTGCCAGGGCCAGGATGTGGGTCCCCAGGATGGGATGGGTGCTGAAGGGTGAGCGTGGCACCCCAACCCCCGCCCCCCTCCGGTGATGTCAGCTTCTTGCCTCTCCCGATGGCCACCAGCCCTGCTGGGAGAGGGGGAGGCTGGCGTGGATCCAGTGACCCCAGAGTCCCCTTGTCCCCAGGGTGGGACAAGTCTGTTGCAGGGTGGTGTGTCATAAAAAAAAATTTAAACTGCTGCTTTTCCCAAATCGGGAAGACTCTAAGGGGGAAAAGCCCTCCTGCAAGACAGCTCCTGGGGTGATTGCTATTCACCCGATTTCCGATCCATCGGCAGCTCCTCCCGTCTGTCCCCACGGTTAAATTCAGACCAGAGCCTGCAGCAGGGCTGGGGGGCTGGACGCCACCAGGCTGGGTGACAAAGTGCCAGTGCCACCTTGTGGCAGGGGGCCCGAGGCGCCCCCCG
>NW_009258308.1:352070-362084 GCF_000687185.1 Egretta garzetta | reverse complement strand
GGGACCCGCGGCTCCGGGCTCGTTAGGTTTTCCCCTGGGACCCACGGTTCTGGGCTGGTTGGGTGTCCCACTGGGACCCACAGCTCCGGGCTGGTTGGGTGTCCCCATGGGACCCACGGTACTGGGCTGGTTGGGTGTCCCACTGGGACCCACGGCTCCGGGCTCGTTAGGTGTTCCCCTGGGATCCACGGCTCCGGGCTGGTTGGGTGTCCCCATGGGACTCACAGCTCTGGGCTGGTTGGGTGTCCCCATAGGACTCACGGCTCTGGGCTGGTTGGGTGTTCCCCTGGGACCCACAGCTCCGGGCTCGTTTGGTGTCCCCCTGGGACCCACGGCTCTGGTCTGGTTGGGTGTCCCCATGGGACCCACGGCTCTGGGCTGGTT
The DNA here is from genome assembly GCF_000687185.1 of Egretta garzetta. NCBI lineage: Eukaryota > Metazoa > Chordata > Aves > Pelecaniformes > Ardeidae > Egretta > Egretta garzetta. The sequence goes on along the minus strand of NW_009258308.1, from coordinate 361,700 downwards.
AGGTGTCCCACTGGGACCCACGGCTCTGGTCTGGTTGGGTGTCTCCATGGGACCCACAGCTCTGGGCTGGTTGGGTGTCCCCATGGGACCCACAGCTCTGGGCTGGTTGGGTGTCCCCATGGGACCCACAGCTCTGGGCTGGTTGGGTGTCCCCATGGGACCCACAGCTCTGGGCTGGTTGGGTGTCCCCATGGGACCCACAGCTCTGGGCTGGCTTGATGAGCTTGCCCTCAGCAGGGGGTTGCACTGGGCTGCTGTGGATGCTCAGAGGGGTCTGGAAACATGGGGATATGGGGGGGAGGATGGATTTGGGAGCCTCACAAAATGGGTTTGCTTTGGCCGACAGAGGAAGGATTTCGGGACTAATGAGGTGCTCATCCCAGAGCTGAAGAGGTTCCTCGTCAAAGCCGATGGGACTCTGGCCTTGCTCCCTGTGCTGCAGCCCCAGGAGCAGACCATTTCTGGGTAATGCTCACGCGGTTTTAACAGCAAGGAGACGCGCTCAGGCAGATGGAGAGGAGAGCTGGGGAAGTGCTGGCCGTGGCTGAATCACTAAATCCAACTGTGCAAATCGTAGCTGACTACATTTGGGTTTTAAGCAATGCAGCCAGAAAAAAAAAAAATAGGGCTCATGGGAGGAGGATTTATTTAAGATTTTTTTTCCTTGGCACGCAGCAGTGAATCACGGGTGAGATGATGTCTCTGGCAGTTTGGCTGGTGCTTGGAAAAGGATATTGAAATGTTTTGTGTATGGGAAGCTCAGGCTGACCTTGGCTTAGCAAGACAACAGTAGGATTGTTGGAGCGATGGGAATCATAGAGGCCTGTTCCTGGGACTGCTTTGATGCTGGGCATTTCGATAAGGAATGCGCCAGGTGAAGAGTGTGGAGGCTGATAGCGATGGTGTGGTCGAGCGATGCCAGCAGGTATCGGTGAATGTGGAGCTAACAGCATGAGGTGCCCCCGGCGGTTTGTGGTATACTGGTTTTGGCTGGTGAACATGCGGCACAGAGGCATGGGAAGGTGTGTTCAAGGGGGGCTGCTCCTCCCAGCCAGCACAGTCAGTGCTCGGTGGGAATCCTGCGCTGCTGGTGGGGCCGGTGTGCAGGAGAAGAGCAGGCTGCTGGCCTGGGAAGGGGACGCTGCTGCTCTCCCATCAGGTGTGCTGAGTCAGGCTCACACGCACAAATGCTTATTCACAGCCCATGGTAGACAGGGGTCATGGTGGGGAAAGTTAATGCATCCCTGCACGTCAGCGGATGGACGCTGGACAAGCATCTTCCACGTTGCAGCACACTTTGCTGGGGTAACTTCCCCAGGATCCCCTCGCCCACCCTGTCGGCCCTTCTTGCTGGTTTTGCTCCTTATGCTGGCTGGAGCACGCTGCGATCTGCGGCAGACACCACAGCATGATTTGGCCGATAGGTTTGGTGCATAGATACCCCTGGGTGATGTTTATTTGCTAATTAAATGACTGTTAGTTACCAAGGAGTCCTAACGCGCTCTGTTTGTCCCATGCATAGAGCTACAACTAACTGTTACAAAGCGAGGGGTGGAAAAGCCGGGGAGGGGATTAAGGGCAGTTCACCCGTCAGTGGCAATCGCTACCCACGAGGAATCGGACACGAAGCTGTAACGGTGCCCTGGCTGCGCAGGCACAAGGCCGTGGGGGCTCAGGTGCTGCGGGTCTTGGAGGAAAGCCCTGCAGCACAGGTGTCCTACTGAAACACGAGTGGTTTTCAAGCAGTGACCTTAATTATTTGTTACTGCCCATCTTCCTCCAGAGGGAGAGCAGAGGTGATGTCCCCCGGTGAGGTAACTCAACCTGCCCTGCTCAGAGGTGGGGCTGGCCATTGCCAGTGCTGCCTTAAAAGGATTTTCTGGGAGGTGATGAGGTCATTGTTAGGGGAACGGGGCTGCTCCCGGACACACAAGCTCTTCCGTCACATCAGAAACCCTCAGTGTCTGAAACACATCCATTTCTTCTAAACATATCAGTTCCTCTCGCCAAAAACGCAGCCTGTTCCTACCACCTGCCTCGCTGACAGCCCTGTGGCATCACGGCTGGAGCGACACCCTTGTTCAGAGGGACGAGAGAAACAAAAAGTGACTTAAACCAAAGAATCTGACCCGTTTGGAAGCTCTGCAGGAATTGCCACGCGGGGTCGGTCGCTTGGAGTTTTCTATCATCCCGATGCATCGGATGTCTGTCTGTCCGAGTCACCTCTCTGACACCAGGCTGGTATCTGATGAAAGATAAAGATGTGGGAAACCAAATTCATTATGTGCAGGCATGAAAACCATCTATTCTGCCACTCTCCATTTTCTGCCTGTCCAAGCTAGTCCCCTGCGGCCCTTCTGCGAGGTCGGGTTTGCGTGCTGCTGGCAGTGTGGGATGCGCAGGCTCCTGACAGCTCTTCTCCAGGGGATGCTCAGCACAAACCCCACTGCCAACATGTCCCCCTTCCCTCTCCGGCATGTCCCCCTTCCCTCTCCGACATGTCCCCCTTCCCTAAAGCAGTTCTGATATTTGCTGCTGCAGCGGTTTTCACTCACAGCCCTTCACCGAGCGGCGCTGGGAGCCGCTCCCGCTCTTGCCTAGCCCAGGGAAGTCATTTAACGAACTCCTTTATTTAAAGCACACGATGGAAAAATGCAGCGTGTGGGAGACTTTGGCTTTCAGAGCTTCTGGGCAGAGCACCAGCTCCCTTTCCCTGGTGTCTGGTACGGTGGTGGCGTGCACGTGTGATGGCACGGCTGCCTGTGTGCGCTCCCAAATTAGCACCGAAAGCTGCCAAATTAATTAGTGGAGGAGCCTTCAGCAGGCAGAGTCAGTGTCTGGGACTACGCTGGACGCTCTCCACATGACATCTTGCACTCACGGGTGAGACATGGCCCTGGCCCCCTTTGCACTGTGACTTCCAGCAACGCTTCCCTTTTTCTGCTCCTTTTTTTTTCCCCTTTTCCTCCCCTGTTTTCAACAAGGTGAGGGGAAAGGGAGACCTGGGGTCGGTCCAGCTGAAGGATGATACGCACGTGCTTGCGATAAACTATAGCGGTGTTACCAGAATTCTGTAACCATTGGGACCGTGCAATCACGGGGCAGTTCAGTTGGGCTTGACTACCCCACGGGTACCTGCAAAACCTGCTCCAGATGGTAAGAAAAAGCAGGATTTTTCAGTAAAGATCAAGGTGTCGTTTATTTTTACTGACAATCAGGAAACCCCAGACACCTGGGATCTCATGTTCTCCCCTTGCAGAAAGTTTTCGGTACAAATTTTCTCAGTTCCACACAATTTTCCCCGTACTTTGGGATTAAGTGAGGGGATAAACTGGGGTGAAAAGCCCGATCCATACCCGCTTCTTGTTCTCTCACCAGAGGCAATCAGCCCATCACATCTCTTTCCTGGAGATGGATTATTGCATTAAAAGATCAAAGTAATTTGGGGTGTTGCCCAATTCATCGTTGTAAGTCTGGTCGTGTTCAGTGCACTAACTATCACGATCAGGGATGCACAAATAACGTGATACACCTTCAGTCTGGTCACATTCCATGAGCTACCACGGCCACACTTAAAGAGTTTGGTCATGTTCAATGAGACCTATCACGGCTCGATTAATGAATAGTGCGGTTTATTAAACAACAGATGCACAGGTTCTGTTGGATTGCTGGTGATAAATTCACCATCTGCAAAGCACGTGCAAATACCAAGAGTATGAGTAACAGCGCCTGGCTACAAACGTGTTAAGAGACATAAAGTGATGCTATAGAGATTTCTGAGTTTCCCAGGGAGGCACTTGGTGTAACCAAGTGGTCGAATCTTACCCAAAAGGCATCCCGATTGGGGGGGAAGAGAGGCTCAGCCCGTCGACTGATCTCAGAAGCCAGAGTGGTACATGATGGTATCTTCCTGTACGTGGTGGTATTGTCCCTAATATCCTCTCTCCCTTAAGTTATTTTATATTATTTTCTACCTTTCAGGTGGAGCTTGAGTGACTCTGGTCATACAGACCTTGGTTATGATAGCTGTAAAATTTTCTCGCTTCGCTTTTAAAGGTATAAACTAGAAAAATTCAAAGCGCAAGCTCAGTGAGGGCTGGTCGCGCCTTGGAGGCGGGTAGCTTTTGGGATGGAGGTGTGTTTTGATATTATAATGATATTATAATGAGCAAAGTTTACCAAAGGACAACATTTTGTCAAAAAAACCATGACAGACTGTTGGCCCAGGGTAGCAAATATGCAGCTTATCAGTTCCATGGTACCTTCAAGTTCCAGTATTATCACAGAGCCTGGCTGCGGTGTCTCTGCTCCTCTCCACCCTCCGTGCAGTTCCTCTTAGAGCCGGCACACCAAGCACCCCTGGTGTGGCCAACATCGAAGGTCACAGGCCTGGGGAACTTCCATGGAATGGATTCCTTGCATGTCAGCTGCGCTCCACCCTGGAAGCTTCTTCAGTGCTGTACCTTTCCCTAAAATGTGAATATAAGTTTAATTTCTAAGCCATCTCCGGCAATTACTCCACATGGATGCGGCTGGTGGACAACTGCTCAGCAGAGCACACGTGTGGGCTATTAAAACCTAGAGGGGAGGATTAAAAATAACCAGGTCTGTGTTTGGTTTCTGGTTTGTAAAGGACAGGCGTGGATATATGAGGGGACTGCTCACCAAAGCCAGGCTGAAATTTCCCCCAGGGAAACGGCAGCCCTGGAAGGAGCCGGTGCCCTGAGCGAAGGGAGGATGTGGAGAACTGGATCAGTGCCTCCTCCAGAGGGGTGCTGGGGACAGGGATGCTCACCGCTGCTTTCCCACACCTACGCCTGGCACATGAACCCACTGCGCTACTCACCCTTGGTAAATACCGTCGCCCCTACGTGATTAAGCCCCAGATTAAGCACTTAGTCACCAGAGCCTACAAAATGTTTTTTTTATCAGCTAAAACAAAAGATGAAGGTGGGAAGAGGTGATGAGCCCGGGTTCTTCTGTGCTTGCTGGCTCGGGGCTGCTGCCTCGGTCGCATGCCCGTGGGCAGAATTGGACTTGTGGTGTGTTTTTGGCTCCAAGCTAGCTGTTACGGAAGATCTCACTGGCTGTGTTTGCCGGCTGTGGGGGGCCCCGTGAAAAGGATCGCTGAGACTGTGGCAACGTCGAGGAGAGCTGCTCCCTGCCCTCCCTTTGGGTTGAGAGCGGAGGTTTTTCCAGCGGCTCTGAGCTACACATTGCATACTGCATTTAAAGCATGGGTATTCAGGGTGTTATGCTCCTGAGGAAGCTGAGGAGTCTGTTGTCAGGGCTGCAGGGTGCAGGATCAGGCCTTCCCAGGGCTGACACCGTGAAGCACCAAGCCAGGGTGCAGAATTTGAAAGCCATTTCCTAATCTCAGCGGTCCCTGCTGCACCCTTCCCACCTTCCAGCCCGCTCCCTTTCTTCGTGCTCTGCCTGCAGAGTGCCTGCGCTTCTTCAGGACAAAGCATTTCAGCTGCTTTGACCCCAGATCGGATTAAAACCGGCATTCAGGCCCAAAAAGGCACCCGCCCCTCCCCGTGCAGCGCACTGTCAGGGGGCAGGGATGTCAATATCCCTGAATTTAGAGTTGCGCTGCCTTTCTGGCAAAATGCTACTCAGAGAGAGGGAAATGAAAGGATGGGAGCTGCTGTGTTATTACCAGGTAACCCAAGAGGCACAGGAGAACAGGGTGTTCGAGATGCATAAATAATAAAACAAAAGATGTGCTGCAGAGCGCGCAGTGCGCGCTGAGAGGCTCGGCAGCAAGCTGGAAGGATGCGCTGGGTTCATCCCGCACGACTCCAGCTCACTGCATGCAGAAACTGGGGGCAGAAAAACAAGCTGGAATATCATGGGAGCCCTGGGCTGTTTGCAGGCAATCTGGAATAAATCGTGTGTGGTAAAATTGCCATGGAAACACTGTACCGGCTGGGTTTGGCGCTGAGGCTCTCCGGCGCAGAGCTGGGCCGAGCTATGCCATCCAGAGAGCTAATCCGGTTTGTTGTGGGTGAGGATTTGGTCTGTGGTACCAGATCGCTGACGATGCTAACGTGACCGTACAGACGGTTTTTATTTCTGATCTTCGGTGACATCGCTGTGTACTTAGGCGTTCTTCTGTGGAAAAAAAAAAATACATTAAACACGTTGGTAAGAACAAAATATGCGCATCGCTGCCCAGGGGTACAATACTGAGACGCTGCAAACCCAGTCCTGCCAGGAGGACAGAGACATTTAACCATGTAAAGGAGAATGGATACGCTCCTAACCCCGGGACTGCATAGCTGCAAATCCCCAACAGGAGCTGTGTGTTATTAACGAGTCTCTATTAACTCACACGGTTTTGTTTGCATTAGAAGGCAACTCTCATTTTGGGGGCCCAGACAGTTATCTGCCATTTGATGGCTGCAATTATGCTACATGTGGGAACTCTGGCTTTTGTAACAGCGGCACAGAGAGCAGGGCCTTTCCCTATAGCAGGAGCAACGCATGCACGCAGTCGTACATATCTATATGAGGATGCACACACTCGTTTGGGCTAGGAAGAAGTAATTTTCCCCAGCTGAGCCCTGCCATGGTCCCTGCTGGCTCTGGCAGCTCCCGGCACAGGAGCTGGCGGCTGCCCGCAGCCCGTCAGCCCTTCTCCTCCCAGCCTGGCTCGTATTCATTGCCAGCAACATGGCCTCTCCCGTGGTTTTTAGCCCCCAGACTGTTTGCTGCTGCTCAGTTTGGTCTGAGCATGCTGTGCCTCAATTAGGCGAAATGATAGGCGAGGGTGAAAACTTAGAAATGTTGGCTTTCCTTCACTTGCAGATTAATTTCCTATTTTCTGGCTTTCCTCCACGGCCATAAGGACTGGAAGTTTTGTTGTTAGTAATAGAGGAAAATAGAGTTTTCCGCTGGCAACATGCATGGCCTCTAGATGATCTCCCAAGGTCCCTTCCAACCCTTGCGATTCTGTGATTCTGTGATGGCCAGTGAGTGCGGGGAGGCTCTGCAATCACCCCAAAGTGCCCGGCAGAGCCGTGATGTCCCGGGCCCCAGCACGGTGCAGTCCAGAGTCGTGCTGGCTTCTTCGCTATTGCTCTCCGTGACAGCATGAAAGCAGATGGGACTCAGTTTAACTTTCCTGTAGCAACATAATCAGCTTTAAAAATTCTTCTGGTGGCTGATTAACCCTCAAATACATTGGACTTAGTTGTCATCTCCCATGAGGTCAGTGTTTTCTCCAGGCAAACATAGCAAATCTCCATAAATCTAAGCCATATCACCTATAATCTTTTTTATATGATTGCCCTGCTCTGGAGTTGCTCAGGCTGCCTGGCAGCTGCTATTTGCACTGTGGTGCCTCGGAGCTGGCTAACCAAAGTCCTCTCCCAGGGAAGTATTCGGAAGCCAAATTGCCATTCTGACTTTGGATGCATTGGTGAGATCCTGAGCAGTTTCAAACTCTCCATGCTGTGGTTATTCCTGGTAAAGAAGTAACAGGGGGAGACTTCTATCTTCTGTGCGGCTGTTTTATCTGATCTTCAGGGAAATAATCATGGAGGAGCACTGACATCTGAGAGAATGATAATTCTCCTATAGAGGTGTCTGAAGGGAAAAATCCTTCTTTTAATCATGGCTCCATAGATGAGCACTGATAACGCAGGGTGTGGGCACGGCTGCCGCTGTCCTGCATGAAACCACTTCATGAGGTTGAAGGTTGCGTGTGCGGAAAGAGCCTGCCTGCTCTGATGGCAAAAAAAATATCACCATTCAGAATAATTTAAAGCTTTCCTTAAGCCCATAGGAAGGAAAGAGCCTGCCTGCTCTGATGGCAAAAAAAAATCACCATTCAGAATAATTTAAAGCTTTCATTAAGCCCATAGGAAAAAAAAAAGGAAAAAAGAAGGCAAGAATTGAAGCATTTGAAGTATGAAGTTTCATTTTAACGACACCTTTTACTGCCCTTCCAAACAGCTACAGAGTTTTTGTAAGAAACACTCCTGTTTGGCAAGGCTTTGGAGAGGTATTTAACATGGCCATTGTCCTTTTCTGAGGGAAAAACAAAGGTTTTATGGTCTGAAGGTCCTGTTATGCTGGGCTCTGGCCTTCTTTCCTTGAAGACAAAACACAAAGGAAGGAGAAAAGAGCAGTAAAGGTATGAAAAGCAGGGGCTGTGCCTCATGCTGACTCTCAGGTGCAAATTCACTGCAGGAGCCACCCTCGCCAGCTATTCTGGGATCTGGAGAAACGTGCCAGCACCTGGCTGTTTGGGACGTGGATTTAATCGGACTGCTGGGCTCAGGATGGCATCAGTGCTGCTAGATGCCAGGGCTTTATGTGGAGATGTGGGAGAAAGAGAAAAAAATAAGAATGGGAGAGGAAACAACACGGGGCGTGGGTGGCATCAGGTACAGAAGCCCATGGGGTGAGGCCAGAGCTGGTGGGAAGCGTGGAGCTGCATAGTCCTGCTCTTGGGTTGGGCTGGCAGGGCCACCTCTGGCTTGTGGTCCTGCAAGGCCCGTGACATGGCGGCTCTTGGTTGTAGGGCCCTTTCCTACTGCCTCGCAGGCCCACTCCTTCTCTGAGCATCGGTACCAAAGGATGGATCCCCCAAATCCATCCCAAGATGGAGCAGCCCACTCACTTCCTGTTTGATTCCTCTATTATGTCTGATTTTCTCACTCGAACTTTATCAGTGTCCAGATTCTTCTTCTCCTATACCAGAAACAACCTTGGGAGAGTCCTTTAGTGATAACAGAAGACTTAGGTTGACTTAACTTCCTTCTTCTTATCATTATCTTCTATTGATTTCCACCAGCAATTTACTGTAATAGACCAATTTAAAGGTTCATCTCCCAGCACCAAGTCAGACCTCTGGACTGGAGGATTTATTTGTGTCTGCAGCCAAGAAAGAGGTCCCTTCAGGACATTGACTTGAGAGATTTGAAGGGGACGGATGTTAAACTGAGATGTCTAAGCTTTGGCATGATGGATCATTCCCTTCTATATTTACAGTTCTCAACAACATCCTCTTGCAGGACAATCAGGACATCAGGCCCAGCCAGCATGGGTTCATGAAAGGCAGGTCCTGCCTGACCAACCTGATCTCCTTCTATGACCAGGTAACCCGCCCAGTGGATGAAGGACAGGCCATGGATGGTGTCTACCTGGGCTTCAGCAAGGCCTTTGGCACCGTTGCCCACAGCATTCTCCTACAGAAGCTGGCGGCTCATGGCTTGGACAGGCACACTCTTCACTGGGTAAAAAACTGGCTGGATGGCTGGGCCCAGACAGTTGTGGTCTTTGGAATTAAATCCAATTGGTGGCCGGGCACAAGCGGTGTCCCCCAGGGCTCAGTGCTGGGGCCAGTCTTGTTTAACATCTTTATCCATGATCTGGACGAGGGGATCGAGGGCACCCTCAGCCAGGTTGCAGATGACACCAAACTGGGCAGGAGTGTGGATCTGCTGGAGAGGAGGAGGGCTCTGCAGAGGGACCTGGCCAGGCTGGATCCATGGGCCCAGCCCAGTTGGGTGAGGGTCAACAAGGCCAAGGGCCGGGTCCTGCCCTGGGGTCACCACAACCCCACGCAGCGCTCCAGGCGTGGGGCAGAGGGGCTGGAAAGCTGCCCGGCGGAAAAGG
>NW_009258308.1:350807-351605 GCF_000687185.1 Egretta garzetta | reverse complement strand
GGTTTGGGGGTGGGATGGCAGGGGTAGGGGAACGGTTGGGCTGGGGGAGCTTAAAAGGGCTTTGCCAACCTAAATGATACTATGATTCTATTCTATGATGTTCTGATGTGCTGCTTGGGTATCCCAAACCCCCTCCCCCCATCTTTGTCAGCCCCCATTGCATCCTCCTCTCCCTTCTGTCCCTCTTTTCACCTCCCCCAGGAATCTGTGCCGCTCACAACCTTGGCATTTCATACCTCCCTTCACACCCAGCGTCCCCTGGGCAGCCATCCCGCTGCCTGTCTTCCCGAGGTCTCACATCCCTCTGCAGCGCCTGCTGTCACTATGGCAACTTCTGTGGGATGAGGATGCTCTGCGGGATGAGGATGCGCTGTGGAATGAGGATTCGCTGTGGAATGAGGATTCGCTGCGGGATGTGGTGACCGCCATGGCCTTTTGCTCAGGAAGAGGCAATTCAATTAGAACCACAGTGGCCTGAGAACGGGAGATGGGGGTTACGATTTTCTTCCTAATGGCAATGTAATTGCTGCTGAAGTCTGTCTGGAATTGCTTCTGGACGATGGGCTCATCCCTCGGGGTAGCGCTGTTTCCATGATCCTTTCAGAGGGAGTAGATAATGCACTCAGCAGTGTGAAGGCTGCCTCAGAGGCTGAAGGAATCATAGAATCACTTTGGTTGGAAAAGCCCTTTGAGATCATCGAGTCCAACCCTTAACCTTACCCTGCCATCCCACCCCCAAACCTGTCCCTCCAGCACCTCATCTCTCCTTCTTTTAAATCCCTCCAGGGATGGGGACTC
>NW_009258308.1:350008-350449 GCF_000687185.1 Egretta garzetta | reverse complement strand
AACCCCAGTTCCCTCAGCCGCTCCTCGTATGACTTGTGCTCCAGACCCCTCACCAGCTTGGTTGCTCTCCTCTGGACATGTTCCAGCAACGCAACATCTTTCTTGTAGTGAGGGGCCCAAACCTGAACACAGTCAGGGACATCTTTAGCTTTTCCTCATGTGCATCACCCAGGAGGCAGAGAGCACCCGTTTCGCGAGGCGGTAAGAGATATACTGTACGTTTTTGCCGACATAAAGCAAAAGGAGGGAGCCTCCAGCCAGACCTCTCTGCCTCCACCCTCACCCTGCTCAGGCCTCCTGCGGGCCAAGCGCTGTGTGACGCTGAGCGCCCAGGCCTGCCCGCCCGCGGGGCCGCAACCACCACAGCGGGGAGCCCGGGGCTCAGGCAGGACGGAGACCGGGCTCCTGAGGGAGAGACGCGGCCCCCGGGGAGGGGGGGGG
>NW_009258308.1:335196-349314 GCF_000687185.1 Egretta garzetta | reverse complement strand
CTCCTTCCCATCCTGCCCGGTGTCGGGGGTGGCGTTTGGTCCCTGTTCCGTCAGCAGGGCCCTTTCCTGAGGTGACAGGGCCCTTCGGATCGCTATCCGGATCCCACCGCATCCGAAAAGGCTGCCGTGACTGGGAAATTCTTAACCTGCGCGAGGTACGCGGCCATCCAGGGGCTGTACCTGGCGAAGGGATGATATGATGTCATATCAGGTCTCTGGTATGACATCATATCAGAGGGCAGACCTGATTGCGGCCTTTCAGTACCTAAAGGGGGCCCGTAGGAAAGATGGGGAAAATCTTTTTAGTAGGGCCAGCAGTGACAAGACAAGGGGTAATGGTTTTAAACTAAACCAGGGTAGGTTTAGACTAGATATAAGGAAGAAGTTCTTTCCAGTGAGGGTGGTGAAACACTGGAACAGGTTGCCCAGAGAGGGGGTGGAGGCCCCATCCCTGGAAACATTCCAGGCCAGGTTGGATGGGGCTCTGAGAAGCCTGATCTAGTTAGCGGTGTCCCTGCTCCTGCAGGGGGGGTTGGACTAGATGACCTCTGGGGGTCCCTTCCAACCCAAAACATTCTATGATTCTATGATCTTACTGGCAAATTGAGTGTGGCACCTGCTTTGGGCTGCTATTGCTTCTTTGTTAAAGCAGAAACACTCGTCTTGTGAAATCGAGCTGAAGGAAGGATTGTTTAATGGCTTAAACTGCAGTTAAGAGCCGAATGGCATCATTTTCTCTTCTTTAGCTTCCTGAATTTAACACCCTCCCCAGGAAAGAAACAGGCTCCAGAGGTCTGAGTTCTCCTTGAGCTCCAACCGGGTGTCAAGAAGGACTGCAGGCTTGGTTACTTCTGATTAAACCATCCAAAACAAATTTGGGGCCATAATAATATGGTGTTGGAGGTTATTTTGCTCAACTCATTGACAGGATTACCTTTTTTTTTTTTCAGCTGGTTTGTCCAAACATCATGGCCTGTGCTTTAAAAAATACCTTGGAGATGGGGGAGGGTAAACTACTAGGGCACCAGTGGTTTAGGTTTCTGTCTGTGACTTTTTTTTTTTTTTTTTCTTTCTACTTCAATGAGAGTGATGGTCAATGTGTTTATACTCTTTCCTCTTTGGTTTCATCCTGTCAGGATCAAAGCAGGAGGGCTACAAGTAAAATCTACATGGCGGCCCTTAGATGAGCTTTCTGCTACTTGGAAACATGCTCTCTCCTTTCATTTTTGCAGGAATTAACACTTAACCATCTGTACGTTCTGTGCTCAGAGCTGCTGTTGTGAAAATATCTGGGAACAGTGGCATGGGGGAAGGAAGGCGTGGAAAAGGGAAATAGCATTCCTGATAACACGCTTGATAACCCTGATTGAACTCTAGTAAATTTTTTTTTTATCTAACTTCTGGTTAGTGCATTAAAAGGTGTGTTTTGGTTTTGTTTTGTTTTTTTTTAAACAGATCAATGTATGTTTATTCTAAAAATGTATGAGGTAGGAGAACTTTTACTTTTTAATGTTAAGGTTACTGGGGAAAAATACTTTGATTAAAACCAGCAATAGAGAAATATTACTGTTTCTATAGCTCCTTCCAAGGCCAAAATTAACCAATAAAGTACAAACTGAAGAGTCAGTTCTGTTGTACCTGTTTACCCTTGTTTCCCTAGGTGATAATCACGACCTTTCTTACAAGGCTGCTCGAACTTATTACTTGGAGAGATTTCCAAGAGAGTTCCTGTGAATTTTGAAAACTCAAAATCGCCCGGAGAAGGAGGGCTGGGGGCTGCAGGGCTGGGGGCACGGGTGGTTCAGAAGCGTTTGCAGTCCCTCTGCAGAGGATGTAAACAGAAGAGGTGAAGGTGGTGTGGGATGGGAAGGTGAGGAGAAAGCAGCAAGTATGCTATGAGGAGGAATTAGTCTGATGCCCTCGTATTTCACTGCAAACTTAGGAAATTAGGTCCCTGTGGGTTTGCTGCTTATCAAACGACTTGACAAGGAGCTGCCTCAGTCTCAGCTTCCCCGCCCCCAGTTTCCTTGGCCGTAGGGACTTTTGCTGCCTCTGATTAAGGAAAAATCTATGCACTACGTTCACAGCTGTATTTAGCTGTGGGGAGCTTTTGTCCTCTAACTTAATTGAAAATGACTCGCTGTAATTAATTCTTAGAGCTATGCTCTTCATCCTTTTGATTTGGGTATACGCGCTAACCTCTTCTAAAACCGTAACTGATTATGGGCTGGCGTGTGGGTGGAGGAAACCTGACCATCTGATGATCTTTCTGCTTTCTTCCTCTCTTTCCAGTATCTGCATCTTCATTAATGCTTCTAGCAACTGGCTTAAAGGAAGCTCACTAACTACATCTCCCTCCTCTCCCATTCTCTCACCTTAATTGCTGTGTGTTTACTTTTTTCTTTGAGACAGGCTTGGAGGCACGAGGTACCCGCCTTTTGTTTGGTCCTCATTGGTAAACTATGTGAACAGTTAGTCATTATTCTGTATTTTCTCCCTTTAATTGCTCTTCGTCCACTCTCTCCCTATTGTGCTTCCACATCTGCCTCGAGTCTCCTAAAGGAGTTTGGCTTGTGTTGAAAGCTGTGTCAGAGCAGTTGTCTCTAAGAAAACCACTTCTCTTTAGAGCAAACGTTAGAATTTTGGGCCTTGGTCGTAGTAATGGTTTTATTACTAACAAGGGTGTCTTAGGTGGCATTCTTGCCACTTCTCTTTAGAGCAAACGTTAGAATTTTGGACCTTGGTCGTAGTAATGGTTTTATGTGCTTGTCTTAGTGGCAAGGATGTGCTACACACAGAATGGCATGAAAATGAGGAGTGCTCAGTGCAGTAGGAGGCTTCATTGTAAGTCTGAGGGTCAGATCCTGGCTCAGCAGCTCGTGGGAGAGAACAATTGATTAAGATCCTGATCTACTTAATCAAAAACCTGGTCCCAAAGTAAGATTCACAGCTGTGCCTACAAGTCAGAGTAAATAACGGGTGCCTTCTTCCTTTCCCTCAGTAAATCCTCACACTGTAAAAATGACACTTAAGCTCAAGCCGTTGGCTGCTGGTTTATTAATTAGCCCTGCAGGATCGCTGACAGGAATCCTGTTCCTCGGGCATGCTCAGTGTAGCCTAGCTTTGCCTGTCTTCAGTAAAGACATGGAGGTGTCTGTGTACACCGTGTTCGGGGCTGTGGTGGTCGTGGCGGAGTGTATCTGGGAGAAGGGGATGCTTTGTGCTTGTTACAAAGGCACCGTTAGAACATCACAGGGGGAAAAACTTAAATTAATTCTCCAGGAGCTGCGTGTGCAGGCCCCTTTCACTGTGCTCTTATTTTAGTGTACTAATTAGTGGGCTCATTGTCAGTGCATGGATAGCTTCCTACTTGCTAACCAGGTGGCTTGTTTGCTTTGGTGTTGGTTTTTTTTTATTTATTTTTTATTTTTTGAGTGCCCCTGAGTGTTCTTTTAATTTTTGTGACTTGTAAGATGTGTTTCAAGAGGAAATGGACTTGGTAATTAGAGACCAATAACCTGCTCCTGTCATTCCACTTGCAGTATTTTTTTCTTATTAAGGCTTTCAAGTGAATTTTTAAGAATAAGAATGGGAAAATGAAGTCTAAGAATTGGTCACAAACAAGAAGATAGATTCTTCAAAATTTATCTGTTGCAAGCTCTAATGTTAAAACATGGGAGATAAAATTGTGAATGATTCAAATAGTTGATTCTGGGTGGACTGGAGCACAAATCCCATCTTGATACAACCAAGACTACTGAGAGCGCGTAGACAGTTCGGTGATGTGGGGGAAACTCTGAAATAACACAAGTACCGTGCTTTAGTGCCTGTTTTAAGACACGAACTACGTGAAGTCCATCAGGATAGTCTTGAAGCTTACACTTCATGGTGTTACTGCCTGTATTGATAGAAGATATTGATAATAATCTATATTGCTGTCTGTGTTGTCATTATGAAGGTGGGAAAGGCTATTGCTGTTTGGTGTTTACGTGCTCTGACTTTCAAATATCAGAAGTAAGATTTGAGCGCTAAGACTTGCTTTCTGTTTGGGACTTCCCTGTGTTCGGTACCTCTGAGTTCAGAAATGTAAGTATTCTGTATGATGTAGGATCTTTTGTGGCTTTTTAACTGCGGGTCTACACATATTTGGGTGGTCTAATGATTTTAAAATGTTCTGAGCAATGGATGGGTTTTCTTCCACATCAGATCGTAGTGAGAGAATTGCAGAAAGGAGGTAATATCACCCTTCCTTCTCCGCCCTCCCTAGCTGCCTGAGCTGGTGCGGTATTCATGCAGTTGTTCAGGGAATGGATCCGGGGTGGCGGGTGGGAGGGAGGGAGTGGATCCATTATTGATCAGACTCACCGCGGCTGCATAAATGTTTTTCCTGACACAAGAAAGGGGCCGGCACATTAGCAGGAGCAGTCTGGGAAGGTGAAGACTGCCTCCTTCAGCAGCAGCAATGAGCATTACTACAGTAAGTTTCAATCCAGTTTATTTAAGAAGACATGCGGAAATGACTGTAAAAAAGCAGTTATGTGAGGGGGTTTTGTTTCTTGTTTTATATTAGGCCTATATAAAAGAGGTGACTTACCTGCTGGCCTGTGCAGCAGGCTCCCGGGGAGCCCTGCAGCACCCAGCCCTGGTGCCTTCCACCCACCCGGGTTCCTCTGCACAGCGCTCAGATTTACTCATAGGTGCACTTCATATATGTATATTTCTATATGTGTGCATATCCATATACATATCCATGCATGTATTTAAAGATGCATAAATATAAGGAAACAAGGACAGCAAGGAACAACCTAAAAAGGTTGCCAAAAAAGACAGCACAAACTGGAAGAACCAGCCAATGGGTTCATGAATCGGAATCTTTATTTTGAGGAGCTTATGTACTTAATGTGGGTGGTGGAGAGGTGACTCTGTTCATTGCTGTGGGGATTCTCTAGCTGCTGGCATGGAGGAGGAGGAGCGGGGCATGGAGATGTTACTTTTGTCCATGGCTGTGGGGAGCTTCAACCTACCTGTAGGACAGTGATGGAGTACGGAGGTGGTGGAATACAGAGATGGTTGGTGGTGCAGTGCTGCAGTTCATGACTGATGAGCCTTCATCTGCCTGTAAGACTGTAATGGGGTGTGGAGATGGAGGGTGGTGTAGAAATCCTTTTGTCCTTGGCTGTGGGGAGCTTCCAGCTGCATGTAGGCTCATGATGGAATATGTAGAAGGTGAAGGTATGGAGGTACCTTTGTCCTCAGCTGTAGGGAGCTTCCAGCTGCATGTAGGTCTGTGATGGGGTATGGAGGTGGTTGGTGGTATGGTGCTCCCTTTCTCCAGGACTCCAATGGGCTTCCACCTGCCTGTAGTACCATGATGGGGTGTAGAGATGGAGGGATGGTGCAGAAATCCTTTTGCCCTCAGCTGTGGGGAGCTTCCAGCTGCCTGTAGGCCCATGATGGGGTACAGAGAAGGTGATGGGGTATGTAGTGTTTGGTGGTGCAGTGCTGCCTTTGTCCTCAGCTGTAGGGAGCTTCCAGCTGCCTGTAGGTCCATGGCGCTGTATAGACTGGGGCTATGTGGGTTTCCTTATCCTTAGGTCCAGGTGCAACATTCTCCAGCTGAGTGGTGGAGGCTCTGGTCTGGTTACATCTGTACCCAGGGCTGCATCTGTCAGAGGGGACAATAAACAACCAAAGCGGTCACCTTCCATCACCTCAGACCTCTGCTGCGTCCTTGCCTGGGGTTTTCCTAGCCTCCTGCCAAGGCTGTCCATATCATGTCTTCATGATGGCCAGGCCTACTGTGCCACCCACCTACCGGTGACATGAGCCACCATCACTTTTCTGGCCACTGCCTCACTAGCGATGGTGCCAGGAACTCACTGGGCCCAGCCCACAGCTCTCCAGGGTAAAAGGATGGGGAGCTCCCTCTGCCCACAGCTGTGAGGAGCTTCCAGCTCCCTGCACGACTGATGGGGTACAGGCAGGATACTTATCCCTGGAGGGAGAGGACAGGGACGTGCTGTGGTCTGGTTCCACCCTGCTCTGGGTGTCCAGCTGTGATGCACAGGAGAAGCAGCAAAGGAAGAACAGCCACCCTGCCCTCCCCTGCCTAGCACAGCCCTTGGTGTGCCCACTCCCCTGTGACATGGGCCACCACCAGTGTTCTGCCTGCTGTGACGTGGCCGTGACATAGAATCGTAGAATGCTTTGGGTTGGAAGGGACCTTTAAAGCTCATCCAGTCCAACCCCCCTGCCATGAGCAGGAACACCTTTAACCAGATCAGCCCTGTCCAACCTGACCCTGGATGTTTCTAGGGATGGGGCCTCCACCACCTCTCTGGGCAACCTGTACTGGTGTTCCATCACCCTCATTGTAAAAAAATTCTTCCTTATATCCAGTCTAAATTTCCCCTCCTTAGTTTAAAACCATCACCCCTTGTCCTACAGACCCTCCAAAAAAGATTGTCCCCATCTTTCCTGTAGGTCCCCTTTAAGTACTGCAAGGCTGCAATCAGGTCCACCCGCAGCCTTCTCTTCTCCAGGCTGAGCACCCCCAACTCTCCCAGCCTGGCCTCAGAGCAGAGGGGCTCCAGCCCTCGGAGCATTTTAGTAGCCCTCCCCTGGCCCCGCTCCAACAGGTCCCTGTCTGTCCTGCGCTGGTGCATCACAGTGACATGGACCATTCAAACAAGAAGAAACAAATATTAATAAAATAATAGTAACAACTGATAATGCTGGGCAGGGAAACTAAGTAGCTGCAGCAGCAATTTAAAGAACAGCAGCTTAGCAAAGGTTAAAACAGAATTAAAAGCAGCAGGTCCTATCTACTGCCTGGTTTTAAAGACTTATGCTGCTGAGATCTGCGGGTTTGAAGGCTAAATTCTGCAAGAAAAATGCTTGTCAAATTGACTGGAGGCAATATTTCACGCATTTGAGATTAAAGACATGTCCAGTGCCAAACCCTGCATCTGTGAGTTGCTGATGGCACTGGGGACATCTCCCTGTGAACCGCAGGACTCCCATCTTTCTCTCCCTGACATGAACCAGAGATTTTGCCAGGGACTGTTTTGTGCTATGGACTTCAGTTGGACACTGAAACAAAATAGAAAAACTGTCTTCCATCTCCTTGGCTCACTGCAAAAGTATTGCATCCTCTTTAACTGACAGGACCAGAAGAAATGGGCACAGACTGAAACACAGGAGGTACCCTCAGAACACCAGGAAACACTTGTGGTTTTTTTGGTTTTTTTTTTTTTTTACTGTGAAGGTGACTGAGCACTGGCACAGGTTGCCCAGGGAGGTGGTGGAGTCTCCATCCTTGGACATATTCAATATCTGTCTAGACAGCGTCCTGGGCAACTGGCTCTCAGTGTCCCTGCTTGAGCAGGAGGGTTGGAAAAGATGACCTCAGAAGGTCCTGTTCTGTGAAAACAAAAGTCTACTTGAACTTGATTATATAAACTGTACAAAATCTTCCACAGAAAAAGAAGTAACGAAATGAATACCAACAGAAAGATGTTCTCTTGTTTACTGGATGTGGTCTTACCGTGACCCTCAGGAAGAGCAGAGAACCGCATGCAATGCGTGTGCTGCGAGCTATTTCAGACTGTCGAAAAGCTCAGCGATGTGGCCTGCTTTGCCTGTGACTTCTTCCTGTTTTGCACGCTGAGCCACAGAATTAAATTTAAGGACTTTGAGCTGTACTCCTGTTTGCTGCTCCTCTTGCCGTTAGCGTTTGGTCTTGTTTTCTGAAACGCGACTGTGGGTCTCTAATCAGAGAATTGCTAGTTTGGAGCTTTTTACAATACTTCCTTGCAGATGCAGGTTTCCAGGTTTTAGCGTTCCTGAAAAGACAGCGTGGTGTGCCTGTTCCCCTTGGAGCAAGTAGCACGTCAGCGGTGCAGTCTGTGCGTCCTTTCCACAGCACAGTGTGGCTGTAGTTGTGCAGTTTGTGGCCTCGTACCCTCCAGAATGGATGGGCAATATTTATATATATATTTGGGCACTATTGTATATATGGGCACGACGTGGTGCTTGGCTGAAGCCCGTCTTGTGCGGTACGTGCAACCTCCCTGCCTCAGGAACTCATTGCTCTTGTTAGTTCCAAGTGCTGGTGGGGTGGTGGTTTTGGTAGCATGAAGATGATAGGACGAGGGGGAATGGTTTGAAGCTGCGCCAGGGCAGGTTTAGGTTGGACATTAGGAAAAACTTCTTCACCGAAAGGGCTGTCAGGCTCTGGAATGGGCTGCCCAGGGAGGTGGTCGAGTCCTCATCACTTGGAGGTATTTGGGAGAGGGATAGATGAGGTGCTTAGGGACAGGGTTTAGTGGTGGGATGGCAGGGTTAGGTTAACGGTTGGACTCGATGATCTCAAAGGTCTTTTCCAACCAAAGTGATTCTATGATTCTGATTCTAAGACTTGAGTCCTGTATATGTGCGTTGTATGACATATGGGAGAAGTATAGGGCCTTTGGAGACAGTATTGGCTGGCTGGTTTTGGAGTACAGAGCAAAACTATTCCATGGTTCACTCCAGACAGGCAGAATGGATATAGACTGTAGCTAAAATATTCTTTCAATGTTACTTCCTCCACCCTTACAGGCTGCCTACCAGAAGCAGCCAACTGTTACAGAGGTGTTGTGGCTCGCTGAGGGACCAGGATTTGGGAACAAACCAGAACAAGACCAACTCGCAATGTAAATGTACCCCCAGGGGGTTGGCAGAGACATGGGATGTTCTGTAGGGAACCTTCTACCTCTGAAGTACAGGACCTACAGCCGTATGCAGGGGCTGTGATTTGCTCTACCATCCCCTTTCCCTCCCACTGCAGTAACTAGCCTGAGTCACTGCTTGCCTGCAGTTACCCAACTGATTTTTCACATAAAAATGTTGGGGTGGTTGCTGACGAGAAAACAAACATTTCTTGCTTCACAAGAGGAAATGAGACCCTACAATTTTGAAGAGAAATTGTAAATGAGAACTTGATGCAAGTGCTGCTGCTGGTCTTACAGTGTGTATATAAGGTGATTAGCTGTGCCGCGGCCAACGCTCCATTTCTCCTCATTAGGAGTTCCTACAAATAGGTGCTCTGGTGTGCTTGGACCTTGGGGACTGACCCTGATTTTATTTTAAAAAAGCTTAAAACAACTGCTGATTAAAAACAAAAGGCTGGCTGGCAAAGCTTGATCTACTTTATTTGTGGCTGTCAAATTTCCTAAATTCTAAGCAAATTTGAGACCGACTTTTTTTTTTTTTCCCCTTCTTCCAGGCTACATATGCAAAGAGTGTCTGCACAACAAAAAATGATCGCTATGAGAGCTGTAAACTGCCACTTATTTTGACAGGGTATTAGCTTTGAAACCTAACTCTGGCAGTAAGTACACATTGCTAACATGATTGGGAGTGAAAGAACCTGTAAGAAATACTCAGCTAATGCCCTTGTACTCTAATTCTCCAATTGTTTCAGATTATGCATCCTGATGAGCTACAAAAAAAACATAATTCTGTCTCAGTAGGCAGCTGTGCAGTACATGGGAAACTGAAGAAGAAGCAGCATAATGCTGAATTCAGCAGAGTATATTTTGTTGTTGTTGTTGTTTAATAAAGACTCAAGCCTTTCTTAAGCATGTTGATGTTGCAGAGTCTCAACTGCTGCAGGATATGACCTCACAGTTCTGTCCTGTATCTGATTCTGGCAGTAAATTTTTATACATAGCCGTTTAAACTATACCTCGCATCCGCAACAGGCTTGTCTCCTTCCCTCTGCTTAAGTATAACCACTTCAAAATTTAACTCCATGGGACTGCTAGTGTAGGTTATGTAAAGTTCCTGATTGGGAACTAGTCAGAAACAGCACAGGTAACTTGCAAAAAGACCGTTTTAAGAGGAAGGAGTACCAGCTTTCTAGAGATGGAATTTATATATGTTAGTGTAATAATTTTATAGGAAAAAACAATGCAGAACTTTTTCTTTTTCCTGTGCTCATCTATGTTCAGACTCTGTCCCATCCCATGCAGCAGCTTGTCTGTCTCTGTCCCAAATGCTTCTTGCTTCCATTTCTTTGTGACGGTGAATCTGAAGTACTGAAGGGGAGGTTCTGATAGTTTCATCCTCTCTCCTCCCAGCTTGTCAGTAATGCAAAACCCCGCTCTCCGTGAGAATGAGAGGACTCTCTGAATGTACTTGGTAGAGTCTCCTTGAAACGGGATAGGAAAACATTGCCTGACCTCTGGTTGCTCTTTACTTCCCACGTATCAAATGGCAAGCCTCAAAGCTATTTAAAAATTAAGAATGCTTCACAAATTTACATCTTAAAATGGTAGATTAATGTCTCTGAGGGCACTTGCATCACATTCGTAGGTGCTGCCAGATTGGGAAAGTAGATGGTTGAGGGCAGAGCTGCTATTCAGGGGGAAGTAGACAGGCAGGGACAATGGACCAGCAGGGACATTAAGTTAAATTCGATGAGGACAGGCTGCACTTGAGAAAGAGGAACCCCCTGTGGCACTGCAAGCTGGGGCTTGGCTCTGCTGCACAGGCCCTGGGAGTCTGCAGGCAGTGTGCTGAACAGGAGCCAGCCGCCTCTCCTGGCATCCTGGGCCCTTGTGGGGCAGGAGTTATCTCCCTTTACTCAGCACTTGTTAGCCCGCATCCAGATACCGTGTCTGGTTTTGGGGCCCCCCAGTACAAGATAGGTATTGACAAACTGGTGCGAGTTCAGCAGAGGGGCTCCAAGATGGTTGGAGGCTGGAGTGCTTGCCCTGTGAGGTGAGAGTGAGGGAACTGGTGCTGTTTCTCCTACTTACCACCTTCCTGCTGGACCGAGGCGATAGAGCCACAGTCAGAAACCCAACTCCAGCCCAGTCACCAGCCAGAGGCACCTCTTCCCTTCCCTGTCCCTTTTCTGGCCCCAATAGCGTACGTTCAGGTAGCACCAGCCTCTCCTTCCAGGGCCCTCCTGGCCGCTGTCACCTTATCTGCTGCCTCCTTGCACGCTGCTGGCAGCAGCCAGGACCCCTTCCCCACCCGGAGCAGGAGGAACAGCATCTGTTGCTTCTTGATTGCTGCCTTGTCCTGCCTCCTGACCTATATATATGTGTGTTTGTGTGTGTGTGGCTGCAAGGGGTGGGCCCTATGGCGTGGCTGCTTGTCAGATGTGTAGTAAGCTGTTTTGCTGGCAGGAGAGGTGCCCCCATCCCTGTGTGCTCGGAGGATGTGGGTCTGGCCTCCATCCCCAGTGCTGCCCTCTGCCCTGCCCTCTTTGCCTTTGGGAGTTTGGTCCCTGTGGGCTTGAAGGACCCTGCTCTCCGCCAGATGCTTTTTCCACCAGTAAGTAATCCTCTGAAAGCCAGTATCAGCGTGGGGCTCGGAGGCTTTGAAGGGTCCGTCTCCCCATTCTTTGGGGAGAGTCAGCGCTGCTTCTGGCAGACACCCTGCCTGGTGCTGAGCTCAGGCCTGTGCACGCGCATTCCTATCATGGCAGGCAGACCCTGCCAAAGCCATGGGACTGAAATGGAGTCAGCCTCGTCTTTTTTCCCCCCTAACCACTTTCTAGCATGGGATAGCCACCTCAGCCTCACTACTGGAATATTGCCTGCTCAGCTTCACAGGGCAGTGAGGGAGAAACCAGTGCCTGGCAGTCAGCACCTGAACCCCTTGGGGTATCCATACCAGACAGTCACCGGTGCTTCGGGAGCAGCTGAGGCACCCTAGGAAAGACCACAAGTTGCCTTGGTGGGGTAAGGCTGCAGGTACTGAGCTCACCACAGCACCTTTGCCCTCACCACCCACCCTCTGTCCCTCCCACGGCGATGCTGCGCTTGCTGGCACAGTGGCTGGGGTCCCTACCCCGACCTGCGTTCCCTGAGCTGCTCCGCTGTCCGTCAGTGCTTCAGCTGCTCTTCCAGAAAGTCTTGTTGGCCAACAGCATGGACATTTGGCATGCTTGGTGGATACTGAAGGAATTGCTGTTTTCCCATCACTGATGTCCGTGTACTGCTTGACTTCAGAAGGATCACTAAATTGTGCAGGCTTTTCAAATCGCTAAATCCATGGGAAGAATTTGAATTGCTTTGTTAGAGCCATTGGGGACACAAGGATATCCTAGGGCGTTGCTTTTATTAAGGAATGCCTATTTTTGTATGAAACAGCCTCGTTTATTTCTGCTTAAGACAGGAAGCTTTAGGCAGTCTCGTGTTGGGGTTTTTTTTTAAGGATATTAAAATAATGTCCAAACACTGTAGTTGATAATCTCTAAGGAACTTCTCTTTTGCTTATGCTAGGCCTCTGCGTTGTGATTAACGGAGCTTACTGACCTACTAATCCCAGCAACGGTTAAGAGCGGGCCCTTCAGTTGTCGGACTTTGTGTTTCTAAGCTAATTGAATTTGGTGCTAACTTCCTGCTGCCGCCTTGCTTGGCTTCAGAAGCTTGAGAGATTCTTTTCGAAGCGGTGATCTGTTATAGTTATTTTGGAATACATCAGTAAACTACTTAAAGCTGCTAGTAAGCCTCTCGCCTCAGCATCACCATATTGCATCCATAGGTGGGATTGATGACATTTCCTTGGAACTTAGAAATACCACGGGATGCTGCATAGCTTGGCTAATCTGATATCCCCTCCTAGTGCCTCTTGCTTCACGTGACAGGAAAGTTAGTGTTGATGGAAGGAAAGTTAATGCTGAGTGACTGTGCAGTGACGCTAACGACTTCAGAAAATAGGCTTTGTGTAAAGGCATAGCAGACTTTCTTCTTCCTAAACCCAGTCTCTAATAGTAAACGTGTGTTGTGTGTTTGAACATTACAGCTTTTCTGCTTTGAAAAGTGAACCTTGGTAAGAGCGACTGAGAGGCTTTCGGATGTATTACTTTATTTCATAACTGTAAAGCAAAACAGCAAAAAACCTGGTTTTTGAGAATTTGCAATAGGGTTAAACGTCAACAGTGGAAGCTCTTGATATCTTTTAGCCCCACCTGACTGCAGTGCCGTTTGAAATTCTCAGCTTAGGACGGTAAGTGGTGTTCGTACCCAAGCAGTACATTGCAAGAAGCTAAACTGGTCCCTAGGCTTTGAAGCTCCAACTCGGAGAAAGACTGGGAAGCAGGAAACAATGAAAAGCTGTCAGGATTGTGCGGCGGGCGGTTGTGCTAACAGCTGTCGTGAGATCAGTCTTCTGACACGATCGAATGCGTGACCCAGAGCGTGAGACACATCATCACCGCATCTGAGTTTATACCAAGTCCTGTAAAATTCCTTCTTTCTGTTTCCCAGGAGTTTCAGGTCATCTGGGGAAAGCTTTCAGATTTTCTTCTTTAGCTTGTACCTACTTTTTTTTTTTTTTCTCTCCCTTCTTTTCTGATTGCAGGAAGCTTTAGCTGACCGAGTGCCACCTGAGCAGATTAAATTAATTATTACATAATTATTAAATTAATGTTATTTGGATGCCATTTTGGCTGACTCACTTTTGTTCCCTAGGAAATAACTAAGGGAGCTTCAATCAAAACTGCATGTTAATCTCTTTGTAAAATAAACGTTTGCACTGTTGCTTCGCCAAAATCTTGCCTCAGTTTTGCAAAACTCCAGACCATAAACTGTGTGGTGATGTGCTACACCTTACTCTATTCTTGCAGGCAAACAATACGGTGTATCCTAAAAAGCTATTAAAGATGCAGTATAATTTAATAACCTTATTTTAAAGCAAAACTGTGTTGAATTATGATAGTGTGAAATGAGATTTTCATGTACTTTTGCCTCAGACTCCTTTCAGATTAGTCATTTGTTTTCTGGTTGGCTGCCTATGAACAGCTAAAAGGGAAGTTTTCACTTCTGGGATTTAATATTTGTTGTGCCCCATTGTTTTTATTTGTAGGCCTTTTTTAGCTGTGTTAGGAGTGATGGCTGGCTTTGGTTGCAGAGCCATCTGAGAGCCTGACTTACCTTTTAAGGCATGAAGAAATTAAAATTTATTTTAAATTCATGTCTCATCCTGCTAGTGTTCAAGATCTGTTGGCAAGCAATGGGAATAGTTTCAGATTTTGCTCAGGTTTTATTGATTTCCCCCCCCACTACCACCCCCCCTTAATGAAAGTTCATGCAGCTCATATCATTGTGCTTTTCCCAG
>NW_009258308.1:328649-335109 GCF_000687185.1 Egretta garzetta | reverse complement strand
GGGAGCCGAAGCTGGCTGACCTCTATTTTAAATGTCAGAGGTGCTTCACCCTTGCCTTTCAGATTCCATTTGCCTTTTTTAACCCTTCCCTAGGGTTGAAGCAACACCGTTGTAGAGAAGCACTTGTGCGGCCTGAGTTGTACTGTTGTACAGCTGGAGTCATTGTTTTTTACAGCTGTGTCTCGATCGCTTTCTACACTGCCCGTGTTGTTGGCAAGCCTGGCTGGGTTGTGCCGTGTTTATTATAGCTGTGAAGTCTCTTGTCAGTAACCGGGCTGACTTTCTTGATGACCAAATGAATTTATAAAGCCTTCAAAATCCCCATGTTACAAAATACGGGCACTTATTCATCCGCTTCTTTCAAAACAGCATCCCATGGGTGAATTGCTCCCTGTTAGCACATGTAAAAGGACAGACATTGATATTCTTCTGTCATTGTTTTTCTTTGTTAAACTGGACTCACCTTCTCTCGCTTCCCCCCAGGTCTCCCCAGGCATGTCCCAGGTAGTGTGGTTGGTATTGCCATGGCTATCTATTTCTAATCATCATAGGTAATCAATATTAAAGTTCCCCTATTTTGTCCCGTTGTTTTCTAGCTTCAATATTAGTTGAGAGTGCAGAATAACTACGAAGAACAAACTGTGTGTACCTGCGTTTGGTACACTCGGAAGTTCATAGCTTCGACAGTAATGTCAGTTTGGGAAAATACTGAATTAACAGAGGAAGACTTCAGTAATCAGTCTCTGACCCACCCTGCAGCTGTGTGCTGCATACGATTGACTTAAAAACATTCATAGGATTGTAACATTTCCTACCTTAAAGTAAATATTTGAATTAAGCCTTTCAGAGATGTGTATAATCACTGCCTCAGCTGAACCTGGAATGGCAGTAAATGTATTCTCTATACATGGAAGCGACAAATGCTTACATTTTTTTGTAAATGCAGTGACTCTGTTTAAAATGGAGCGGGTTTCAGATCAGAAGAATTGCTCTCTACGGTTCTATTTAGTCGAGCTTTTTTTCTTGTCAGATGGCCATTCATTTTAGTCGTGGGTTTTGGATGACAAATGGATGGGATGACAACATTTTTAAGAACGTTCTGTCCTGACTTGTCTGGTGTTTATATCCCTTTTGTTGGTACAAGGAGCCGTCCTGCGCCGATCAGGAACTCCCTGCGTAGGAAATACTGCGATCGCCCTCGCCTGTGGTGATTGCGCTGTCCTTGGGCCTTTTTCTAGGCATCTGCTGACAGTTGCTGTCAGGGTGCTGGACTGTCTGGCCCTTTGGTCTGACCTGGTATGGCCTCTTTCAGGTAACGGCAGAGCGGCCCACGAGCAATTCCCTGCTGCCGTATGCACTGTACGAACATCAGTGCGTAACTGCGGGAAGCTTTCGGTTGCAGTAAGCTCTGCAAGCGTAGGTGAAGTGGTGTAACAGTCAGCTAACAATGACACCAGAAAGGGAGGATGTCTCTGGCTCTTCCATATGAACTGTAAGACTGTTAATATATTGATCTACATCAAATGAACTGATTTGCGTAGTAGTTTGGTTTTAAATGTTTCCTCTGAGTAGGTTAGTGGGTGTATATTTTGCTGGTTTTAGGGGCAAATCGTAAAGCAACTGCTATCTTTGTGTTCTCCAAGACCACAATAAAGTTACGTTTCACTGACATGAGGACTGCTTTTGGGAGCAGAATTTCTTTTTTTTCTTCAGAAACATGCTAGCTCTTAAAGATACATCCAGTGACAACTTTGGAGAATTCCAAAGAACCAAATATTTAGTGGCTGTATCACATACTGTGTGTAAAAATCCATTCTTTTTGAACTTTGAAGTAACAGTGGAAATTTTTTTAATTCTCTGAGTTTTACTGACAAGATTCTTGAGACCCGCCTAAGTACAGTTAAAAATCTAAGTTTGGACAGTAGTGAAAGTTGCTATTAAAATGATGCGTGTGATACCTACCTTCAGGAGTAAGAGGTGTTTTTTTTTTTTCCAACCCATTCATATCAAGTGTATATACTGAGCAGGGAAAGCATCAAAAATGACTGGGATTCTCTGACAGCAAGAAATACCCATCTTTATTTGAGAGTTTGTGGTAAATAGGGGCTTTGACTCTTCGTGCCCACCTCGCTAACGAGTAATGTAACTTGAAAAGACAAGCTTTATTTTTGGTTTTACAATGTCAGCTTTATTTTACTGTGCGTGTTTACAGACCTTTCCTGCGGGTGGAGAGGAAGGAAATACTGCTTTGAAGTTAGGATTTTTGTCTGTCTTCCAGCAGCACAGATCGAGAATTAAGTTGTGCCTTGGAAAAACCCTTTCTAAAGTCTGTGTTCCTCACTTACGGGCTTCATGTTGCTGGAAAGTGGGTTAATGACTCGGCAAACACATCAGCGTATCAGTGGCAGCAAGAGCTCTTGAATCTTCTACAAATAAGGATGATACAGGAAAGAGAATATGATAGAAATTAGAGTTACAATGAAGGCTAGTTTGTGCAGACGGGCATTTTATAGGATAGGAAGAACTTGTTGAACTGCAGATCGAGGAATTATTTAAAAACAATAAGTATATCATTCAGATTTGATTTCAAGAACTAAACGAAGACCTGAATCTTCTTTTGCAGAACCAAAAAACAAAAGAACAGATCGAAAGCTTGTTACAGAATGGAAAGCATAAAGAGTTACGGGATCGGCTCTGCTGCAGGCTGACCTTTGGGACTGCCGGTCTTCGCTCTGCTATGGGAGCAGGCTTTTGCTACATTAACGATCTTACGGTGATCCAGTCAACACAGGTAAGCTGAACAGTTGCATAGGAGACAACTGAATGGTTTCGCAGTAAACGTCTGGGTCCTACACCGTACCACTGAAATACAAGCTGAGGGTGAAACACAGCAGCCATTCAACAGGAGAGTAATAGCAGGAAATGTTTAGCGCCGGAAGAAAATGAAGTAGCTTGAACAGGTTTAGTTGGACATCCTAGGAGGTGGAGAATAATCCCTTCCACTGGAATTTGGCCAGTAGTTAAGAGTCTATTATACTCCTCTGAAACGGGAAATCATTAGCTGTCATAAGAACTTTCAGTATTTGTCAAAATTAAACAAAAAAACAATAAGAAAACCTAGAAAGCAAACCCACCCCCAACCAAACAAGCCTTTTCTTTCATTTTTAGCCAAAGTTGACTAACAATACAAAATTAGCAGGTTTTACTAAGAAAATGAACAGGAAGTAAGATGAAAAAGCAAATGTAGACTGACTGTGGAGAAAATTTTTTAACTTCCAGGGAATCCTTCCAGAAACACTGGTTGTGTTACCTGCAGCTGGATTGGATAATTGCAGAAAATACTGGGGGCATTAATGAAATTAAGTGGTGGTCCTGTAGCTCTGTCTGCAGCTCCTGGCACTTTTTAAAGTAGAGATGCAAAAAAGTAATTTGACAGACAGTATGTAACATAAGATTTGCAGTTTGAGAGTTTAAGTTTGTATCAGAAAAGTTGATGATTCATGGTTTATCTATGATTTCATATTTGTGTATTTAGAGTGGGTTAGAGATAGAACTATTTGCTAAGAAAACATTGGAAACAGATGTTGATCTTTGAGGACTAGTTCTTTGAAATTTGGAGTAGAGTACTTTGTGATGGACTTCTTGATTTGGATGCAGGCAGGGAGATCTTAGAACTTAGACGTAGCTCTTGACTGCCATTTCGATAGTTGGA
This sequence comes from Egretta garzetta, assembly GCF_000687185.1. Classification (NCBI taxonomy): domain Eukaryota; kingdom Metazoa; phylum Chordata; class Aves; order Pelecaniformes; family Ardeidae; genus Egretta; species Egretta garzetta. The sequence goes on along the minus strand of NW_009258308.1, from coordinate 331,397 downwards.
TATTAGTGTTGTTGGAAGGGGTCTGATGGGATGGGTGTGCACGTGGGGTAAAGTTTTGGCCAGGGAGGCTTTAGTCCTCATTTCCCGCTCCTCTGCCAGAGGTCAGGCTCCACGTGGTGGTGGCGCTGGTTGTATGTTTAGGAGGGCACAAAAGCTGGTAGGTGGTGTTGAGGAGCTGGATAGCGACTGCCATGGAGTCATGAGTGCTGTGGTGGGGAAGGCTGGTGGCAGAGATTCCTCGCTTCTGACACATCCTTTCCTCGAACCGTGTTTTAGGTTCTTTTGACTCGCTGTTTAAGTTGATTGACAACCAGAAATACAATTTTCTGGGCTTGTTTCTTCAATATCTTTTACCCTTCTTTTTTCCTCTCTTGATATTGGTCTTGCGTGCCAGAAGAGGGATGGAAAATGATCAGCCTCTTCTCAGTTTCCCTCCCTGCCTCTCTTTCAAGCAATATTAATGAGTTGTATGTGTGTTGATTGTCTGACTAAATCAACCTGTTGATTAATATAAGGCTTAATCATCTCTCTGCTTTTCTTCGAAGCGCTGTTTTGTTCAAGGGCAGACGATATATTCTTTCTCAAAGAACTTGATCCCCTGTTGTTTTAATTTCTTTCCCCACCTTTTTGATAAACACCTTGGGAAGGAACAGTTGATGTTGATGTAGCTTTTGATCAAAAGTGCTCCATGCTCCTTTTCTATATTGCTGTCTCGTAGTGGATTCATTCTTAAATTTGCTTATTGTACAGTACCAGGGTGCTTTTCAGCTGATGTGCTCCTCTATCAGTTTTTCCCCCAAACAAGTAGATTAAGTAACTAATTTTCACAACTAAATTAATAAGAAATTAATTCAGAGTATGTCTGAAATTTATTATCCAGACTTGGAGCACATGAAAGAGGAGTCTGAATTGGAACATGATCTAGGGTTGTAGTCCTGTTAAACTGTCATCCCTGACTCCGACAGTCATTCTTGTACATACTTTATTGTGGTAAATATTAAGCAAAAAGCAGTTGGATTCTTCATCTGCAAAATAGCTTTCTCTCACCCCAGTGGAGGTAGTGGGAGGCAAGGAAAGAGAAGTGTTGAATCCTTTTGAAAACGAAGAGCATGAGTCAGAAAATGGATATTCCATATTTCCTGTCCCTAGGGACATATAGAATACAAATGGCTTTGGACTGTGTATATTAGATATGCTTAAACATCTTATCTGTTCCCACCTTTAGTCTTGACTATTGAAAATATAATGAATTGCTGTATTTGTGACCATTGTACTTGGAACATCAATAAATAGTTTTCAGTATGACAAACCTACTGAATCTTAGGTACTTTGTTAAGTACTTTTTTTATAATTGGAGCTTCAGCCCTAAGATAAAAGGTGTCTTATCACATGATTTACATAGGGTTGATAAAAACCTCTCATTTAATACTGGGTACTTAGTCATTTTAAAGTAGTCGTCTCTTTGCAGGTTAATGCTGTGATACGAGTCCCTCAATAGACATGACTGAAATGATTTGGTTTGTTGGCTGAGGGTGAAGGGGTGTGCTTAAAATTTAGAACAGCTGGGACTTTATTAAGCTGTTTGACATACTGCTAATGTCTGGCTTGTACAGCCGGACCCCAAACTTCTGCAGTGAAACCAAATTCCAATAGCTGTCCATACCGGCTTTGAAAAGAATAGAAGTAACGTGTTGGAGCTCATTGGTGGTGTTTGAAACCTGGCCTTATGTCTGACCATATTTTGCTCTTCAGTTTTGTCTTGGGTCTAACAGAAAGTTTTCTTTAGGTTTCTAACCTCTAAACTGGACACGCTGTAGAATGATGCTTCCTTTAATTCTGGCCTTACTGATCTGAGTGTGCCAAACTCATCTGCTATACAAACTATACAAATACTGTACAGATTGTCTCCGCTGATCCAGTGGGAATGAGCTGAAGAGATGAAGGAAAAAAATAATTTAAAAACTTCTAGTTTGTTGCCAGTGGTGGAATTGTTAAGAGTAGCAAAGTTGCTTTAGCAAGCCTACTTTTCTTTGAAGCAGAGTAAACATCTTGATAAGGAGGCTAAGTTAATAATAGTCACTTTATTTTTTGGCCTGTGCAGTCTGAATTTGGAGGTGCTCACGCTCCCAGCGCCTGAACGTTGCATGCTGCCTTTGTGTTTCCAGTCTCGTGAAAGCGTGACTGAGCTTGGATAGGCTGACTGATACGCATTCTTGGCAGAAAGTGAAAAGTTTCATTTTGGTCAGCAAGGAATGTGTTTACAAGTTCAGTTTCATGGGTATTACCAGTTTCTGAAAGTAACAAACTGGGTTGTATTCATTTGCTCCCCCTGTGGAGCTTCTATTTTTAGTTGTTTATTAAAGCCAAGTTAGAAAAAGCAATCTCTGGGAAGCAGATTAAAACTTGTTCCTGAAGTAAACTGCATTAGATTTAATCTCTTTGTTTGAGTACACTTGTTTCAGAAGCGAAGGCCGTTAAGTTTTGCTGAACCTGTCTGAAAATGGGCAACCCTGTCTCTCTCTTTGTCCTTACCTGCTACGGGAATAAATGGCCATTCAGAAAAGCAGACTTCAGTGTAATTAAAGTATTTCCTTCAACTAAAATAAACCTCAGTTCAGTTGCATGCTTAAGCACATGCTGTGTTCTGCATTTGCATGACGATACTGATATTGTGAAAAGTCAGATCCAGAAAGGTACAGAATATCCAGAAGTTGCTTTTGACTCTTCTGAAGATTGTAGGTATGTAAC
>NW_009258308.1:321717-328586 GCF_000687185.1 Egretta garzetta | reverse complement strand
ATTAACGGGTAAGTAACCCGTCGCTGACCTCCACAATGACAAAACCAGTCATCTTTGTGCCATTGCTGTGAGTTTCCCATTGCTGTATAAGCAAAGCGAAAGATAGTAGTTGAAAGATTTAAATACTGGACTTCATAAAGCTGTTACTACCTCTCTTGGTTTCATCAACCAGAAATCTTTCCATCCCATTCTTGATACCGTCACTTTCCCCTCACTTCTCTTTTTAAATTGATCATGAGGGACTGGACAGGCAAGAGGATTATTTAAAACACGGCAGACTAGATCTGTCCGAGAATTTTATATAGGGAAATCACTTGAACTGTGCGGTGGTATAAATATTTGTAATACTTCAGTGTAGCTAAAGAGAATTTTGGTTTAGATCCACTGAGGCAGTTACACATTTGCACGCTGACACTTGCTAATAAGTTATTATCACCACGTATGTAATGGCAAGGTGTTGACTTGGATATCTTCAATTTAGAAGCAGTAGAAATTAGATAAGGACACCATCAGAACCTGAGTCTTGTAAAAAGGAAATAGGAATTCTTTAAATGGAGAGGCTTATTAAAGAAAGGACTTCTCCCAAGAGGTGCTGGAGTTAGTGACTGCCCTCCGAGAAAGGGAGAGTGGCACCTGGAAGAAAACAGGGGTGAACTTGAGTAGAGGGTTCAGATAGTGGGGAGGCTCTGCATTCACTTCCTCTCACTGTCGTTATTTATTTACTCTTATTTCCTCCGGCTTCAATCAAGGTGTTTGCATAGTAAACAAGACCGGTAGGGCTGGACTGATTCAGCTGTTGGATATTTGGCGAAGGTTAAAGTAAATTGTTCTTATATAGCATATTGTATTGTGTCTTAATTTTAAGCAAAACTTCTCCATGGCAGAGAGTAAAGACACTGCTATTTTTATTCATACAAAATCCTTGGTCCCGGTCAAACAGTGAAGCTGGTTTAAGAATGTGTGTCCTAGGAAAAATCTCACCTCGCCTTTGAGGAGAGTGTTACTGAGGTTGTAGTGGCACCCCATAGCTGCCAAAAATGCTCAGGCAGAAATAGCTGGGATGAGGTGTAGGGGAGAAAGTACAGAAGATCCAGGCTACTAAAAAGATCAGTGTAGGCCCTTTGCAACAAAAATAAATCAAAGCAGCTATGATGGTTGTCACTGGGAAGTAAGGGCTGAGGAAGAAACTTGATGTGCAGAATCGTAGAGGTGCCAGGGTTGCTAGAAAGTTCCAGAGCTGCCTCCGCTGTCGAGGGAGAGCTCCTGGGGGTCGGTGTAAGATGAGAATCATGTGTAAGTACCAGTTATACATCTGCAAAGGGTGGTTTGTAAGGTATTGATGTTCTTATGTGGACAGCAGTATTGGCTGTTCTGTCTGAACTTACCTTGACTCATGCTGCTTCTGAAAAAAGTTTATATGACCCCGTTTGTTTTCTGCTTCTAACTAGTACCACTTTGCCTAATACTGTCCTGCTGCTTCCATGAATTTAATCTTTTGTGCAGTTCCTTGGTGTTTGAGGAACTAGCCTAAAGAAGGGATCTGTTGATAAGAAATCTGTTCCTCTCTTTAAATGCTATTCAATCTGTTCTAGTCAAACTTGAACAAGTTTTCCCCGTTCCTCTCTCTTACCTCCTCACAACCGTGAATGGAAGTTCTTGATAAGTTGTTAGGGTGGTGTGAACATGTTTGTGTATCCACGCATTTCAGTGCAGCGTAAAGGTGACTTCATCTGGCGATCATGCCACGGCACAGCTTCCAGTGCTGTCGGTATTCAAAGATTTTTATTGATTTTAAAGTTTTTCTCTCTCTGTGAATCCCTCTATAGGGCACACTACATCTGCAGCTGAAATAGTTCTCCAAAGAGATGCCTGTATCCACTTGTTCAGCTTTGAAGCACATCCTTTGGTGGAAAGGGCAAGAACCATTAAAAAAAAAAATTGAGATCAACTGAATTTCATGGGTAGGAGTCAGGCTAGCTTTGCAGTTGAGAGATTGCTTATTGGTGATACCGAGTCAGATCCAGGTAAGAACATTGCAAAGAATTGCACTTAATACTGGGGGAAAAACCTGTTTGATTCTGGCACAAAACACTCCTGCTCCTTGTGTCAAGAGGAAACTTGTACCCGTGTAAGAGGTAGCGTTTTTAGGATAAGCTTGGCTATGGCAAGTTCACAGTGCCGCGTTTGCGTTAGGGAAGGCTGCTTTCTGACAGTTCTCTGGAAACTTCCGTTAACAATAGTGCTTCCATGTTTTTGTCTAAAACTGCTGCTCCATCCTGGGTTGTTTCTGTGATGGATCTCCAGAGAGATTCGAACTGGAAAATGAATGGATGTGAAGGCCACAGGGAAGGTGAAGCTGGAACACCATGTAATGCACTATTTCAAGGAGAACCTATCTCCTCCTGTTTTGAAAGGAAGGGGTGGCTGACTGAGAGGCTCTTTGTTTTTCTCCTGTTTGTTTTTCTCCCAATGTTTTTTAAAAATTTACTCCCTTCATCTGCTCCCCTTTCTCCTCCCTGCATGGGCGTATTCTCTGATACCTTGCCACTGCCTTGATGTATGGAAGACACCTTGTATTTGTGCCACTGTATCTGCATAGTATATAAATCAAGGACTTCAATCTGTCCACCTGGAGCAGGTCACCAGTAATTAACTTTCATTTGAAAAAGTGGGTAAGGGTGAAGCATCCTTTTAATGCAATGCAAATTTAGAACTAACGCTCTGGAAGGAGTGCTGAAAAGGTGTCTGTCTTGTGCTGTGAATGCAAGGGTAAAGACTAGCACTAACTAGCACCAGCCTTACGTTGCCTGAGTGTGTGGACTTTCAAAAAAATGCATTTTTCTCAACTGAGTCTTTAAGAAGATGGTTTGAATACATAAAAGCACAGTACAGATTGAAAAGAAGTGTTTGCTGCCTGAGGATTTTGCGGGCTCAAACTTTCTCTTTATGCTGTTTGGTCACTTATTGTTGTACAGCTTTTATTTCCCACAATTGTTTCTCTGTTTGCTTTCTTTCTGTGAACACTTTAGGGAAAATAAATATGCTGCTTTTGTGAATATCATTATTGATGTTTTTGCTGAACTGTATTTTGCCTACTGACATTTTACATTTGTGGAAAAGAATTTTTAATGTTTTGTGTGTGCTGCACTATAGAGCTAATTCTTCCCTCCTTTTTCTTTTTTTTTTCCTTTCCAGGGCATCTACAAGTATCTTGAGAGGTGTTTTTCAGACTTTAAGCAGAGAGGCTTTGTTGTTGGATATGACACACGAGGTCAGGTGACCAGCAACTGCAGCAGTAAGAAGTATGAGTATTGATTACATTTGCAAGACTAGAAATTAAATTGTGGCTTTAAATGCATTCCGTTCTATCAGAATATTTTTGTCATGAACTGCGCACACTTTCCCCTCCCTTAGTCCATTTAAATAGTAATGGAGAGAGGCATGGACTAAAGCCTTTGTAGTACCAGTTGCCAGCAAATATGGAATGTGAGGCTAGTCACTTCACCAAAGAATTTACAGTCTAAATGCACAGGAACATTAGGCAGACATTAAGAAGTTGATATGCCTGGAGAGAAATTTGAATGTGAAGGTAAATTCAGAATACTAACATGGAGCTTGAAATCACTAAATGTTAATGCACAATGTTAACGCTGCTGTTCTTTTGTGTTACGCATCTGATTTAAGCTTGCTTGGGGGAGAAGAATTCTACTTTTTACTGTAACCCAGTGCATTGGTACCCTTATGCTAGTCTGAGATCGCAGTGTATTTCCACATTGGGAATATTTTACCTGTAATGCTTAAAATGTCAACTTCCACTGATGCCGAATTGTGCCCTCTGCAAGGAAGGGGAAGAGAGGATCTGTAAAAGAACTGCTTTCTGAATTCTGTAAGGAATCCTCATCCCTTGTCGTTCAGGGAGCAGAACACATGTTGTAATGGCACGCTTTACAAAAAAGCCAACCCAGTAGCTCGTTATTATTTAGTTAGTGAATAGTTAATTATTGTAGTTAATGTAGTTATTGTAGTTAATTGTTGTAACTAATGTAGGGTTTTTTTTTTTATTTTTGTCAACATTTAATATTCCAGGGATGTAAAAGTTCTTGGCACAATAGAACACAGAATCTAGTGACTGTCTTGTCAGAATTTCTCCATTCCCCTGAAGTCTGCCTCTCCACGCCTTCCTGTCTGATCTTCAGATGTGTGGCACCAGGCTTTGGCAGAAGGGTTTTAACCTCATCTGTTACGCCGTGTTTGCAAGGCTGTTACCCAATCATCTGGGTTATGCACAGCTTAAAAATGTGGAAGTGTAAGAAAAACATTCCTTTTCAGCCACACAAAGCTTGGAATTCAGACTTGATGGCAGCGCACTCGTTGCGTTTCACATGTCAAAGGAGCAAATCAGTTCTCAGCTACATGTTTCTTTTGTCCCCTTGGGATGACACCCAGCTACAGTAGTACTAAAATCAAATTGAACCTCCCCAAAAGAGTGTTTTCAGTTGGATCAGCGTGCTTATCCAGCACTATGTGAGCAGGAGCCCCCCCTTTCTTTGCATCGGTTCCAGTGCCGAGGGGGGTGGCACTCCCCTCCGGCTGTATCCTGTAAGTAAGTTGATGTAAACCGTTGTGATACACAAGCAAAGTTTCAGTAGCTTTGACTGCAAGCTGAGCTCTCAAACTCTTTTAAGTGATTTCAGGTTACATTTGGTAGGTGCTATAGTGAAATTCTGAGTAACTGAAACTTAGACCACAGTGTACTCATCATGGGAGATAAGGAAGCAGGTATTAATGCTTGTCTGTAAAAATGAGTGAGCAAAGCAAACTTACACTATTTAATCCTTATCTGTTTTGACTCTGAGATTCCCATTAACTGCTGAGCTGTGTGTACCTGACTTGAAAAGAACAGTTTTGTATCAAGTTATCTGAAAGTGAGTGAGTTTCCCTGCTGCTCAAAAATTTATAATAAAGGCAAGGTTTAAAAACATGGTTGCTGTTACTGTTTCTAAACTTTCTGGAATAAGAGCGTGCTGTCTTGCAGGAGTGTATTTTAGGAATAGATCTGCTTCATGGATGTTGTCTGAAGCTGCTGAACAAGGCTGGCAAACAAGCTTTGCTGTGTGGGATACTGAACCCTTTTCCAAACCTGCTGTTGCAGACATCTGGCATTTTAAACTTTCTGGGAGATTGGTTCTGTCCTTGAGTGAAGGACAAGTGTCACACCAGTAGGTTCTGTACCTTTGTTTTTGATATCACTCGTTTATTTAGGTGGTTGAAGTGCCTTGCGCTCTTCAAACAACGCATAAAAGTGCTGTCTCTCATTCTACCGCCTGAAAATTGTTACATTGACTGTACAAACTGTAGGATACTACTCTTCGTGCAAGCCAAAAAACAAATAGAGGGATTTAAGAAACAAGTGAAATGAAGGCTACAGCAATGCCATATTGTCTTGGGGAGTTGGGTTGACCAAACATTTTCTTTTTCACGTTGGCAGGCTTGCAAAGCTCACTGCAGCAGTCCTCCTGGCTAAAGATGTACCTGTGTACTTCTTTTCCACGTATGTCCCTACGCCATTTGTGGTGAGTCATCTTCCCTTTTAGGTTGTTGAACCGTGCAGTTAAGGGAGTATTTGAAAGTTTACTAAAAACGTGAACTAGCAATTTTCTTTTCAAATCCCATTATTTAAACAAAAATAGAGGCTGCTTGGTACACTTGGCTCTCCAAGGAGGCTTCAACAAGAATGTTGCTGAATTCTTCTGTGTGCAGCTAGTCAACAGAACCACATTTCACCCTAAGCTGCTACGTGAGGGCAATAGTTACTGCAGTCCAGGCTTTGCTCTGTTTGTTACAGGTGAAGCATTTGGCTGTTCTTTTATTCTGTGCTTAAACGCCTGGGTACTGTAAGGGTCAAAGATGATATTTATGTTTGTGTGAATATATACACGTATACAGGGACTATGTGTTTTTGGACGCAAGACTTGCACTGCTTAGAGTGGAAGAAATGAAGGATTGCCTCTACTTCTAATATCTCAAGAAGTAGAGCTTTCTGTTCTAGTCACAGAAGCTTTTTCCTGCAGGGTCTTAAATCCTTGTTTTCTATTCTGCAAGCTTTTCTAGTGTGCTACCTGTGCTGTGGATCTTGTTTTGAGGGGAGGACTGAAAGGACTGGATGCTTTAGCTGGAAATGCCTTTAACTTGTGTTTCAACAAGCCTTTTGGTGAATTCCTCCATTCTGTTTCAACCCATTTTCTTTCTAAAATCCTAGAGTAATCTGAGCGTAGACATTCTTTACTTGGCCTGTTAACGATTGTGTTTGTGTAATTGGTAAATAGAATAATGTTCCTATGCAGCAGAATAGAACAAGCTTTCTCTCTATTACGAGCTACAGGAAACAGAAGATGAGCATTCATAGACACAATTTTCAAGTAAACCGGTGAAACGTTTAAGAGCCCCTTCTCCTGTGTCCTAATAATGCAATGTTGTTTGTGCCAGCTGCAGAACTCTTGGGTAAATCGACATTTCTGGGTTTCCTTTGTAGCCCTATGCTGTGCAGCAGCTCAAAGCTGTGGCTGGTGTGATGATCACAGCATCCCACAACCGGAAGGAGGACAACGGATACAAGGTAAGGCTAGAACTTCATGTTCATAGCATGTCACAGCCTGCTGCTTTCCAGTATTGCCTGTGTGCCTTTGGCATTTGGCTTCTGGAGCGGGGGGGTGTGTGTCTGTCAGAAGTGATTTCAGGTAATTAGAATCATAGAATCATAGAATCGCTTTGGTTGGAAAAGACCTTTAAGATCATCGAGTCCAACCTTTAACCTAACCCTGCCATCCCACCACTAAACCCTGTCCCTCAGCACCTCATCTATCCTTCTT
>NW_009258308.1:313736-321275 GCF_000687185.1 Egretta garzetta | reverse complement strand
CCAAAGTGCAGGACCCGGCACTTGGCCTTATTGAACCTCATGCAGTTGGCCTCGGCCCATGGATCCAGCCTGTCCAGGTCCCTCTGCAGAGCCCTCCTCCCCTCAAGCAGATCAACACTCCCACCCAGTTTGGTGTCATCTGCAAATTTGCTGAGGGCACACTCAATCCCCTCATCCAGGTCATTGATAAAGATCATCCTTCTGTAACTGGAATTACACTTTCTCCTGCGACTGGAACTTAAGACCACACTGCTGGTGTATCTTGAGCACAAGTCTGCTGTGACATTGCATAGAGTCCATAGAATTCCATCGGCAACCGAAGAAGCGCTTAAGCAATTTGTTATGTGTTCACTTCTTAGACTTAAAAGTGAGTTTAAAACTAAGCTAGAGCTTAGGTGAATTAGTCCACGCGGTAAATAACTGTGCTGAAGATGGTGACGGTTTAAGAGTTGATAAATAAAGCTTTGTAGTAGTGTGTTGCTCCCTGTAAGGTGGTTTTTCTGGGCATTGAGAGAGGCGTGTGGCTTCATTTTGAAAGCTTGGAACAGTATAACCATCCATACTGGCAAATGCTGCTTATGCAGGATGGTAACGCAATGTTTCCTTCCTAAACTTTATAAGAATCTGAACTGAACTCTAACCTTTACCTAAACTTAGCATTCTAGAAGCTTAGTAACAGGTCCGTAAGTAGTGGCAATGATGGGAAAACCAGTCTTACTCTGCACAGAGATAACTCTTGGAGGTGACTGTACCAGGCTTGCGCTCTGTGGAACAAGTTGTAAAGTACTTCACCAGCCTTCACTTTTGCTTAGCTGTAGCAATGACTAAGAAAATAAGCCTCATCAGTTTTCCAGGTGCTCCATTTATCAAGAAGCTGTTATGTTTGTGTCTTCTGACACAAAGCATTTTACTTTTGTCAGGATATTGTTTTTCTAGTCTTCCACAAGAATTCTTTTATCTTTCACTATTTCCCCTGTGAATTCAGCGGCTTCTGAAGGTTTTGGACAATTTTAACCAAACTTGACAAACCCATAGTTTTGCAGACACTGAGTACCTATGGGTTTCACGAAAGCCAGCGGACAAGACAAGAGACAGATTGGTCCGAGTAGAAAGTTTGCACCGTGAACTCAACCATGTCATTGGAAACAAACTGTGGGAAAACTGGCATCTAAATAATTCTTTAACAAAGACTCTTTATAGTTCAGGGTTTGATAGTGTTTCCAGCTGAAAGATTACAGTTGTTCAGTTATGGAAAAACATGTACCTTGGCACACTGCTTATCTGGTTTGCTTTGATTTCAAAAACAAGTTGTGCTGCTTTTTCAAAAGGAATGCCAGACTATGTAGAAGGCAGTGTTTTTCTTCTGTTGCTGTTTGCACAACACTCTCAAATGTAAGTGCCCAGTTTCGGTTTCTCACATCCTGATGATTTCAGTCATAATAGTTGGAATACCAGCTTTTGTTGAAAACAGATCATGTTGCTGAGTAGCTATCGTTACGTAACTGAAATCATAATCTGGGATTCCAAATAACTTCTGAGAATCAAGCCAGCCTGATGGTAGCCTCTTCTGGATGACTTCAAGAAGCAGGAAGGATGTGGAAACCTGTAGCTAAAAGAATTTATCAAGTTGATAGTCTTTGTAAATAAACTGTTGTCTTGTTCTCCTTAAACTTATACCAGGTTTACTGGGAAAATGGAGCACAGATCACCTCTCCTCACGATAAGGAAATTATAAAATGTATTGAAGAGTGTGTTGAACCATGGAATGGCTCATGGAATGAGAATCTAGTAGACACCAGTCCCCTCAGACAGGATCCTCTGAAGAAAATCTGTGACTGTTACATGGAGGATCTGAAAAAGATCTGTTATCATAGGTATTGTATAAAACACGGTGTACCTAAATTATGTTGGTTTTTTTTAAGCAAGCTTTGGGTTAGATGTGGAAAACCGACTGCTGACAAATAGACTTCAATAATAAAGCATGCAATGTTGCCGGACATATAAACATTTTTTATTTGGGTATGTGGATTGGGCTGTCTTCCAAAACTTTAATAGTTTTGGACCTGCCTGTAGTGATTTTTATCGTCACAAATCATTGACTTGATTTTTGTCTTTACGGTTCACAGAAGCTGGGTGCTCTGCTCTGCTACAGACATCGCTGTCTGCTTGAGGCCATTGCTCTCTGCTCTTCATGGTGGGAATGACTTTTGGTCATCTCCCCATTCTGTCTCACCCCATCCCTTCTCTGACGTGTCGTTAAATTAGGTGATCACAATCGCTAGGACTAAACCATACTTCTTGACAATACAGCATCCTGCCTTTGGACGCTAGGCTGCAGTAAAGCACCCTGATGTGAACCATTTTGTGCAAATGAATATGCTAAAAGAGTTCTGAATAAAATGCAGAAATTCAGAGTAAAGGTGAGGTGCACGTGTATGGAATAGGGGAGAGGAGATTAAGTTTAAAGTTTAGGTGGGGCAGAAGACAAGAATAAAAGGAGGAGGATGAATAAAGTAGGTAGAACAGAGCCAGAGTAAGATCTTCAGGGTGGTGGAAGAGCTCAAGTTTCACGCAGAAATCAACAGTTCATTCCTGGTGATTCAGCAGAAGGTAAATATCTCATTTTCCAGGAGAAGAAGCTTTAAACCAGCAATTTCTAGTGAAAGTCCAAGTGAGCACTTTTTACTCATTCCTCCTTTGAAACTAATGCAGAAATCAGCAGAACAGTACAAAGTGTAATTGCAGTTTCTTTTGCTTTCTCACATGAAAGTAGCCTTGCTAAGTAACTAAAATCTTACTGAAATCCTTTTTTCCTTCTCAGGGAGCTAAACGTGCAAACAAATCTGAAGTTTGTTCATACCTCGTTTCATGGAGTTGGACACGACTATGTGCAGCTGGCTTTCAAAGCGTTTGGCTTTCAGCCCCCCATTCCAGTACCTGAACAAAAAGATCCAGATCCAGACTTCTCAACTGTCAAATGCCCAAATCCTGAAGAAGGAGAATCTGTGCTGGTATTTTTTTTTTTTTTTTCTACTTCATCAGATTTCTGTTTGTATATGATACTGTGTTGAAAAACAAATTGAGGAAGAGATGAGGGAGTACCTGGCTTTCAGCTGTGTTAATACAGCGGGCAATCCGTGTGAGATTTTCTTTTACTGCATGTTATATGTAAGTAGGAAGACTGTGGGTTCATTTGCTCTTGTGATTTTATTTTGATTTTTCCCCTCCCTCTTCTCCCACCAGGAGTTGTCACTGAGGCTTGCAGAGAAAGAAAACGCTAAAGTAGTAGTGGCCACTGATCCAGATGCAGATAGACTAGCAGTGGCAGAACAGCAGGAAAAGTAAGTGATGGGACCTTTTATTTTATCTCTTTCTGCAGAAGTGGTAGTGAAAATTGCAGAATGTCCCCACATGGCTGACAGGCACACACCTTCAACCCACTCTTTCCTGTTGTGGCTTTGCTATTTGGATATTTTTCTTGCTAGCTTCGTCTTTTGCTATAGCTCCACTTGAAATAATGTATTTTAAATAAAACCAGTTAATAACTCAGAAAAGATCAGATTAAATACTTACCAATGTGGTTTACAGTAAATGGCTGAACAAAACTTGACTGAAAAGTTGAGTGGTTACTAAAGACAGTAAAGGCTTGTAGTTCCTGATTTTTTTACCTCTATTATGCAAACAAATTCAGCCTTGGGACAGTTAGCTGTTGTGGGCTTTTGGGGGCTTGCTTGTTTGTTTCTTTTTTTCCCTGGCTTCTTCATATTGAATAGAAATTATTTTCCTTCCACTAACAGGCCAAAATTCTGATAATTGTGTAAGTAACTGTCTATAATGCGTGGTTGTGCAGGCATTGCCTGACTGCAGCGTATAGACTGCTATACTTTGATAAATTAAAAAGACTTAAGCTGTTTTAAAGCTGACAGTAAGGATAGTTAATTGGTATCTTTGCTTGCTAACAGAACGCACTGGGCTTGTAAATCGTTGAGATGTGAGAAATGTGGAGTCCTGATAGTATGGTGGCTTTGTATAGAGCAGCTCGTCAGTAGTGTGCTGAGATTCCTGTTCCGGTGACTGCAGAAAACATCTCCCCTGAGTGGGTGCTCCTGGGAGAACTAACAGAGCCCTTATATTTTTCCCTCCCGTCTGCAGTGGCTGCTGGAAGGTGTTCACTGGCAATGAGCTAGCAGCTTTGTTTGGGTGGTGGATGTTTTCTTGCTGGAAAGACAACTGCTCCGAAGATGCTGATGTGAAGAACGTTTACATGTTAGCGACCACAGTCTCCTCGAAAATTCTGAGGGCAATTGCACTTAAAGAGGGTTTTCACTTTGAAGTAAGTGTGGGTTTTGTGATGGCGTCTTGGCAGTGTAAAATCTGATTGCAGCCTTCTCCAGTGAGCCCCCCCACTTACGACTTTACAAAATGAAAAATAGGCAGATGACTTCCAGTCCTTTGGCTGGGAGTTTTTATGCGTCGCAACTTGCCGAGAATGCTGTTTTACCTAAGACAACTCAGATGTCAGCATCTGCAGTGTTTCTCAGTGCACGTTACAGTGAATGCAGACTGAGAGATCAACTTATGCAAAGCTGCAAGGAGGCTGTAACAGGTGACAGAGGTTAAAACCTAAATTACGTAGCATAGAAATGCCTTTGCCTTGGAACTGAGGGTGTTCAGCCTGGAGCAGAGGAGGCTGAGGGGAGCCCTCATCGCTCCCTACAACTGCCTGAGAGGAGGGGGGAGCCGGGGGGGTCGGGCTCTGCTCCAGGGTTTGGGGGTGGGATGGCAGGGGTAGGGGAACGGTTGGGCTGGGGGAGCTGAAAGGGCTTTGCCAACCCAAACCATTCTGTGATTTTTGTAGAGATAAAACTCTTCTATGTGAGAGAATGAAAGTGCGTACAACTCTGTGTTCGCTACAAAACCAGAGTGCTTTTTGATGGATTTGTAACACACACTTGCTATGTTCCTTCAGGTGCCTGGATCACCAGTAGACTTTAAATTTGGTTTTACTTTAAATTGTGACAGATGGATGAACTCTTACATTCAGATCTTCAATGTAGTTTCATTCCGGACTTGATAAAAAAGAAAATGGGGGTGCTGCTGTAGGCTGACTGTTATTATTTTAAATCCTGCATTCAAATTAGGCACTTGCTCTGATTTCTGAGACCTTTGGTTGTTAGCCATAAGAGATGCAAGCGCTCTAAAGCTTAACACAAGCATATAAAGATCCAGGTCTTGTTTAATACATGTCTTAATTAAATCCATGTGCAATAGGAAAAAATGTTTTGCCAAACGATGAGAAATTAAACTAAAATTGAAAGCAGCTCTGAAAACTGTTTTGAGTGACTGTCCAGATATGCTTAATCAGGTTGAATATCACTGTCTGGTAGGGAATTTCATTATATCACTGAATACTGTTCATATTTTTTTTTTTTTTTTCTGGAAAGGGACATATTTGACTGAAAAAAAAAGCTAGGAATTTACAGAACCCCTTGGTCTCCTGTAAAAGCTTCCCTTTGTCCTTTCCTTCTCTCCAGAAAGGACTGTTTCTAAGCTTTTGACTGCTTTTGCATGATTTGAAGAGCACAAGTGATGCTCTTCCCTCCCATCACCCATAATTGCTGTTTATATTTCTGTAACTTTTCCGTTGAATAACTTTGTACTGTTGTCTCATCTGATAAGCACCAGGAAGATCTTATCTGATCTCGAAGAGAACCACAGTCTCTCAAGCATGCTTATGCCTTGATTTGATATTCATGTCCTAGCTGAGTATTCGCTAATAAATGCTATCCAGTCACTCTTTGCCTTAGATTCATAATCTAAACTGAAGAACTGAAGAGATGACTTGTTAATTTTTACTGCCCCTATTCTCTTTGTCAATTAATTAGATTTAAGTTCAGGGTAATTATTTGAAGAAAGTCAGGAAAATGTCCTTAAGCTTTAGCGTTTTGACTCTGCAGCAGTCTTTCCCATTGACCCTAAAATTCAGAATGCATCTTTTTTTTTTTTTTTTTTTTTTTTTTTTTTGTTTGAGTCTGAAGCATCCCAGAAATGAAGGGAATAGTGGCTACACTTTCTTCTTTGACTTGAAACTGAACTTTTTTCTGTTTCAGGAGACACTCCCTGGTTTTAAATGGATTGGAAGTAGAGTAAAAGATCTCCTGGATAACGGAAAAGAAGTTCTCTTTGCTTTTGAAGAGTCTATTGGTATGTGTGTTAATATCACTTTAAAATGTTGAGAACTGTCTGGGAAAATGTGACTAAAAAGGAGTGGTCTTAGTCATGAAACAAAACACAGCAGTGCTTTATTTTTGTTCCTGTAGTTAGTAATATTGGTATTTTGCTCTCATCCAATCCACTTGCCCACTATCATAATAAATGATTCATGAATCTCTGATTCTGATATTGTGCTTGTACAGTTTCTGGATACAAACCTGCTCTGATATGGGTTGAAAATCCTGAGATGCCAGAGCCAAACTGCTGTTATGTTTTGGCCTTTTAGCTGAGATTAAGGATCGGATCTGTTCTTAATCAGTTTAATATCTTACAGGTCCTCTCTGTGAGGACTCGCTGTTAATGGCTACATGGAGCTGGGAGGTGGCTCGTGTCGGTCACGCTACCTATCGTACTGCTACTGCAGTTCCTCCAGGAGCTGTGCACTGTCCCCTTATACTTCGGAACAGTATGTGAGGAATCCAGACACGTGCAGGAATAGCATGAAATACCTTATGGAAGCGTGTGAATATTCCTACTGACCTTGCCTTGAGCACGCTGTTTATCTTGGTAATCTTGCTGACACGGCTTACCTGTAGAGAATTCTGTAGCGATTGTTTCAGCTGTAGGAATTCTTCACTACTTAGGATAAGTGGCAGCTTTCTGGGACAGCATAGTCACATATAATGTGGCATTTGAAAATTAAGCATGCGCTGAACAGGGTGTGTGTCCGTGCCAGTTACGTTCATAAAGTTAAAGAAGCTTTTAACTGTAAGGAGTTAAGACCTTGCTCATGCATCTCTTCAGAAGGAAGGCATCTTGGTAGTACTGCAGAGTGCTGGTTTATGGGTTACCCGGGCTGTATCTGTACGGCTTCCCTTGATTCAAATTTCTGGCAAGACTCTTTGCAGTATGGCTGTGCTTGCACTAAACAAGCAAATTTTTATGTTTACCACTGTGCTGTGAGAGATCTCCTCAGAGAGCAGATGTTACCACACACACACAGAATCACAGAATCGCAAGGGTTGGAAGGGACCTCGGGAGATCATCCAGTCCAACCCCCCTGCTAAAGCAGGCTCTCCTAGAGCATTCTACACAGGACTTCATCCAGGTGGGCCTTGAATATCTCCAGAGAAGGAGACTCCACAACCTCCCTGGGCAGCCTGTTCCAGTGCTCCGTCACCCTTAGAGTAAAGAAATTTTTCCTCATATTCAACTGAAACCTCTTATTTTTCAGTTTGCACCCATTGCCCCTAGTCCTGTCGCTGGACACCACTGCAAACAGACTGCTTCCATCCTCGTGACTTCTGCCCTTAAGATATTTGTACG
>NW_009258308.1:299826-313449 GCF_000687185.1 Egretta garzetta | reverse complement strand
GCTGAATGGCAGCACAGCCTTCCAGTGTATCAGCCACTCCTCCCAGTTTTGTGTCATCAGCAAACTTGCTGAGGGTACACTCCGTCCCCTCGTCCAGGTCATTGATGAACAAGTTGAACAAGACTGGGCCGAGTACCAATCGGGAATGAATTGATTAGAGCAGGTATCTTTCAAGCCCTATAACCCCTAAGTTAATCAGATTTCTTAGAGAAGGGGAATGCATATGCAGTAATAAAAACAGCTTACATGTATTGGGCAATTTTCTTCTACAGGAAAAAGCTTAGAACTTCAATCGTAGATCAGCGTAAGAGTACATCTGGTTATTTTTTCATGATCAATTTTTATCTCTAGGCTTCATGTGTGGCACTTCAGTCTTGGATAAAGATGGTGTAAGCGCAGCTGTGGTCACAGCTGAAATGGCAACCTACCTGGAGGGCAAGAACCTAACACTAGCACAGAAACTCATTGAGATATATGAAACGTAAGTTGTGTTCTTCACAAATATGTTCTACTTAACTCTTTTGGAGCTGGAAATAATCTAGTAAATATTTTTAATGCGTCCCTCAGATGTTTTCTCATTGTAAGTTGTTTTTTTCTGATGTTTTGATGGATTACAGTCTTCGGTATTACAGACTTAAATACACTTAAATACTGTATCTCCCAAAGGACCAGAGAGGCCCTTTCTGTCGCATTTCTGCAATAAATTGTGAAAGAGTAGAATTTTGCATATGGATTCACCAGGGCAAACTTTTCTTTCTTACTCAATTAGTGCTGTGTTACTTCTCTTATCTTCTGATGGGTAGCTGTATCTTAGTTGTCCATGTGCCTATCTTTAAACACTTATTATTTTCACTTAAACACAGTGTAGGGATTGTTAGAAGGGTGCATGCTGTTCTTGCAGAGATTTGTGGTAGAACCCAGATTAAAGGAACGGCCTGTGTTCAGTAGCCATGGACACAATTTGTGGCAATAGAATGAGGAACGTGTTTATGTCAGAATTAAGTCATATACTGTGATAAGCCCAATTTGTCAGCACAAGTTCCTGTGCTTTAACAGAACTGGTGGCACAGTTACAGTAAATCATATATGCCATTCCTTTTCCTGCTGGCCCTTACAAATTTGGAATGAGGAAGCACAAACCATGGTCAGCGTTTATCTCTATGGCACTTGGGAGTTCCCTCCCTCATATGCAAACTGTAGCAAAACCGATTCCGCACAGCGGGATTGAAAAGCTTGTCAGTGATAGCGAGAACAGAAGGATTCATCTTCCAGTCACACTTAATTTTTTTTAAGCTGCAGAAAAGGGCCTCTGTAGAATGAGGAGTTGGTGGACTATAGCAAAGAACGATTTAATTTTCAACGTGCAAACACGGTTGCTGCACCTAGTGAGTGCTTGCATTAGGTCTGATTGGGGATAGTAGTTTGAACTGCATGGAATCATCAGTCACCTTCCTCAGAGGCTGTTGAAATAGTCTGTTGTTGTGGCTGCTCACGTGGCTACAGCAGGCAATTTTTGATGGTGTGGGGAATGATACTGCATATTAATTTCCTGAGGGCTACCAAGGCTGCGCTTAGCCAAATGGCTGGCTTTTATTTCTTTGGAACTGAAACCTTTGTTTGAATTTAAAAATAGCTTAAGATGATCTGAGTAATGCAGTGAAATCTGTTTCAGAGTCCAAACATTTACCTATAAATATCTGTCTCCACAGCTATGAGAACTGCATTCTTTTTCTGTTACTGCTTTTCCAAACAGGGGCTTTCTTTAGATGCCAAATGTGCAGAAAACTTTAGATGCCAGATATGCAGAAAACTTCTGAATCTTGTAACTGGAAATGTTAATCTGCTTGTAGGTATGGATATCACATATCAAAGACTTCCTATTTCTTGTGCTATGATCCTCCTACTATCAAAAGGATATTTGAGAAACTTCGGAACTTCGATGCCCCTCAGTCTTATCCAAAATTTTGCGGTATTTACAATATTTTACACGTACGAGATATTACCACTGGCTATGATAGCAGCCAGCCGAATAAGAAATCGGTGAGTTACAAAGCATTTTTGCAGGAGACATTCTAGTTTTGAAGAGACTGAAAGTTAAATATACCCAGAACTACGCAGAAAGACGTACTATGTCAGCTAAGGCAGCAGTATAATTACCATCGTCTATTAAGGCTGCTTAACAACATCCACTGGGGAGAAAACTGCTTAAATGTGAAATGGGGTTGCTATTGTGTTGATTATTTTGATATAACAATGAATGAACTTTATTGGTCGAAGTGAGTTTGATGCTCCTGCAGCTCTTAAGCTGTCCAGCAGGCTTCCAGATGTTGGGATTCCAATGGGAGTAAGAGGCAGCCCTGTTATCCTGAAATACCGAGGCTGATCTAGGCGATAGGCTGAAATGACTTGTTCTAGCCTGTTGCATTGGCTGGTGGGTGTATACTGCAGGGGATTTCAGCATGTTTATTTAGCTTTATATGTACTGAATGTTGTATTTTTTTTTTTATAAAAAGAACCATTTTTGTGTTAGTTGGTGTGTTCTGTAACGAAATGTTGTTTATGTAGGTGCTGCCCGTGAGTAAAAGCAGTCAGATGATCACTTTTACATTTCAAAATGGTTGTGTTGCCACCCTTCGGACAAGTGGAACAGAACCAAAGATCAAGTACTACGCAGAGATGTGCGCGCTGCCCGAACAGAGGTCAGTAGCAGGTCTGCACGCACACGTTGCCGGGCGCCTTTGGGCGGAAAGGTCGGAATGCAGGAATGGATTCCCCACCCGGTGGGGGATTCCTCTGCTGCCTCCTTGGAGGCCTGAGCCTCAGCTGCCTGTCCCAGCCTGTTAAACTGGATAAGACAAAGAACTGAATTTTCAGCATCTGCTACGGTAGGAGACTTCTTTTATTAACCCAATTCCTCATTCACTTAGAATTAAAAAGTGATGAAGCTCGGCTGCTGCTGGCAAGTATGCTTCAACCCAGGTGTATTCCTGTTGCATTTGGAAATCTGCTGTGTGGCTCTGAGCTGCTGGATAGTAACTAGAGGTCTGTCCCCTTTTGACAGCCACCTGGATTGAGCTTCTTCCAGTTTAAAAGGGGGGAAACAAAATACAGGGTATGTCTACACCATTGCAGTCCAGAGTGGGAATGAGGAGCCTAGGTTCTCAGCCTAGCTAACGAGGAGAAGTGGGCTCCTAAACTGGGTTCCTAACCTAGGCTCTGTGAGTACCACTCCTTTTAGACTGGTGTTCCAGCGTTCCTGCAGAGCAGAGAATTGAAAATAACATAAAGGGGCCTCAGATTTGGTGTTTCTTTCTAGTTATTGGCAGGAATTCAGGGCACATTTTTATCACTGAATGTTTTGGTCCGATTTAGGCAGCGTATAGTAGGTGGTCAATTCCTTTTGCTTGTGAAGTGTGCACGTGAGGGGATACACAGATCCGTGCCTAGACATGGTTGCTGAAATATTCTTTAAAACAAGGTTTATTCCTACATTAAGTGTATTAACACAGGTACGGCCCATCCTTTGAATCCCATGTTTTTAAAATGTTCTGAATTGTCCATGACAGCAGGTCAGAGAAGTGGTAGGAGTTCTACACCCCAGTTTTCTGAATGGGGGCTCTTGCCAGAAGCTTGTATTTATTTGGTCAAAGAGCTTTCTGATTGTCTGGCGTATGAATGCAGTTCTTTGTTACGTGGGTATAGAAATTCTCACTTCAGTTGGAACCTGCTTCCGTAAACCTGGGAGTGAACAAGCTACCATTTGGTGCAAATGCTGAAGAAAAGGTAAGACACAGTTGAGGCAACAAGAAAGAAATAAATGCTAGAAATAACCCAATCTTACCACAAGTGAGGGCCAGACGAGTAAGAGTAGTGGGAAGAGGAACAAAGTACCCAGGGTGCTTTGATGCATCATTTGGATTTCTGCTGCTGTTCATTCTGGTAAGTCAGAAAAAATCCATCGATCTTTTGTTTTAGTAATACTTGTGGCTAATGGCAATTATTATCTGGAACATGAAATGGAAAAGCTTTCAAGCTTCCCTGGTTCGAGGCATAAAATGGTCTGTAGGAACCTCAAAAGGCGTTCCTCTCCATGGTAGCATTGCAAGTATTTCTCCAAGTTGCTGTTTATTGATTATTCTTAAAAGCTGAGCATCAGGAAAGTCAGCTTTATTGCATTGTTTTCAGGGTGCTTTTTTTAAAAGGAGGTGGTGACCTGGAGGGCAGTGATACATTGCTGGTTCCACAAATGAACAAAGCAAATGTAAATAAGCTGGTTTGGCCTATTTTCCTTTAAAAACAGACTGAGTTCCTCTCCCTCCAGTGAGACTTCCGGGTAGGAGAGAGGGGTTATGCATTTTTAAGGGAGTGTTGCAACACATTAGTGTTTGCACATGTGGATGTTGTTGTTCTACTCAAATGAATGTCTGGGCATTGAAATAGGGAAAGGATCAGTATATTACGGTGTCATCCTGTGGGCTGTGACACTTTACCTGATTACTCAATCCCCCCAAATGGCACTTTAGTCAAAATACAGTCGGATGCCCTAGATGGGCATCTGGATGCCATGTAGAGAAGAATATTGGGTATCTGCCTCTTCTGTCAGGACCTCATCCTCACTTCTTAATCCATTTACAGTCTGTGTCTGACCAGTCTTGTGTTGGTCTTGCAGTCGTTAGTTCTTAGTTTCTCTCTGCTAGCCTGTAGCCCTCTAGTGGCGATTTTTTTTCTTGAATTAACTTAAATTAATATTGCAGTAGTCCCTACTGAAAAGTAGCATGTTAAAACAAGCAGATTGGAGTTCCTGCAGGCTGGTGCTGGTAGGAAACATAACAGATCTTGTCCATCACCAGCAGATCTTGCCTTTTATTTTATTTTTTTAATAGGTGCTTGGTGTTTATCAAACCTCTGACACAGTATTATTCTCTTTCTAGTGACAGAAGCGTGCTGGAAGAAGAACTTCAGAAGCTTATTGAAGCTTTGATTGAGAATTTTCTTGAACCTGATAAGAATGGACTGATCTGGCGCTCTGCTTAGGTCTCCTGTAACTGGTGGTGAAAGAAGTGACCGCCTGCACTGCGTCATGTGAAACAAAGGAACCAAGAACAGAACTCAGTTTAATACGTGTGCGTGTGTGTGTTAAACAAACAGCTACATTTTTATTCTATAAAGAAGAAGCATTCTTTTGTCAGGCTTTTCACCAAAGTCTGGGCTAGAAAACTGGGATAAGGAGAGGAAGTGAGAGAAAAGGACAGAATTTATTATTACCATTTCTGTCCTTTTGACCACAAACCTAATTAACCCACACCAACGCAGATGAACTGCCCTAGCGGGTTTAAGACAGCTGATCTTACCCAGTAGATCTTGTCTTAAACTAATTTCAGGTACCTGATACCTTTTGTGTGAAGAGGTTTTAAAATCGGGTAGTCAGTGTTTGAAGGACGTGATGGCTCCAAACTGACACAAAAGCCTGCTTCTTCCTCGCCGTTGTGTGTGACTGTAGGTATCCTTGTTACAGGTCTTAATTTCCAAAAATGTTGAAGTAGAGTTCAGTGCTTAGCATTTCTTGTTTAGGCAAGTTGTTCAAGATGACATTTTTCAGCTACTTAAATATCCTTCTGTTGTTAAAGGTGCTCTTGGTGCATTGTATCTTTCCCGTGTGCATCTTAAAATATTTACTTGACAGTGAAACAATAGTGGCAACACATAATTCCACTTGCAGGCTGGGTTTGGAATTACATAGTGCCTTTCCAAGGCTTCCAGGGGAGTAGAAACTTGTTCATTCCTTGGTTCAATTGCCCCTTCTACTGTAGCCTTTGTAACCATTTTTTGTCCCACATCCCTGAAGGGACTTAAGGTTTGGTTTTTTTTTTTTTTAAAGAAATGTTTCAGAAATTTAGTGACTTTTAATGAAAATTCCAGTTAGTGACTTTTTTTGGTTTGATGGCTTGAATTCATACTGCCTGTACATTAAAAAAAAAAAAAAGGAGGAAGAAAGTGAAAGCAAGATGCTGACACCTTTAATTTTTATTTTTTTTTTTCTTTTTACTACATCAGGATTTTTTTTTGGTCACATCTTGTAAACTAATTTCTGTTAGAACAACAGTTTGCAAATAGTATTATTCTTTATCCTTTGGGGCAAATCTTTAACAACTTCCCATTATCTGTTTCCTACCTTTGCTTGAGCAGAAGGTGATACTGCTAATCGCTTTTCCCGAAAGATAGACGGATACACAAGTTCTCATGTAGATAACGAGGATTTCGGAAAATAAAAGCCATGGTTTGGCAGAGAAAAGCTGTGGAAAATACTTCAACCAGAACAACGCTTCAAGAAAACCTGCAGATTGATTAGCTGAGAATAATATTTGTTAATGTGTGCTACTAAATTGCTAATAGATACCTTCAGAATAAAGTCAGGGATGTTCCGGACATCTGCCCGCTCTCACTTTCCAGGAATTAGATAAAAGAAATGGATAAACCTGAAGACTTAACCTCTGTATTGGAGGTTATATGAGAAGAACTTCCGATGCGCTTCAGCTAAAGCCATTGTTTTGCCACTATTGTTAAATCTCTAAATTTGTCCTCCGTTTTCTTATACCCTTGCAGCTTGATGCCGTAGGATCGCGCAGAGTGGTTTTGTGTGTGTTGCATCTAGCTGGCTTTAAAGAGCACCGAGGTTCCTGTGTCTGTGCGGATATTGGGTATTTCATGCTGACAGAAGCTTTGCACTATAACCGTGGAGAAGTATTTTGCTGTATATGAATGTACATGTACTGCAGAAGGTCTGTGTTGCACAAATTCTTAGTTGCCACCGGTATTTATTTATTTTTTATTTTAAGAGAAAATATTTCCAAATCGTTCTGCAATTGAGTGAGATGTATCTAATGTGTGCGGATATTGGGTATTTCATGCTGACAGAAGCTTTGCACTATAACCGTGGAGAAGTATTTTGCTGTATATGAATGTACATGTACTGCAGAAGGTCTGTGTTGCACAAATTCTTAGTTGCCACCGGTATTTATTTATTTTTTATTTTAAGAGAAAATATTTCCAAATCGTTCTGCAATTGAGTGAGATGTATCTAATGCCAAAAAACAACATAAAACCTTTTTTTTTTTTTTTTTTTTTTTCCCTTGGTTGTACATTTGACTGATGTGGTGGGGAAAAATGTGTGAAAGCATTTACGCTTAGGGTGTGCTCATGTTCTTGTACAGCGCTGGGTAGGTGTCCGAAAGTGTGAAGGCATTTCTGACTGCTGCTTCATCTTCAAAAAGGTGCAGATCTGGATCCCGACTGCGCTGAATTTGAAGGAGGTCTTGCCGTTTGCTCCCTTGGCAGCAGGTTAAGGCCTTAGGCGTTTTGGATTTTGTTTTTGAAATCGCTTCTAGTCGTTCAGGAGAGAACAAGTGACTTGGAACATAACTTTGAACAAAGGTAAACACTGTAAAAAGTGTCGCGTGTGTGGTGAGGCCAGCGGGGTGTATATTGTAGCAGTTAGCACTAGGAGTTAACGTCTTGTGAGCTCCATTTGCGCTCCCACAAAGAGCGGGAATCGGCAATTTCCCAGCGAGATCTGCTTTATATTAGTAGGCGTGTGTTATAGATGCAGTGTGGGAAAAAAAAAATCGCGATTATGTTTTCAGATCAGCATTCTTAGAGGTTGGTAACCGTTCATAGTCTAAATATCTTGAATAAAAAACAAATACAGGGAGTTAAGCGTCTGGGATTCTTCTCGTCGATAGGTTTGAGCAGTAAGTTATAGGCGTAGTAGTGCTTTTGGAATGCCAGCAACAGGCACAACGTGTTGAATGTATTTTAAGGGTATAACTATTGCTGTTTTTAAACTGCTGCTACCGTTGTTTTCCTACTGTATTTGAACTGTTTGATATATTTATACTGTTCCATTTGTGGAACTCCTCCTTTATCTCCTCCCTCTGATCTTGCTTCCCTTACTTCTGTTACTGTGAAGGACTGTAATTCTCTTATTTTATTGCCCTGTAATTTTGTTGTACATAGCGGTAGAGTTTGTTGGGCTTGCACACAACCTGCTTTCAGCTGTCAGCTGTTCTGCACTGCTTTTCAGGTAAGAATAACGGCTTCTCAGACTTGAGTAGGAAGCAGATAATAGATCAAAGTACGTTGTGGATATTTACTCGGTGCTTCCCGTTAAAATACGCCTTTTCAAAGGCTGCTCTACAGCAAGTCATTGGCTTAAAGCATAATCATACAGCCAATGATTTGCTTTCAGCATTTGATAAAATTAGGAGGGCTTGGTTTTGTCTTCTCCCTTTTTGATGTGACAGGCTTAATCTCTGCCTTGCTCAGATACGTGGCGACGTTGTGTTTCCGTGGGCCTAGGACAGGACCTTTAGAAGCACAGGGGACTTGCCAGGCAAGGTTGGGTGTCTGCTATACAGAGCTTGTAGCAGCATTATTTTATTCTGGTTGTGATAGAGCGTCGAGTCCGTGGTTTAAATAGCTTCAGGTGCTACTCATGTCTCTGCCCCTGCACCTCTGAAGGATGCTTCCTGCCATGGGACGAGTGAATCGTAAACTCGCGCCTGGAAGAGAAGGAGGGAGCGTGCTTAACGCAGGACAGTTTAACCTGAAGCTGCAAGCCCAGCTCTAGCTCTAGCCCAAAGTAGCATAGCCCCTGCTTGGTGTTTGCCATTGGCCCGGTGTCCCGTTCGACTGGTGAGCCAGTTCTGCTTCGCCTGCCCTTCCCGCAGCCTGGGTGCAATTCAAAGGAGCCAGGTTTCCCTTGGGCTGCAGGAGAACTGGGGCTTTGCCTGAGTAAATCTCCTAATTTCCTTAATTTTAAATACCCAGCTCTTCCTTTTCTGGAGGGGAAATGCTTATTTGTGTCATCCACAGACTAAACTAAGAATTAAAATTCTGTGTGTTTCTGTTTCAGACGTTGAGGTGACTCGCAACATGCAGTACACGCTGCCCGGGGCTCTTACCTGCCTTGGGCAGCTCTTGACTAATCCCAAGCTGTTGCCATATCTTTGCTTGGAGGATACTTGCATGTTGAAATTTCTGGCATTATTCCCCGATTTAGCGGTACTCAGGTAGCACTTTGTGTCCCCTCTGTCTGGCTCCTGGCAGTATTTAGGATTTCAGCTCCTGTTTTATTAAAAGGGAGCGCGTTTGTGTGAAACTGTCAGAGTATTGAGGGAGAAGCCACCAGGGGGAACGATGGCTTCTGTCAGTCGGGGCAGGGCGGAACGTGTGGTCTGCTTTAGAAAGCACTTCCAAAAGCTTTAGAAAGCACTTGGATGTTCTCTTTAATTTTAAAACTCTCATTTGTCATCACTTCATTTTGTCTTTCTCCCCCTTTTTGCTGTCTTTGCTCCCCAAGGAGAGGGGGACACTTTGCATGGTGACGCCTGGATGATCAGAGTCCACCCTGATAGCAAATTCCTGGTGCCCAGCACACTTTCCATCCTCCCCCGCCCTCTGCGTGCTCAAGAGTAGCTTTGTACAAGGTGATCGAAGTATCCGAAGCTGCATCATTCTCCTTGTCTAGAGCCCTGGGGAGTTTTGGATCTGTACTCTTGTTTACCCGGTGTCTGTTCTTCTGTAAAACTCGGGCGTATTACAAACACAGAGTGACAATTTGCACTTTCCTGAAGTATTTCCGTGTGTATTGCTATGTGGATTTAGCTGAATGAAGTGTTCGAAGTAATAAAATATTCTGTTCGTAGTAGCAATGCTTCGTGTTTCTTCGGTCTTCTTGAGTCAAACGCTATTGCCCCCAAAATGGAGCTGGTGGATAACTGTTCCTGACTTGGTGTAGGATGAATACTGACTGCGTGCCAAAGCGTTTCCCGAAGCTGTTCAGAGGCTCGTCCTTCCGATGATGCTAAATGACACCTATCATGTCAAACTGTGACACTGTTTCCGAGGGGCTCAGCACTGAAGTTGTCCCAGGGCTGTGACCTCAAGTCACCACTGATGCCACCATGGAGCAGATGGGAAGAGAGGCAAGGTCAGGGGACTGAGTTGGGGAGCAACCTGCTGCTGCGCAAGCCGGAGCGGGTGGATTAGCACAGAGAGCGGGCCTGATGGGTGACACACATATAAATAATTCTTTTTCCTTTTAAGCCAGGCAGGAATCAGGAAGAAAATTCCCCATATCTACAGCTCCCCCCTCAAGGAACGCTTCCTGGCCATGCTTGACATCTTTTAGCTAGGGTGACGTAGAGCTTGTCTTCATCTTCATGAACGTGGGAGAGAAAATGGATGGATAGTACGATGCAAAGGGGACGGTGCTCCAGGAAAGGTCCAAGTTCGTACAGGTATATCTTAAAGCAGGTTTAGGTGGGTGTTTGGGGCCGTAAGGCAGGCGGGCAGAAGCCAGGATGAGGAGAGGCTGGTGTTTGGGGGGTGATGCTGCTCCAGGCAGCTTGTCTTCATCTTCATGAACGTGGGAGAGAAAATGGATGGATAGTACGATGCAAAGGGGACGGTGCTCCAGGAAAGGTCCAAGTTCGTACAGGTATATCTTAAAGCAGGTTTAGGTGGGTGTTTGGGGCCGTAAGGCAGGCGGGCAGAAGCCAGGATGAGGAGAGGCTGGTGTTTGGGGGGTGATGCTGCTCCAGGCAAAGCAACGGCCTAGAAGGGAGTGGGTGCGGGGAGCGAGGGGGTCTGAGCCTGTGGTGGGCTGGCCAGCTGGGGTGGGCACCGCAGGTGACAGCGCGAGTCCAACCCAGGGGTGGCACTCGCCCAAAAGAAAGGTTCTGGCTCCACAGAGTTCTACCAGGAAAGCTGGTGAGGGAGAGGGACCATCCTGGTCCTCAGGAGGTCACCCTCTGCTTGGGATTTTACGGGGTTCTTACGCTCACAAGCTCCAAGACAAAAGCTGATTTCACCCCAGCTTGGCTTTAATATTTTAAGGCTACTTTGAAGCATCGTCAGGTTTGATGTAAGATGGTTCCTGAGGGCACAGCAGCATGTCCAGGAGGGTTTCCGCAAACCTTCAGTGATGGCTGCAGGCTTCATCCTGAGGGGGTCTGCATGTGAATAGTTTTGGTTTTTGTTTTGGTTTTGGTTTTTTTTTTCCTCCTTGCCAAAGCTGAAAAGCCCCCCCTGCTACACATCAGGGCTGTTCTCCTGCCAGCTCACCAGAATTAGCTCTGAATTATTCCCTCTTCTGCATTGACAGCACAACGGATGGTGCTTTCCAGGGGGAGAGGCTTAACCATACCCCTGAAGCCTTCAGGCTGGTTGTTAAAATGAGAAAACAGGAGAAGGACGTGGAGATGGAGGGGTTTGTCTGGGCTGGGAGTGAGGAGCAGTGCTATCACCCACGGCCACAGCAGGGCAGGGACCAGGAGGGACAGGACCCGGCCGGGTGAGCGATGGCTGAGCCTCTGCGGCCTCCACTGGTCTGCAATTGCAGGAACCGGCGCTGGATGTCACCACCAGCCCGTGCAGAGGGATGGAGCCCCAGCTGGCTGGCTGCACCCCTCTGCAAGGTGCGGGGACAACCAAGGGACAGGCTGGGAACCCCAGGGTTTGGGGCTGGGGTGCAGAGCAGCGGGGCGTGCTTCAGCAAGGAGAGGAGGACCCTGGGGCCAGGCTCTGCTGCCCTTATCCCTGCTAAACGGGGACATCTCTTCCAGGAGCAGCAGGACATAGCCTTCTCCGTACGTGTGAGTGGTTTCAGGGACCCAGACCATCGTGTGGAGGCTCTGGGGTCCATCTGTGCTGCTGGCTGAGCACCAGGACCCTGGGACGTCAGGCTGGGAGCAGCCACGGTCACTGGAGGCTGGTGAGTCCTGGCAGACAGTGCTGCCTGGCTTCACATTCAGGTCTTGCCAATTTAAATGTTAATTTAGTAACTAAATTAATTACCAATGTGCCAAGCCCAGCCTGCGTGACCTGTCCCTTAGGCTCAGCTCTCCGGGGGGCTTGCAAGACATCTCTGGAGCCAGTGTCTTGTGGTTTTGTCCTGCTGGTTGGATTCATCTCACCATGGGAGGACATGGCTGGTGGCCAGGGTGCTGGTGGGGGCCGTGGGCTGGTGTCTGTGTCAGGGCAGCAAGAAGCGATTATCACATCATGGGGGAAAGCTACTGAGTGACTTCTATGCGCATGCAGCAACGTAGGGAGCACACTAGAGCACCTGAAGTCCCTTCAAAGGACTTGGGGTTGGAGTGGGTCCAGTAGCCCCCAAAACTTGGTCCCTGGGGTCCAGGGGAGGCTTTCAACTGTGCTGCTCCCTGCTCAGGGAAACTGAGGCACAGAGCAAGAGAGAAACACCACCTAAAAGCCCAGCGGTACAGCCAAATTCAGCCCATGTCCCCCGAGCACCAGCTCTGGTCCACGGGTTGATGGACCTTGCTTGTGGATCATTGACCAGTGGGATACGGGGTCCTGGGCAAAGGGGTGGCAGCGACGCTTCTCCCTTGGTGCCACCACTGTGCTGGGCATGGGCAGCCCTGGCTGCTCTCGCTCCCACCCAGCTCTGGGCAGAGAAACCACGTGCATGGTGCAGGGACAGGGCAGGAGGTGAATCCATTGGGATCCTGGCTGCAACCTTGGGTCCCCCCCAACTTTCAGGCTGCTTACCCCAATGGCACAAACGTCACCCAGTGGCTGCTGCACCACAGGGATGTCCCCTTCTTCTGCAAGGGACAGGGAGCTGGGCAGGGCCGAGCCGAGCTCCCAGGGCGCTCCTTTCCTCTCCCAAGCCTGAGCTTGGGAGCCTGCCAGTGGTGTATGGAAACCCACCTCTGAGGCTCCCAGTTTGGGCCATCCCAAGGTGAAGGACTGCCCTTCTTTTCCAGAAACCTGTCCCATGAGGTTGCAAAGGGGGCTGATCCTGCCCATGCAGAGCAGCACCTCTGTGAGTTGGAGGCTCAGAGGTCCCTCCTGCCCATGCAGAGGAGCACCTTCAGGAGTTGGGGGCACAGGTTCTCCATGTTTGCATTGCAAACATTTTGGCTCCTCTTTGTGAAGAACATGGAAAGCTCCCCCAAAAGGGCATCACAGCAAGGTCCTTCTCAGGGGCTTCATGTGAAACAGGAAGGTTTGTGCAAACTGTACCATGATGGGGAGGGAATGGAGCTGTGAGCAGCTGTAACATGGCAGCATTACCCGAGGCCTGGGCCAGTCACACCAGTATAAAACCATGGGAGAGGGGAGGACAGGAGGGAGGGAACTGGTTTTGTCTCCATCCAAGCTGAGGCTGTGTCCTCTGAGGCTGAGGAGCCTGAACAATTAGAAATGATGAAGATAATCTAAAAATAGGTATTTGTAAATGTCACACTGGCGAGTGCTTGGGAAACGTGCCGGGAGGATGGAGCAGCTCTGCGGGGTTATCTGTGCTGGTGCATCCTTATGCAGGATGAGGGACCAGTACTGACCTGCCCTGGGTTGATCCTGCTCAGCCTGGCTCTCTGAGAGACCCCCAAGTCCCCAGAAACTGGCTGACACGGATCATCCTTGACGTCCATGGCCAGAGGCATTTTCTGTGCTGTTTTATCCCAATGGGAGCTGCAGAGGATCCCAGCTTCGGATGGGAGATGGGGTGGGGAGAGATGGGCTTTGGGGCTGATACCACTCCATCGATGTAAATTATTTCTCAGTGGCTTTTGATAGGGAAAATCTTCAGCGCCA
>NW_009258308.1:294884-299771 GCF_000687185.1 Egretta garzetta | reverse complement strand
CCGCCCCCAGGAAGCACCATGGGAGGATTCCCAGCCCCATGAGTTGGCTGATGCGCTGCCAAAACTACCTCAAAGATGCTCTGGTTCCCACTCTCCAAGCAAATGATGGGAGTCCAGTGCCACAGGGACACCCAGCAGACGTGTTGTCCCCTCCATCGCCGCCACCCCTGTCAGCTTCTCCCCCATCCCCAGAATACCACTTGTCCCCAGTGTGCCAAAAACTTGCTTAAAACAGCTGGGAAAGCAGGTTTATTTTGAAAAGTAATCCAGATTGGGGCAGATTAGTGGAAACCTGTCCTTCCCCATCTGCCCGGGCGGTGCTGTGCCAGCTCCCTGGCATCAGGCTCGGGTGAAAACACAGGCCAGGGTGAGAGATGAGGTAGCCCTACGCTGGGGACCTGTGTGGCAGGGAGGGCCTGACCCCAGACCCCTTCCCCCAGGACAGGTCTCCAACCCCCTCCCTGCCACTGGAGGCGCATTGCTGCGCTGAGTGGGTCAGTGCTCAGCTGCACCGGGAGACCCCATCCCTCCAGCATTATCCCAACATGGCTAATTAGAAGCACTCACAGATGAATAGGTGGGGATGCTATTTAATCCCAATTTCTTCGGCAGGAGTCACCTCTGAGCCGGAGGAAGGACAAACAGAGCAGGGACTGTCCCAGGCTTGGAGGTCTGGAGCTGCCCAGAGTTTTAAGTGAACCCTGCTGAGGTTTGAAATCCATTTCTGTGGGTTTTTTTTCTGTGTTTTTTCTGTCCAAACCCTTCCCTGCCATCAGGAACTTGGCCCTGCTTTGTTTGTGCCTCAGTTTCCCCAACAGATGAGGGTAACAGCTCCCTAAAGGAATAAATGAAAAGCAGAGGGGTTTATTTTTTAACTCCCTCTGTAGCTTTGGGTTAATCCCTGCTAATGGAGGAGGAAGAGGAGGATGAAGGAGCCTGGTGTGAAGCTTCTCAGGGGTGAAGCTGCTGGGGAAGAATTAATTGTTATTAATTCTGTGTATTTTTGGAAGGGGGAGGCAGCTGGTGGCTGATTTTCTTCCCTGCCCAAGTGCCGGGGCATCGCAGCCCAAGTGATCCCCATCTCAGCGGGGACAAGGACGATGTTCCAGCCCAGTTATTTCCACTCGATAAATTGGGCAGCAAATGCCACGCCGGTATTTTTGGCCTCTTCTGTGCTAAATGAGACCATGCTCGGTGCCCTCCCTCAGCTCTGGGCACCACGGAGCAACTTCCACCAAACTTGAGCAAAAAATGCTTCTCAAAACACAGCCGGGATGCCCTGGTTTGGCAGCGTGAGCGCCTAAAACCCCCACGGACGCATGCACGGCGGATGGATGCAGGCAGGGTTGCCCAGCCCAATTCCAGCTGCCCCCACATCCACCTCCTCGGCTAAATCTCACAGCTTGCCTCTTGGCTGGATCGGCCCAAGAAACAGCTGAGCTCTTTGGAAAAGAAGGAAGGAAAAGTGGATCCGAACGACCAAGCTGGGTCACAAAGCGCCAGCAGCTTGTAAGCATCTCGTACGCAGGGCGTATAAACAGCCCCTTTGGGGTTTTCCCCCTGTTTTTTGGTAACAAGCCATGGCAGAGGGCTCTGAGCATCCGTCGCTTGGTTCGTAGCGCAGATGCTGTTTATATCCCACGTCTCATTCGGCTTGAGGAACCGTCGCGGTAACTTTCCACTCGGGCAGCAGCTCGCTGCTGAAGGCTTGGGGGGCCGGGAGGTTTGCATCCCCCTCGCCGAAGCCCTTTGTGGAAACTGCACGGAAACGTGACGGCAGCCGCGTTTCTCTAAACACGCGGCCGTTTTTGGGAACCCAAAAAGCACATTTTTTTTGAGTCTCAGCAAAACCAAGACTCATCAGCGAGCTAATCCAGAGGTTCCCTAATCCTGCTGATGTGTCATGCGTGGGGTATGCGCTGTACAGAATAATATTAATATGAACAAGCCACAAGAATGACGCCCCTACAGCTGGGTATCCACCCAGCCACCCACAGCTGCCCGCCTGCACATCGCCTTCGCCGGCCTGATAGGGCTTTGCCTCCCCGGAGGGGATCAGCGCAGGCACCCCAGGGCCTCTGCACCCAGGGAGGATGGGGAGCACGATGCTCCAAACCTCCCGCTGCTCCGTGCCCAGAGGAGGAGCATCCTCATCCCCAGGGACCAAAAGCCACCCTATCCCTCCCTCCAGCCTCCGGAAAAGCCGGAGCAACCAGCTGCCCACGCCAGCTGCCCCCTTTGCCAAAGGGCTTCGGGGCCAGGATGCATTTGGCCGCTTTTCTGTCTGCCCGGAGGCAATTTCCTTCTCATTATCTATCGCCAGGCACCGGCGGCCGCTGCCAGGTGGATGCTGTGTTCCCCGGTCCAACAACCACCCATCTGCCCGCAAAGCCCCCCCAGGCACTTCTCCTCCTCGCTGCAGGATGTTAAATCGTGCCAGGACTTCCCAGCACCCTCCCTGCACTTGGAGCTGCTCCTGTGGAATCGCAGCCTGGGCCACCCCGTGACGCTCAGCAGCGTTTGCTCCCGGCACGGCATGCGAAACCGGGGGGGGCTTCGCTGCTTGCCCAGCAGCACCAGCTGGCATTGCTCTGCCAGATGTGCCTGCCAGATGTGCAAATCCACCCCCTTGGCCTTTCTTGATCTCTGGGGCTGCGTTTTGGCTGCACGGGGATAGGAAACGGAGGGAGGCGGTGGGAAAGTAGATGAGGGTGAGGGGTGGGCTGAGATTTCTCCCCCAAAAACTTGCCAGGGGTGAGGTGGGGCCAGAGCTCACAAGCCGCCAGGATGGGGAGGAAACCTCGGGAGAAGGTCCCCGAAATGCAACAAGTTTCTGCCAGAGCAACTCATCTCCCATGAGCTGAGCCGGGGGGGGCGTCTCTGGGGCTTCCCCATGAATTGGGTCAGAGCCAGGGCCCAGCTCCACTGGGGAACCACCTCCCCACTCAGCAGGACCAGCACAGAGCACCCAGGAAACTCATTTTGACTCCCAGTGCCGTTTCCCTACCTGAATACAGCTCAGGCGCGCGGCTCCGCACACATCCCAGCCCCCTTCCCCTACCCCCTTGGCCCTGGCCTAGCAAGGGGAGGAAACGTAAAGGGGTAAAATGCAACGGGGGCAAAAAGCAAAGGAGTAAAATGCAAAGGACCTTGCACCAGGTCACATCCTTCCCGGGGCCTCTGGGCACCCCTGGGATGGAGATAACTGTGCTTTCCCCCGGCAGAGCTTCCCGCCCGGCAGCTGAGTGCACACCCACGCAGGCTGAGGGACCGCAAATCCCAGAAAACTCCCATTTTACCCATTTATGAACCTGACACAGCAGGTACCTGCTGCAGCCCACGCCCAGGGTCCCAAAGCACCGTGCAAACGCCGGCGCTGGTCCCAGCACGGCTGTGGGGCAGCGAGGATGCAGCCCCCCTGCCCCCCCGCCCGGCTCACCCGTATCAGCCTCCCGGCACGGCAAAAAGCAAACACGGATGTACCAAAATGCAACATCGGCGTTTTCAGCCCAGCACCAAAATTCAGCGTTTTAAGGCTATATTCTATATCCCTGGGGGGATTTAAAAGAAGGAGAGATGAGGTGCTGAGGGACAGGGTTTAGTGGTGGGATGGCAGGGTTAGGTTAAAGGTTGGACTCGATGATCTCAAAGGTTTTTTCCAACCAAAGTGATTCTATGATTTTATGATTCTATTCTAAGGCGCCGCATTGCAAAAGCTGCACCTCCGCTTCGGGAAACGCTGCGGCCCCGCGCTGCCTCTCCCCGCATCTGTAGCTGCTCGGCTCCGGGGCCTCATGAATGAGGTACCAAGCCACCCAGGAGATAAAAAACTGCTTTAGAAACCCGTTACTTGGATAATTTTCCCGAGCCCCTGCCTTGCTACTGGGGAAGGATCAGGACCGGCAGAGCCTGAGCTCTGTGCACCAGCCATGCAAAACCTCTCTTGCATCCCCGGCCACCAAAACCAGCCCTGGAAAAGAAGTTTTTAAAGCACCAGCAAAACTCGAGAGCCCGCAGCTGCCTTCCTCCGGCAAAGCAACCGCAGTAACGTCGCCTCCGCCTCTTAAACCCTGCCAGGGATGTTCAGGAATCACTGCAAGAAGCTTTATAGAAAATAGACGATAGAGTGGATGCAGCTTTCGATATATTTGCTCGAGGATATAGTAACAGGCACGGTTCTAAAGCAACCACGGGCGGGGGAACTAGGGCGAGAGCTTTTGCTTCGCTCGCTGTAAATTACGAAGTGCTGAGACAGCCGAGGCTGGGGAATATTTTAGAGTCGGAAAAGGGCTGCCCCCGCGTGCCCTGGGGAACATGCACGCAGCCGGCGGAGGCGTTTCCTACACAGCTGCATCGGTTTGTGCCTGGAAAGAGCTGGAAATGTCATCGAACAAAACCAAATGGATAAACGGGCTGGGAAAAGCACGTCGCTTGGTGGGGGGAGCGGCTGGACGGTGTTTTCCTCTGTGTTTGGAGGAAAGAAAAAGAAATGAAGTTAAGTTTTGCATCTGTCAAATAGAAATCTAATAGGAAAGAGAGCTGTACATGGTCAAAGTCAAGTCCAGGCTCCAGGAACATCCAGGAGGACAGTTTCAGGTATCGCCCGCTGCCTCCCGGGATGTGCCGAGCAGACACTCACGTGCGCGGGGTGCTGAGCCCCGCCGGCAGCGTGGCGCCCCGGAGGGCGCTCCCCACTCTGCAGCACCCCAGCACCCATCCCCGAGGCTGGCTCATCCCCAGAAGCTGATTTTTGGTGGGGCCATGGCAAGGGGACGGGGATGGTGCTGGGGTGAGGCAGATGCTGGGAGTGGAGGTGTCGAGAGGCGGCGTGGTGGGCGGATGCCGGGGATGCCGTCAGAGGCCGGGGGTGCCATCAGAGGCCGGGGG
>NW_009258308.1:292246-292838 GCF_000687185.1 Egretta garzetta | reverse complement strand
GGCTGTCCCTGTCCCCTTCAAGCCCGGAGGGATTTGGAGGCTGTCCCGGTCATTTCCCAGCCCGGGGAGGGGATGGGGGGCTGTCACCGTCCCTTTCCCAGCCCAGGGAGGATTTGGGGGTTATCTCAGCCCCCCTCCAGCCCAGGGAGGATTTGGGAGCCCTCCCCATCCCCTTCCAGCCGTGGTCCCCATTCCCTGACCAGCCCCGCAAGCCGGACACCCCCCCGCAGCATCCCCCAGCGTGTCAGCCTGGGGACAGGATTGTCACCGCTGCCTCCAAGTTCTCGCTCCTTTTGCTTTTTGGGACTCGCTCGCATCACCCCTTCGTGGGTGCCCATCCCCTCCCCAGCTTTGTGGGGAGCCGGGGGGGTCCAGCCACCGGGATGACCCGCGCTCCGGGGAGAGGCGATGCTGAGGGACGGAGAGGTCATCGCTTTTATTAGACCGGCTTGGAAAAAACCCGACCGGCGTCGGGCACGCAGCGCTGGCCCCTTGGGCGCTCCCGGCTTTATTTTCTCTTTATTGTACCCGCCGGGCTAATAAAAGATATTACCTCTGCTGCAAAGCCTGCCTTCGTCTCACCGCCATCCCC
>NW_009258308.1:291816-292124 GCF_000687185.1 Egretta garzetta | reverse complement strand
CGCCGGGCTAATAAAAAATATTCCCTCTGCTGCAAAGCCTGCCTTCGTCTCACCGCCATCCCAGGGGGCTGCCGACGGTGTTGGGGTGGGCACGGGATTTTCGGACGCTGGAGCCGTGCACAGCAGCGCGGTCAGCAGCAGGGTTTGGGTGCTGGACCCTCTTTGGGTGCCTAAAAGACCTCTGCGGATGTGAGCTGGAGGTTGCATTAAATAAACTCCATCCTCGGCATATTTTCGCTCTGGATCTGGATTTTTCTCCTCCTCCCTGCCCTCATCTCTCATC
Source organism: Egretta garzetta (assembly GCF_000687185.1). Taxonomy (NCBI): domain Eukaryota; kingdom Metazoa; phylum Chordata; class Aves; order Pelecaniformes; family Ardeidae; genus Egretta; species Egretta garzetta. Next base: position 291,841 of record NW_009258308.1, on the reverse strand, counting down.
CCACCCTTTGTCCCAGAGGATTCCA
>NW_009258308.1:286984-291778 GCF_000687185.1 Egretta garzetta | reverse complement strand
GGGGTAAACTTTGGATGCTGGTGTGACTGGGTGGCTTAAGCTGCTCCCGGCCACCCTTTACTGTGCTCCCAGAAATTGGGCAAACCCTATATTTAAAGTGACGGCGTCAAACAGCAGCCAGAGAAAGCAAAGGAACTTGTGGGAGGGGTGGGGGGAGAAGAACAGCCTTGGGAACATGTCAGATAATTGTGTGCCATCAAATATTGAAGCGCGGGGCAGCATCGACTCTCGCCCCGAAGGAGGGGGAGTGGGGAGAGTGCAGTGGGTCATGCCGAGCCAAGCGGTCCTGGATGGAGCCTCCTCCCCCCCCCCAAAATAGCACTTTAGGGCCCATTTATCACATTTAATTGCTATATTTAATGAATTGATAGAGCTCTGGAAAACAAGGCAAGTTGGTGGGCCAGGTCCACCGCTTTGCGTGGAGGTCCTGGCGAGCTCTCATCAACCGAGCTGCAAAAATCCCAGCACCTTTTAGTCCTTCCCCGTGGCTCCTCAGAGGTGTACCCAGGGAGAGGAGCTCCTCCGCTTAGTGACAGAGCTCTGGGAGGAGGTGAGGATGTTGAGGAGCACCAGGGAGGGTGAGAGAGAGAAGCTGGAATTGCACCTGACCTTCCCTGGGACAGGCCTGACAGGCAGACAGGATGCACGATATGGAGGATTCCCCCATTCCGTGAACATGGTGACTAAAGGGACAGGGGAAAATGGCGACAAGTCCCTGCCCGACGCAGCTGGCGCGTCTCCTCCGTGACCACCCCACCTTCCTAGGTGCCCTTGCATGACAGGTATGAGGCTCTGCCAAGTGGAACCCAACACTGATGAGGACGATGGCTCATCCAGCTTGGAGGTGTTGCCGAGGTTAAGTCCACCTACGCCCTGCATCAAAACCACTTCCACAAAGACAAAAAGATGGGTCATTGTCATGGGAGACTCCCTCCCGGAGGGAACGGAAGGCCCAATACGCTGACCGGACCCACCTAGGGAAGTTTGCTGCCTCCTTGAGGCCCCGGTTGAAGATGTGAAGAGAAAGCTTCCTACCCTGGTACGGCCCTCAGATGATGATCATTACTGCTTTTTCATGTAGGCAGCGATGAAGTTGCATCTAGAATTCCAAGGGCAATCAAGAGAGGCTTCAGCGCCTTGGGACGACTGGTTAAGGGATGAGGAGCACAAGCAGCATTCTCCCCTGTCCCTCCAGTTGCGGGGAATGATGAGGGAAGACACGAGAAGAGCCAGCAGATCAATACCTGGCTCCGAGCCTGGTGTCACCAGCAGAATTTGGGGGTTTTTGATCATGGGTTGGTTTACACGACACCAGGCCGGCTGGAGACAGAGGGGGTGCCCCTGTCTCGAAGGGGGAAAAGGATCTTGACGCAGGAGTTAGCAGGGCTTGTTGAAAGAGCTTTAAACTGGATTTGAAAGGGAACAAGGATAAACCCAGGCTCACTAGAGATAAGTCTGGGGGTGGCACGCCAATGTTTGAGGGACAGTGTGCTAGCGGGGTCCTTCAGTCAGCCACAGAGGAGGTAGGGGATGGAGAGCCCTGTGGCAGCAAAGATGCAAAGGTTATGGATGCATTAGAAACCATGGAAGCACCTGAGAATGGTCACGTAGGAATTAGGGCTTCCCCCCCAAAAGGTGGTGGGATCAGTGGCCCAACTGAGGTGCATCTGCACCAATGCACACAGCGTGGGCAGCAAACAGGAGGAGCTGGAAGCCATTGTGCAGTGGGAAAGCTATGACGTAGCTGCCATCATGGAAACATGGTGGGATGTCTCGCACATCTGGAGCGCTGCCATGGATGGCTCTAAGCTCTTCAGAAGGGACAGGCGAGGAAGGAGAGGCGGTGGGGTAGCCCTGTGTCTTAGGGAGGGTTTTGACAGCCTGGAGCTTGATGATGGTGGTGATAGGGTCAAGTGTTGAGGGGTAAGAATCAGGGGGAAGGCCCACAAGGCAGAGCTCACGGTGGGAGTCTGCTACAGACCACCCAACCAGCATGAAGAGGCAGATGAAGTCTTTTGTAAGCAGCTGGAAGACTCATGATCACTAGCCCTTGTTCTCAGGGAGGACTTCAACTCATCAGATGTCTGCTGGAAATGCAATAGAGTGGAGAGGAAGGAGTGCCGGAGGTTCCTGGAGGGTGTGGAGGAGACCTTCCTGACACAGCTGGGGTGAACCAACTCAGGAAGGTGTCCTCTGGACCTGTGGTTTGTGAACAGAGAAGGACTGGTGGGTGACGTGACGGTTGGAGTCCATCTTGGGCACAGCGATCATGAAATAATGAGACTTTTCGATTGCAGAAGTAAGAAGATGTGTTATCAGAATGGCAACCTTGGACTCCCCGAGGACAGACTTTGGCCTCTTTAGGAGCCTGGTTGACAGAGTCCCTTGGAAGGCAGTCCTGGAGGGCAAAGAAGTCCAGAAGACTGGACATTCTTCAAGAAGGCAATCCTAAAGGCACAGGAGCAGGCCATCCCCGTGTGCCGAAAGAGGAGCCGGTGGGGGAGAAGAGCAGCCTGGCTGAACAGAGAGCTTTGGCTGGAACTCAGGAAAAAAAGGAGAGTTTATGACCTTTGGAAGAAGAGGCAGGCAACTCAGGAGGACCACAAAGATGTGAGGTTCTGCAGGGAGAAAATTAGAAGGGCCAAAGCCCAGCCAGAACTTAATCTGGCTGCTGCAGTAAAAGACAATAAAAAGTGTTTCTATAAATACATCAGCAACAAAAGGAGGGCTCAGGAGAGTCTCCATCCTTTATTGGATGCGGGGGGAACCTAGTGACAAAGGTTGAGGAAAAGGCTGAGGTACTTAATGATGTTCTTTGCTTCAGTCGTTAATGGTCAGAGCAGTTGTTCTCGGGGTACCCAGCCCCCTGAGGGACAGGGATGGCAGCAGAATGAGGCCCCCATAATCCAAGGGGAAATGCTGAGCAACCCGCTACACCACTTAGACACACACAGGTCTATGGGGCTGGATGGAATCCACCCAAGGGTGCTGAGGGAGCTGGTGGAGGTGCTCACCAAGCTGCTCTCCATCATCCAATGGTTGGATTTGATGATCTTAAAGGTCTTTTCCAACCTAAACTATTCTATGATTCTAAGTTGTGCCAGGGCAGGGTGAGGTTGGCCATGGGGAACAATTCCTTCCCCTTGGGGCTGTCAGGCACTGGGAGGGGCTGGCCAGGGGCGGGGGCGGGGCACGGGGAGCTGAAAGGGCTTTGCCAACCCAAACAATTCCATGATTCTATGATTCTATGATCTGCTGTAAAAACCAAGGCTGAGGCAGGGCGCCTTCGCTCCCTTTCCAAAAGCCAGAAGCCACAGCCAGTGAGTGACGTTAGAGGTTATGGGAGAGCACAAGGTTCCCTGCAGCTGAACGGGAGCTGAACTCTTTGACTTTGAAAGGTGGAGATGCTCCAAGGTTTGGTGGGGACGTGTGCTCTGGTGCCATACTGTGGCAGGGTGGCTCTGGGGACATGGGGGACTCCTGCCTGGTGGGACCAAGGTGCCCTCCTTGCCTGCTGCAAACATCCTGGACTTTCCCAGGGATGGCTGGTGCTGGACTGGGGTGGGCTGGTGAAGTCCCAGCATTGGAGCTGGATGCAACCTTCATCCCAGCAAAGCTGTGAATCACCAGGGCTGTGGGTGCTGTGCTGGGGTCTGAGACTGCTCCTGCCCTGCCCCTTGCTGTCCTTCTGCTCCTCCTGCAGCATGTCTGCTCCTCATTTCAGCCTGGTCCAGCCTCAAACCGGCTCAGCACCTCTGCCCTTTCAGACACGGGTGTGGAGGACAGATATTTTTCCCTCGTTCTCTTCCCAGCCACTGCTCCCTGGCCTCTCTCCAGCTGGGTCATGGTTTTCCTGAAGCGCAGAGCCCTGAACTGAGCCTCCAGGCACTCCATGGAGCAGGACAGTCCCATCTTCCTCCATCCCCAAAAGGATGGGTCACTTCTGGATTTATGTTCTCCTCTTGCCATCCATCCTGTTGGTCCTGCATCTTCGTCTTCTCTCCAGTGACATCCCCGTGTCCTTGCTGGATGGCCCCGGATCGGTTTTCCACCCCTTTTACCAGTCTGCTGTCTCAGTCCTGACATCTTGGCATTGACCACCAGGTTGATGCTCTTCATTCCCAGTTTTTAATGGTCACACTGGATCCCGGAGCCCCTCAAACACGTGCTCCCCTACAAGCCCCCCTGTTGGACTCGGATCGATTTTGGGTCCTCCTACACCATCTCCCCCAGACCATAATTCTGCATTTCAAGCAGCATGGAAGACTTCTTGCTGTTAAAGGCAAGGAGATCTGCATCGCCCAGGTGCCAGGAGCCCATCACCATGTTGCAGGATGAGATTAGGTTAGGCTGATGCGATTTGTTCCTACGAATCAATAGAGACAGTTACTCTTCGCCTCGTTATCTTCTGAAGGCTTCCAAGGAGAATTGATTACTTGTGCCGCGTCTTCAGTAACCGGTGTAAAGCCACCTGCTCCATGACATTGCTCCTCCTCCCCCCTCTTCCACGATGGCCCATGTTCTTTTTGGTTTTGCAGCCCAGGGACAGGCAAGCAGGGCTCTGCTTTAGAGTTGAAGCCCTTTGGGCTTCCCAGCTCCTCTCCCACCATGTCCCACCCTGGTTTCTTTGCTGCTGGTGCTGCTCTTGTTGGCCGATCGCAGGTGGTGTTTTAGCGAAGGCTGGAACATAGAATCATAGAATCACTTTGGTTGGAGTCCAACCTTTAACCTAACCCTGCCATCCCACCCCCAAACACTGTCCCTCAGCACCTCATCTGTCCTTCTTTTAAATCC
>NW_009258308.1:280666-286575 GCF_000687185.1 Egretta garzetta | reverse complement strand
GTGACCCCAGGGCAGGACCCGGCCCTTGGCCTTGTTGAACCTCATACAGTTGGCCTTGGCCAACTGTATGAGGTTCTCCAGCCAGTGTAAGAGCGGCCCTTTCACTGCGAAGAAATCCTATAATCAGGAATTGCAGCATTTGAAGCCGGCTATTAACGTTGGCTCAGCAAACGCTGGCAGCAGCTGAGGGCAGCATCCCTTTAAAACTCAAAAAGGCATTGGGTGCTTTGGCCAGCTCCTTCTCGCAGTAAGGGCATTGTTCCTTCCCTTTCCATCCCTCCTCATTTCCCGCTGCTGGGAAAGGGGGCTGAAGGCTCCCCTCCTCCTCTTCTCCCCCATACCACCTCAGAGCCTTAGACTCTGTAATCATCCATGTATTTTTGCTGGCATTCTGCTCGCGGTTTGTAGACAGCGTGGAAGCCACAGCTTTGGGCGTAAGGCGCCCCACGGTCCCAGCATTTCCCTGCCGACGCTTCCACGATGGAGGAGTCCCCAGGGCAGCGGAGCAGGAGACGGTGGATGGCGCAGAAACGCTTCTGGTGCTCGCCAGCCTTCAACTGGCAATTAACAGTGTTAAAAGCATGACCCTTCGTCTCCCCCATCACAGGGGCATGGTTGGAAGGGAAGGTCTGGAGATAAAATAGGTGATTTAAAAAGAAAAATAAATTCATTTTCTGGCCTCTGCGCCTCTCCCGGCCACATTTTCAGATCTCGCTCTGCAAGCAGAAAGGCCGAATTGCTTTTCCAGGGGGATGCTCTTGCACAGCCGTGTGCTTTCCTGGGCATCGGTGATGGGGCAGAGCTGATGGGCCGGTTGCGATATTGTCATGAGCTGTGCCGGGACAGAGGGGGAAGGAGCGGAGTGTAGCTCGCCCTGTGTGGCAGCTCTGTCCCTCCTCTGCCCTCTTGGATGGGGCATTTCCACTTCTTCTGCCTCCCTTTTTGGATTTTTTTTTGGCTCTTCCTGATGGTCCCTTTCACCTGGTGGTTTTCTGCCCTGGCTGTGTGTTTTGGGGCAGATTGATGTTCTCCAGCCAGTGTAAGAGCGGCCCTTTCACTGCTAAGAAATCCTATAATCATGAATTGCAGCATTTGAACCCGGCTATTAACGTCGGCTCAGCAAACGCTGGCAGCAGCCGAGGGCAGCATCCCTTTAAAACTCAGGCCTGTGATACTGGAATTGCTCATTTCTCTCTGGGATGCTCCTTGGAAAGATGCTGGAGAATGAGGACTCTTTTCTTTTGACATTTTCCACATGAAGCCATGGGAAAGAACACTCCTTTCACCCAGGAAAACCCTCCTGCCTCTATTTGCAAGGGGTTTGGCACTGAAGCCAGAGGTGCCTTTTCAGGTTTTGCTTTGTCCCAGGTTATTTCTCTCCCTCCTTTGCTCTTGCGATCACAAGAAGATTTTGTAAAAATTTGCTTTTAGCCCAAAGTGGGACAGTCCCCAGGTGCTGGGGAATGAGAGAATAAGTCCCAGATTTTGTGTCTTGATCCAGGGGATGGTGCAAAGACGTGATGGGCGGTAGGGCTGGAGGTCAGGCTGTGACTCCATGGCCAAGCTGTTTCCCCGTGACCTGGCAGAAGCCGCCTTCCTCCATCCCCTTTGCTCAGCAGGAGGAGATAAGAAGGGGGAAATAAAAGGCAGGCTGGGATGGGCAGACAAAACAAGGCAGGGGCGATGTGTCCCTGCAGGCTGTGGATGGCCACAGTTATCGCTGCAGGCACAAGCTCATCCCCGGGGTCGATGGTCACCGGCAGAGACCCACCACCGGCCGGGTGCTTCACGCCACCTCCTTTTCTTGCTCCACAGCTCCCGTGTCCGTGTGTCCCAGCTGGTAGCACCCAGACCCCATATGCCACTTGGTTAGAAGATGGCGAAGGTCATTTTGTAGCCCAGCCACCACCCACCCCCCAGCATCCCAACCCACTGCGCTTCTGCTGATTGATTCATTGGCATCCAGAGGGACCGGGGGAATTGGACCCGCTGAGCTAATTGGTGCATATTTTGAGATGACACCAAAGATTTTGCATTTAAATATTATGGACTTGCAGATTCAGCTGCAGGTGGGCAGGTCCGCTGGTCGTGGTCGTGGTCATGGTGGCATTTGTTGGGTGGTGGAGATGGTTCCCAGTGATGAGCTGTGGAGGGAGAGGGGGGAAACAAGTGAAGGCAGCGAACCAGAACCCCCTGGGCATGCGACCTGGAGTCATCAGGGTGGCTTTCACCCCAAAGAAATGAATCCCTGCAGCGCCGGATTGCGACGGCCAGCTGGCTTTGCTGTGTCGCAGCCTCCGAGTTGAGAACAAGGGTGCGGATTTAGGGGCGTCAGGCAGTGGGTGCTGCGGGTGCCCACAGCCAGGCTTGGGTTTGCTGCCTATCCAGGACCCGGCAGACACACAGAGCAAATGCTACGCACCAGCCCAGCAGGAAAAAAGCACCCATGGAAAAACCACAAAACCCAGGGGGGGAAGAGATGTCCCCTCCGGCTCATCAGGGCTTGGGGACAAAGGCAACGGGTGGCCAGAGCCCGTGTTGTGTTTAACCGCTCTATTTATACCGCGATCTCCGAAGGAGAAAGGACCTTTTCCTCAAATGTCTGCAGAGCGCCGCGTGTGCTAGTAATGCTCTATAAATACCTTAGCAATAAATAATGAATAACCTGGATGGGCATTAAAGTGTAAACAGGAGGTGAAGGGCTCCCTCCCATTACCAGTCCCCTGAGACCCACGCGCAACCCTCTCTCCAAGCCCTGGCCTGATGCAATTCCAACTGCAGAGTCACAGCAGCGACACTATCATAGATCAGTGGCTCCATAGTTAAGACAAACAAGCCAAAAATAATCCGGAGGGCACAGTCTTCCTCCCGATGGCATGCTGGATTTGCTTGCATCAGCGTTTTTTGCCCGCGGTGCTCATCTGCCTGCGTGGGCTGACCCTCCCAAGGAGTCAGAGTCCTCTCCATGGCACTCTCCAGCCCCGGAAAGCTTGGAACCCCCCCCAGTTTGGGAGGTTTTATCCCCTGTAGATGCAGGAGAAGCGGGGAGTTGTGCCAGCTGGAAGTGACCCCCAAAAATCCCTGCCCTGAGACTCAGGGTGGCCCCTGGCATGGGGACACACACACACACTTGTCCCATCGCAATGGGGTCATAGAATCATAGAATGTTTTGGGTTGGAAGGAACCTCTAGAGGTCATCTAGTCCAACCCCCAAACAGGATCATTCCCACGGATGGTCCCAAGGGGCAGCACGGACACCCGCCCAAGGTGCAGAGAGAACAGGAGATTAAAGGAATTTATGGATGTGGCATGGGATCATTTGGGGAGGGGACTCTTGTGCTACTGAGGTTGTGGGATGACCACGGGCTGGGGCTGATCAGAGGCATTCAGTCTGCGTTAGCACTTCAGGAGGTCCCACGCTGCTTCAGAAGGGTCCTCACAACCCCAGGTGAAAGCAAACCCTCTTCCTACCGGCTGTAAACGATTCATCCCGGGGTCCACCATCCTCCTGGCGTGGCCACCTTGGCTAGGACTTGGAAAATGGGGCTGCTGGCTCTGAGCTCTTCCCCTCCTGCAGCCTTGCTCTGCCCAAGCCGGGCATTAATGCATCAACTGGCTGCAAACAGCTCGGAAGCGGCTCTGCTCCAGGATGAGCTCTTCATCTGCTTGGCTTTCATGGGAGCCTCGTGCTGAGCCGCGGATTTGGGAGCTGTGCCAGCCCGGCTCTGGGCTCGCAGGGTCAGGGACCAGCAAACCCAGCATGTCATGGTCTGGCTGGGCTCTTTTCTCTGGTTTTGCTGTTGTTTGTGGCTCTGGCAGGGAGCAGGGTGGCTGGCCAGTGCATCCCGTCGCCCCCAGCAAGACTGGGCTTGGGAGGTAACTCATGGGGTGACACGGCTCCATCGGCTGGGAACGGGGCGATGTGCAGGGGGGGTGGACTGGGTCATCTCCGGAGGTCCCTTCCAACCCCTGCTGTTCTGGGATTCTGGGATTGCAAGGTTTTCCCCCTTGCAAAGGGGTGATGCTCAAGGTCTGGCTGATGCTGGGGGCTGCTGCCCTGGAGATGCAGATGTGATGCACCTTGAGGATCTCATCAATTCTCCACCTGATGAAAAGAGCTGTAGGGAGCTGGAGGGTTTGGCCCTCTCGAGGACGGGTCTGTAGCGGGGCCTGGGCGCGGGCTGGGGAGGCCCCATCTGGGAAGCTGCGTGCCAGCCTGGGAGCAGGAGCGGAGGGGAAGGTTGTCGGAGGTGTGGCCAGGGTTCGGTTACTCTTAACCCACCCCTGTGTTGAGAAGGATTTCTTAATTGGGACAAACAGACCCCCTTAATGGTTGGACTTGATGATCTTTTCCAACCTAAATGATTCTATTCTATTCTGTTCTGTTCTATCCCGTCCTATCCCATCCCATCCCATCCTATCCCATCCCATCCCATCCTATTCTATCCCATCCTCTCCTATGCTATCCCATCCTATCCTATCCTATCCTATCCTATCCTATCCTATCCTATCCTATCCTGTTCTGTCCTGTCCTGTTCTATCTCAACCTGTCCCATCATTTCCTTTCTGACTAATGGTAAAGGAGGTGAAGATGAGATTTGCTCTGTGGCTCCGTGGCTTAATTTTAAAAATGGCCACTTGCATTTGCCATTCATCTCACAAATCATTGACTTTCCATTGCCTTCTGCATTCCCTGCACTCCAGTAAACTCTGCTCATTTATCTGCAACTTGCTAAAAAAACCATTTTTCCCCCACAACAAAATGCTGTTGTCAAAAACTTCAAATCATCTCATCCATCAAGTACCGTATGAGTCTCTGCGTGCATGTGCGTGCGCGTGTGCAGTGGGGATAAGCATGCGATATGCACAGCTGACAGATTCATTCTCTCACAGTGGTAGCTCCCAGGTTTGCTGGACTCTTTGGGGTTTATCTGGCCCAATATTAAGCACACACACAAAACACGCTGCCCTCGGGCACCTACGCTTTTTTTTTTTTTACTTTTGGGAACTAAATTATGGGCACAGTAAAAATATTTGGTAGCTGTGAAAAGTCCATTTCACCAGAGCCCTTGCCCTGAAGCAAGTTTGAAACCTTCTGCCTGGGATTTGCAAAGGAAATGGCTTCCTTCTGACAGCCCCTCCATGCCTCAGTACCTGCTCGTCAGCCCATTTATTACATAAATTTATTTCTCTCCACAAAGGAAGGTTGCAAACACAGGGCTTTTTTTTTTCTTTTCTGTTGTTGCATGTTCTGCAAGACTCTGGTTCAGCTGAGAGCTAAATTGCTGCCTTTTTGAACCAGGGGTTTGTGGAAACGCCCCCTACCGCCTGGGCCTGCCAGAGAGGGCAAGCAGGACGGCGGCTGGGCTCATCGGGGGAGCCGGCCTCCCGCTACCCCACGCCGCTCCGGGCTGAGCTTTATACCCAGGCAATGGCTGATGTGAAGCTGCCTGGATCATCCCAAATTATCCAGTCAAGCGGAAGCCAAGGGAGCGATGCAATTAGGGAGCAAGCAGCGGAGGGGCTGCTCCGGCATGTGCTGCCCTGGATATTTTTCATGGCCAGCCAGCTGAGCTCCTGCTACCACACCAAACTAATAAAAAGCTATAAATTTTCCCAAGTTTGGGACTGGGGAAGGGGAAGGGGGGGGGCCACGATTACTCATATCGGAGCTGACAATTAATAATGGAGCCATGACAAATCACACCCTCACCTGCGATAGCTCCCGACACCTTGAGAATATTTAATTAAAGCTCTGCACTGCGGCTCCTGGGCAACCTGAGCGTGGAGCTGTGAAGTCCTGGTTTCAGCGTCACAGGATCCCGGAATCCCAGAGTGGCAGGAGTTGGAAGGGACCTCAGGAGCTCACCCAGTGCCACCCCCCTGCCCAAGCAGGCTCACCCAGAGCA